>NC_073692.1:366819281-367136968 GCF_029784155.1 Uranotaenia lowii | reverse complement strand
TTTTCAGCCGGATAACTCTTGGGAAGAATTTCTATGTGATGTGATTGTTTCCTGAAGATTGATGAAATGCTACAGAGGTTACATAAATTACAAATAAACCCACTTATATTAAAAAGATATTTAAATCAATTAACTTTTCGAAAACAAAATTCTTATACAAAATTGTATATCATGAGCATAAATCAGTCAAACGATCTGAAACTTTGGGCGTGATTGTGTCCATTTTCAAGTTTTAAATTGAGATTCATTATGTAAAAATCGATCGACTTCCAAGTGAGTCCTTAAACATTTGTTTTATAAAATCGCATCTTCTTCATAAGGGTAAAAGGGGGCAAAACAGTTCACGTTCTCTAATCTTTTCACCTGTTAATAGCCACTCAAAAATTCAGCATTAAATACCTTTCAGTTCATTCTATGGGATTTTAAAGACATAAAATTTTATGTCGGTAGGACATATAAAGAAAAAGGCTCAACACTGGACAAATTATGTTATTTAACCTCCACTCAAATGGCTTTGGGGAAATAAAGAGGTGGGTTTGAGTTTCTGAGAAAACTTCACGTGTGATAAATGCTATTCCAGACACTCAAACCGGTGGCTTTGGGTTTTTTTTTTGGACCCGAATTGGAATTGGAAAGTGCATTGGACGGTTTATATGGAAGACACCACCCCTCCCCCCCTCCCCCTCATAAGGGGCCGTCTAAAAATTAGATTGCATTTGAACTAGAAGTTCTCATAATAAGCTTCCGTAACAAATATCAGCCTATTCGACCTCATGGTGACTGTTTTCAAAAATGTGCAACCATTGGAAAAAATCGGACAACATTATGCACGACGCAAAATTTGCCTGTGCAACTATTGGGCAAAGACAAGCTGTTTTAAATGATTTTTTAAATTTTTATGTCACTTTTTTCAACCACTTGAACCTTTGGATCTTGTTGACCAATCCTGTATGAGTGCATTGACAAAAAAAATCGAGTGAATTTGGTTGAAATGACTAAAATACAGCATAAACACCAAAATCATGTGCTTAGCTGTGCAACGATTGGCAAATCACCCTACTAAAACTGATTCGGTAAGCTGCAAGCTTGGTTTCCCGTTCGTTTCGTTCTTTATTCATGCGCTGATTGGTATAAATATTATGCAGCGAAAGCAAAACAATCCCATTCTTTCGTCTTGAATCAATGCTGCGCCACCCTTGGAGTTCAACAACGAAAGCTGAATGCAGTTTGTGATATATGGGGTGAATACTTAAATTCGATCTAATTATGCTTCCAACATATTCACATTGCAATGGCATTGTTTGTGGGGGTTCCCGACAATGAACTGTCACGTTACTTGATATTTTTACCGGAATAAATCGTGCTGTGTAATGAATCCCAATAATGATAAGAGGAAATGGAAATTTTACATCAGTTATATTTTCCCACCATTGAATAGGGTCTTAATTTTGTGGAGTTAATTTGCATTTGTAAGAAACTGCATAAGATTAACTTCACGATTGCTTCAATCGATAACTGTTATTGGAAAGATTATATCGTAATTTTTTTTACTCAATGAACGTTGATCGGATTGCGACGTTCAAGGATTTCATTTGATCATTGATTTGAGGCGGAGTTCACAGAGAATATCCGTTTAATCCGTTTACTGATTACCATAAGTCATTTTCAATAGATTAAGTAAAAACAAATAGATGTCGTTCACTGTTTCACTGAATTTAAATGAAATATGTACATCCTGCCCGTGCGAAGGACCCGTCCATGGGGGGGGTTTTCGAAATTCAAATTAAGCTAAACATAATAACAATACCAAAAATACACAATTAACAAGCAAATGCATTTCTAACACCATTTTCTTACTCACGATTATCATGATGATATATCACTAAAAAAACACATTTTACTGATTAAAAAAAATAAAATTTCCCAAACAAATCCCAATGAAAGTTTCAAATAAATGATATTTTCGAAAAGTCATTGATAATTTTCTGAAAATGATCTAAACTAGAAATTTTCTTCAACATAATTTTTAGGCAGTCTAGTTTTTTAATTTGAATTTAATTTGAAATGAATAATTCCAAAACACAGATTTAGAAAAAATCCGAATTCTTAAATAAATATCTGATCAGGTTAAACATTAACCATGATAAATTGTTAGGAAATTGATAATAAATGTTATTTACTATTCATATTAATTTACAGTACTTTTCTTCATTTTCAACTGGAGGGTAGATTAAAAAAAATCCACTGTAGTGTTTTGAAATTATCACTGAACTAAAAATTTGTTTCAAAAGAATATCTAAGCTCATTTAAACTAAACATTTCAAAAACACAGAGTTTAAAAGAAATCTGGATTCTTAAATTAATGTCCAATCAGATAAAAAAACCAACCATGATTAGTTCTTAGGATAATGATAATAATTGTTAATTTTTATTCATCTTAATTAAAATTCTTATCTTCATTTTCAACTGAAAGGTGATTGAAAAATTCCGCTGTAGTACCTATTTTGAATTTGAACAAAAAATATTTAATCGCGATTAAAAATGTGAATTTTCGATAACTGAAAAACCAATCCGAACTATGTAGTATTGATTCAATGATTGATGGTTTAATTTAATTTGATAAAAAGATGAATAGATATATTTATTG
The DNA here is from genome assembly GCF_029784155.1 of Uranotaenia lowii. Classification (NCBI taxonomy): domain Eukaryota; kingdom Metazoa; phylum Arthropoda; class Insecta; order Diptera; family Culicidae; genus Uranotaenia; species Uranotaenia lowii. The sequence continues at coordinate 367,134,321 of NC_073692.1, read as the reverse complement.
TTATTTGAGAAGTGCCAGTGAAAGAAATCAGAGAACCTGTTTATAGAAAAAATAAACGGCTTGAATAGTTCATTTTTGAAGTTCAAAATAATAACTTCATGTTCAATTATACTTACAAGGAAATGTTGGAAAATGGGTAATTTTGTGAATGATCAATGAAACTGATAAAAATTGAAAGATAAGGAGTTCCAAGTTACAACAAAAATTTGGAAGAACAAAGCAAATATAAAGTTATTTAAAATTTCGCAATAAAATTAAGTTTAAAGTTGCTATCTAATTCAAATCATGTTTCAAACTTTTAAAGATTAATTCAAAAATCATGATCATGATCGAACTATGTTTTTCTTACTAAAAATTAAAATTTAAGAGCTTTTAGATTTAAGTACACAAAAATTCAGAATTAAAAAAAAAATGTTAAAATTATTTCTAAAATTTAAATATTTTGAATTAAAAATTCGGCAAGTTAATGAATTAAATTTGGTAAATTTATTTGAAAATTTGAATAAAATATGAAAATGAAAAAGATAAGTTTTTTTAAACATTTCAGGAGGTTTTTTAAATAATGTTTTAACATAAGAATTTTCATAATATAATTGATGACTCAAATCAACAGCATTTTGATGCTATTTTTTTTAATGACTGATTTGGTAGATTTAAGCGTTCTGAATTAGAATCTTTTATCAATTTTGGTCGAACACTTTGAATTTTAGTGATAAGGAATTTAAAAAATATACCAGTTTTAAGTAAAATCAAATATTGATAACTACCATACCTACATATACGAAAAAATCTGATTCTGATTCTATTTATCCATCCATCTTCATCCAATTAAGGGATATTATTTTGATGTAAATAGTGCACGATCTAAAAAATGTAAAATTCAACAATTTAAAAAAATGGAAAGTACTTTTGACATAACTGTAGAAAGTGTAAAAAAAACTTGATTTCATTTAACACATTTGTTGAGCCTGCAAAAAGATTACATGTTTACTTAAAAATATCTAAAATTCAGTTTAGGTTAAAACCACTTAAAAAAATTAAAAATGAAAAAAAATTAAAAAAAAACATAAAACTTCCATAACTTTTTTCGCGGAACTCAAAATTACTTGAATTCATGAGGAAAGTAGAAAATTTATTTAAAACTTTCATTTTTGAATGACATGTTTTTGATTTGAGTTTTTGTATAATCAGTGCAGAAATTTCTAAAATATTTTTTACTTATTTACAAAAGTCATTTTAATAACAAAAGCTGAAAGAAATATTGCATATACAGATTCAGGGTTTACAAAGTACTTAGAAAAATGTAAATTTTGTGGGTTTGTAAAAAATTCTGTGATGTGTTGAGAACATCACTCAGAAAAACAAAAAACACGTTTTAAAATTTAGTCGAAATTGGTTTCTTGAAGAATATTTCATATCAGCTTAACATTTGTAATGAAATAAACAATTTTTTCAAATATAAAAATGGTTCGTTTCAAACTCTGTTTTTATTTAGTTACACTTCTTAATAAAAAGGTAGGGTTTTTGTATGTCAAGTTTTGAGTTCCTATACAAAAGATTAATTGAATTGCAATTTAGTTAGAAACTAACCAAAGTTAGTTTCAATTCGTAAACGTCGAATAGTATCGTAGATCGAAATGTCTCAAGCGAAGGGTGATTTAAGAATGAACTCCGCCGGAGGTGAGAAAAAATTCTTACTTGCTTGTTAACACTTATTTTAAAATACATTTTAAGATCAAGTAATTTTTCGTTACTTCGGTGAAAATTTAACTTGAAAAAAATTTTCATGGGGGGGTTAAACCCCTAAACCGCCCCCCCGTTCGCACGGCCATGTACATACATATGTAGGTATTTGCTTTGAAGGTTTTATTTTTAAATATTTAATTCTATGTTTTTACTATATTATAATGTTTTGCTAATTTAAATAAGCCGATATGCAAGTAACAATTCACAATCTTTCAAAATTAACTAAATAGCTTTTCAAACATAATGAATTTCGATTTTGCCTATTCTTATAAAATTTGAAAGTCATTCAAATCAAGCTTGTATAATATTCATGACTAGCTACAGCCTTTGTTATGTGAATTGATTTACGAAAGAGACTAAAAAAAGTTTTGAAATTGTAGATAGCAAATCGATCTATTTTCTATTAATGAGTTCATTGGCTTCTTTAAAATCTGCATTAGGAGGAGTATTTTGAGGAATCGCTCGGAATGTCATTTTATAAACGAATCGAAATTTGTTTGATTCTCATTTTGCAAATTTTCGTTCAAAAACCAAATATTTTAGAAAAGTTTCCAATCATAATTGCTAGGAACTTAAAACTGATTTTAAAATAGAATCGTGATTCGAAAATGTTTATCAATATTTAAATAAATTTCTCATTTTGAATTGTGGTCAAAAAGTTTTATTTCAAAATCTATATTTAATCTATATATATAAAAATGAATTTCTGTCTGTCTGTCTGTCTGTCTGTCTGTTCCCTATAGACTCGAAAACTACTGAACCAATTTGCGTGAAACTTGGCAGGTGGGGGTATTGAAGGCCGGGAAAGGTTCCTATTATGGTTTGAGACCCCTCCCTCTAACAGGAAGGAGGGAGGGGGTCTTTCATATAAAGGCCTACCTTAAATTTTTTTACATAACTTTAGAACTAATCAAGCTAATGGAACCAAATTTGGCATGGGAGGGTAGGGGAATACAAGGAATGGTTCTATGATTGTTTTAGACCCCTCCTTCCTTCAAGTTATGATACAGGAAGGAAGGAGGGGGCTTTCATATCTTTTTAATTGCATAACTTGGAAACTATTCGATCAAATGAAACCAACTTTGGCTTGGGAGTTTATTTGGGAACGATAAATAGTTATTTGCATATTTGCTACCCTTTCCTCCTTCCAGTGAGGAGATAGAAAGTGGGGGGGGGGGGGCTTCTTTACAATTTTCAGCATAATTGGATAGCTAATCAAGCAAATGGAACCGAATTTGGTGTGAGAAGGTATTTGATTACGAGAAATGTTTTTATGATATTTTGAGAACCCTCCGTTCTTCAAGTTGTAAAATCTTGAGGGAGGAGGGTGCTTCCATACAATGATTAAATCACTCGGGAACTTATCCAGCAAATGAAACTAAATTTTGTTTGAAAGGGTATTTGAGCACATGGAATGCTTCTGTGTATATTTGGTACTGCTGCCTCCTTCCAGTTGCGTGATAGGGAGGAGAGAGGGGGCTCCTTTACAATTTTTCGCATAACTTGAGCAAATGGAAACAACTTTGGTATGGAAAATCATTTGGATACGTAAAAAGGTTATTAGCTTATTTGACACTTCTTTCTCCTTCAATTGAGGATACAGTTAGAGAAGACGGGAGCTCATATACGATTATGTTGCATAAACCAAGAACTTATCTAACAAATAGAACTAAATATGACATGGGAACAATCAAACAATCGAGCCAATGGATCAGAATTGGGCATGGAAATGTATTTGAATACACTGAATGTTGGATCCTGATCCCCTCCTTCCAGGTAGGGGATGATAGGCATACAAATTTTATGGCACAACTCGACAACTATTAAAGCAAACGAAACCAAATTTGGCATGGGAGGGTATTCAAGTACAAGAAATGTTTTTTCGGTAGTTTAGCACCCCTCTCTCCATTAAGTGGAACGATATAATGGGAAGTGGGTCACTCATACTATTTTTTTTTAAATATTTTGATAACTTATCGAGAAAATGGAACCAAATTTGCATGGAAGTATATTTGTATACGGGTAATGTTGCTTCGATAGTTTGAGACCCCCTTCTCCTGCCAGAGGGGAGATATAAAGTGGGGAGAGGGTCACCCATTTTTTATAGCTCGAGAGCTTATCAAGAATGACGCCATATATGATATGGAATCGTATTTGTATACAAGAAGTGTTTTTCTGATGTTATGGGACTCCATTCCTTCCATTAGGGTTAAAGGAATGATGGAGGGGGTCACTTTCACAATTTGTATAATAATTCGAGGACGAAAAGGTAAAATGAGTGTCCCGTGATGTTATTTTGTTATAGAAAAAAAAATCCAAGAACATTTAAGACCCTCCCTACAAATAAAGAGACAGCGAAGATTCCATGTATAAAAAAAATTGTCATAAGCTATAAACTTATGAAGCAAAGAAATCCAGAGTCATAAAAAGGATTTAAACACGGATTAAAAAAAAAATAAGATTTCAAAGTAAAAAAAGTTGCAATTTTATTTTGAAAAAACATTTTAATGATATTAAAATTGAATTTAGAATTTTGTGCATGAAAAGTTAAATAACTTATTCTATAACAAATTTCAACAGTTTTTGGAAGGTGTAGCAAAGCACACCGGGTCAGCTAGTACTGAAATAAAATATGGAAATGTCTTATTTTAAAACATTATTTTTACTTTGTTTCGGATTAGAAAAGAATGAAATAAAATATCAATCGTTTGTTTAGAATAGTAACAAATTGGCAACACAGAGGGTATTAATAAAATAAAAATTGTTTTTTATTCTTCGGAGGGTACAATATTATCAAATCATTACTAGCTAACCACAATGGAGTGGCGAGCCCATGCACCAGGTTTTGTCAACATGCGGCCTGGCATTTCTTCAAATTTTCCTTTTGAAACATTCATGATTGTCAATCAATAACAAACATGATCGACAATGATGCTAGGCTTGTTTTTCATCATGATTTTAGTAGTTAGTATGTTAGAACCATGTTTTTTATTCGTGTAAAAACTAAAAAAGCTTATGTCCACAATTAGGAAAACTATTTTTAATGTGTACCTAATTATGGACATAGTCAAAGTTTTCCAAATTCTGGCAAAGTCATAGAATGCATTTGAAATAAATTTGATTGATCGAATTGTGTTTTAACTTAATTTTCAACGATCTGTTAAAATAAACTGTTTTGAGTTGATGAAACACGATTTTTTTTATTTCATTGTATCTCAAAGGTAAAAATGTTGAAAAACTATTTTCGCCAGGTTGTAAAGAACGCACTCTACGCGAAGAAAACCGTCAAGTTACAGAGAGCTTCTCAACGATAATCATACCGCTTGTACATCAAAAGTTTTAAGGTTAATGGGACATCAAATTAACGTTGGTTTCACCAGTTAATTTTAAAATATACGAAACAAGCGACTTTCACCCTACTAGGAAAAAGGGGTAAGTTGCAAAAACCTTTGTTTTTAATGAAAAATCAAATGAAAATGTTTTAAAAGTAAAGCACGATCTCCAGTTATTATTGATTTAGTTCGAATTGAATTTGATATTTTTACGGTCAACGATTTTTAAAAAAGAAAGCTTAAGGGTGCTGTATACATTCAGGGGTAAAAAATACTACAAAAAAATTTAAACCATATTCCAGCATGGGGCTTGTGATATAGCTCAGTTGGCAAGTCTATTGTCTCCTGAGCCGATGTCCGCGAGTTCGAGCCCAAGAGTAAATATCGAACACAGTTGTACCGGATAAGTTTTTCAATAACGATCCGCCAACTGTAACGTTGATAAAGTCGCGAATGCCATAAAGATGGTAAAACGACTATAATCGAAACAAAAAAAAAAAAAAATATTCCAGCATGTCCAGATTTAAACTGTAAATCATTGATGTGCATGTCGATGCATTTTAGCCCAGACTGGTAACCGAATTAAAAAAAAATTAAATGATTTTCCGGAAAATATTTATACACCGACAGTGTTGATATAGGGTAATAAGATCAATAAAGTTTATAGGTGATATCATTAAGCCAATCCGTCATATTTACTGTGTAAAGTCCTTACGGCATCAAAAAATGTAAAAATTTCGATTTTTCAATTTTTTTATGAGAATCAAAAACTCCAAAAAACTATCTCACGTTGTGAGAAACAATGGCATCATCGTTTTGTTATCAAAAAATGTTAATTTTATTACATTATACTAAAATAAAATTTAAATAAGTGTTGTGGTACACAAATGTTGCATCCATTATAATGAATTTTCTACTTTTTGAAAAATAATAAATGTATCCATTAGAAAAGGTAAAGTTTGAATTTTAATAAGCTCAACATCCACTACTTTCTTCAAAACTAGCGTAAAGGAATATTGTGTAGGATTTAAATAGTCTTTATTTCTCTATTCATATTCCAAAAACGTTGTAAAATTTATAAAAAAGGTGAGTTTTGAGATCTTTCTCATTTAAGTATTCAAAAAAACAGACCCATATGCAAAATCAGGAAAAAACAGTGTTATATTGGGTACGCGGATACATTTTTCCTCATATGTTGACATTAGGAACAATTATAGTGCCAAATAAGGAACATCGACACACTTTGTAAAACATGATATTTTTCGTAGATTTAAGCTTGAAATGATTATTTCAAACCATAACAGAGTTCAGAAAAAATTTGGAACTTAGTTACCAAAAAATTGTATATCTAAGAATCAAAGATTTGGCCTACTAATATCAAACCTAGAAACCTCTGACATAATAAAGCGATATTAGGCTCACTTACTCTACTTAAAAATTAAGCTGAAAAGAAGTTGCATTACAATACACGATTGAGCTGATCAAACCTAATAGAGGAATGTTATCTGAACTTTTGGTTGCTTGGGTATAATTAAAGAAAATAGAATGAATTTTCTACCATCATACAGCTCGTTGGGTCCAAGTCTGCACTTGTTCAAAACTAGGTGGGAATGAATAAACGGATTTGAAATTTTCCTGATAAGGGTTTCTATTAATTTAAATTTCATTATTTAATATCTAAACTAACGCTTATTGCACTTATTGAATAAAAAAAATTAAAACCTTCTCTGACCCAAAGAAGTTTTATATCCTTTTCTTTAGCCAGCAGATCGTGGCCTAGATAATAGCATACTTGTCTTCTAAGCCAACGTTCATGAGATCGAATCCCGGTCGTGACATAACCTGGCAAACATAGTATGATGAAGGTTAGCGGTTTTAGCATTAGTGAAATGCTAGCCGTGAATACCTTGGAATTGTACGCCTCAATGATGCAGCACATGCATGTGGATGGATCTTTTCAAGGGAACTTAGATTGCACTTGGAGATCCTGCCTAGATATGTGTGTGCTCGTAGTGCTACCGGTAAACAACTGCAACTTCAAACAATAGTGCAGGGGTTTGATGTAGCATATCAAAGTGAAAATAATAACGCGGGGGAATACCACAATAGATCAACTTAATGATCGCAGTGGACTCTTTCCCCAACAGGAAAAAAAAATCGTTGCCTACACATGATGTTCATATAGAGCAGCTGGTATGTAGCTCGATTTTCAAGCGGTGATTTTTGTCAACTTTAACTTTCATTTAGCTATTTTTTGTCTTTTTCTAGGATTTAAAATTTAAACTCTCTCGAGTTATTCATCCTCATTCCTCCGTTTCTAGTGTTGTTCATTTAGCTAGGTACTTGAAAATTAAGCTGAAAAGAAGTTTTTTTTTTTTTTTTTTTTTTTTTTTTTTGTAGCGGCCCACCACACTCCCCCATACCAAAAGGCTCCATTGAGCCCCCTGGTAATGGACGCTACTGTTCTCAGCACGTCTGGCAGCAGAAACAAAAACAAACAATCTAATACGCGAAGAGAGCAAAACATTACTCGTGCTGAGAACTCAAAGTTTATAGTTAAATGCGAGGATATGTGGCGATATAAGTTAAACTAATTTATATTTTGAATCTCAATGGAAAGAGATTTCCTTTAAAGAGATTCATTTTTAAGAAAATTTTAAATATTTATATAAAAAGTAATACTAAAATTAGGAGTTTAAAATTGAAAGATTAAGTTATTACTATAATTTTACAATAAATAACGCTACAAAATTACAAAAATAATAAAGGCTAGCTTTGTTCGGCTTGTTTTACGGACTTAATTTATCTTTAAATATTAGAAGCAATTTGACTTTGAAAATGGATCGTGAACTGATTTCTTTTCATTCATTAGGTAGGGAATTATATTTTGTTGGTCCAATAAACGATATCCTTTTTTGTCCTAGGGAGGTTGAGGATCGAAGCGTTGAAGATGATTTAAGTGACGAGTATTATGTGTTCGTATTCCCGTTGTGAAACGTAGGTTTTGAATAGAAGTTGACGAATGCAAGACATACAATATAGTTTGGAGATCACAAAGATCTGATAAGGGTAAGATATTATGGACTCTGGATGAATAAATAAGCCTAGTTGGATGCAGCAAAGGAAGATTGTAAATATTTTTCAAGCATCTATTTTGCAAAGTTTGAAGTTTATGAAAGTGTGAAAGAGATGCTCGTCCCCAGACTGTTATAAGATAATGAAATAAAGAGTGAATGAAAGCATAATAGAATTTTAAAAGAACATGTTGTGGCACAAAGTTCTTCAATCTCCACAGTACACCACAGAGGGGAGAAATTCTTTTTTCTAAATGTTGTATATGACAACTCCAGGAAAGAGTACTATCTAAATGAATACCTAGGTATTTGAAGGTTTTCACCTCTTGTATGGCAAACTGATTCATATGCGGATCCCTGTGTTGTGATATTACTTTCCTGGATGAATGGAATAACATGTATTTAGTTTTTTCGTAGTTTAAAGAGAGTAGATTGCTATTGAAAAAAGTAGATAGCAATCTCAAATCATGTTCCAGGTTTTCGATTAGGGGAGAATGAGGATACTTGATCCCTGGGGATACTTGATTCCTTAGCTATATCTCGGAACTGGAATGTCTTACAAAGATCAAATGTTCTAGAAAAATGTGCCAAAATGAGCAAAATAACAATGCTTGTAGTTTAAAAAATTTTAACAAAATAATTGTTTGAGTAATTGAACTTTGTTTGAAAAATTTTACAAAATGTAACTTGAAGATCTTTTTCCATCACTTTAAAATGTTCCTTACATGGGAAAATTATGAAAAAAATATTTGTTCCAATGTATCAATCGTTCGAGCGTAAAATGAACTTCATAATGCCATATTTTCAAAGCAATGGAAAACTTTCAACTTTTTTCAGAAAAAGTTTTATAAAATGTTGATTATGGGTACAATTGATCCCCTAGAGTTGGGTACAATTGATCCCCCTTCCAAACGGCATATTCTTCTTCTGAATTGATCGTTATGATTGCTGATTAAAAAATTACTAATATTTATCCAAAAACTAATATTTATCAAACAATTGTCTTAAGTAAAGAGCAAAAATAATTAATTTTCTCTTAATTATAAAAAATAGCGCCTTTGAGTATGCAACGTTATTAGCGTTGAGACAAAGTTATAGAATTTTCTTCTTATGTCTGCTATAAATTGTGAAATAAGAACAAACATGACCAAAATAGTCAATTAACATTCTATCTTGGGGTTTTGTTTGATTTTTATACAAGGATTAGGGCTTCCTGAATAAAAGATCAAGTCTCCTTCAATAGGGGATCAAGTCTCCCCTAACTTCAGAAAAATCGCAATATTTTTACTCCCACGAAAATTCTTCTAGTGCATCAACGGGTTCAATTATCGGTCTTATTTTTGGAGCATAGAAACTTGAAGTTACAAGCTGTCGGAAAATGTCAAAGACGGCGAGTTGCTAAATTTTTCCAAAAAGATATGGTGAAAATAAGAAATGGGGATCAAGTATCCCCACTCTCCCCTATTGTATTTGGAGACTTTCCTGTGTAAAATAAAGCAGTATCATCCGCAAAAAGCCGTGCTGTACCAATAAGAGGAAGATTACAAATGTCGTTAATGTAAATAAGAAAAAGTAAAGGACCTATGTTACTGCCCTGTGGAACCCCTATATTGATATTTCTGAATTCGCTTGCTATTCCTTCAACCACAACAAATTGTTTCCTGTTGTTCAAATAACTTCGAATTATGTCATTTGCCTTATTCCGTATCTGTTTAATTTTTCTAATAATATTTCATGATTCAGTGTGTCGAACGCTTTTTTCAGGTCCAAAAATAAAGTTCCGACAATATTTTTAGAATCAACCTCTGTTATAATTGAGTCAACTAGTTCAGAAATAGCTATAAGAGTGCTTGAGCCTGCTCTGAAACCGTATTGCATTTTGTATAAAATATTATTACAATTAAGAAAACTCATGATTCTGTTTACTAGTAATTTTTCGAACACTTTGCTGAAGACACTGAGCGTAGAAATTGGTCGATAGTTGTTGACATCTTCTGAATCACCTGATTTGAATATTGGAGTTACTTTCGCTACTTTAAGGCAATCTGGAAAACATCCTGTTTCAATTATTGAGTTGTATTAAAAACACGATTGAGCTGATCAAACCTGATAGAGGAATGTTATTCGAACTTTTGGTTGCTTGGGTGGAGTGAATTTTCTATCATCATGCAGCTCGTTGGGTCCACGTCTGCAATAGTTCAAAACCGTGTGGGAATGAATGAACGGATTTGAAATATTCCTCATAAGGGTTTCAATTAAATTAAACTTCATAATTTAATGTCTAAAATTACGCTTATTGCATTCATTGAAAAAAAAAATTAAAACCTTCTCTGATCCAAAAAAGTTGAATATCCTTTTTTTTGATAAGATTTTGACTTTCTACTTCGACAAAATCTTGGCAATTCTGAACATTCGCTTTTCCACGCATTCGACGCGATTAGGAATGCGTTTCTTTTATCCATTTTCCAACGAATTGAACAACTGAATAGAAACCAGCTGTTTAACGTTGTTTGTTAATTTTGCGGAACGCTGAGTTCGTCCATCTGCAGTCAAAATACAGGGGAGTTTTGTGTTTAGGACGGATAAGTTTATCTGAATCTTCGCATAAAACGACGCCTTTATCAGATGAAGTCTCGTTGTTCTTCAGTTCTTCGGCAACTCAGAACGCTCTGTTTAGTTGTCTCTTTTGTTACAAATAATTCACAATTGCCATCTCACGACACCCCGTTCCATTTCGGTTTTGAAAAAGCGTACCCACATGAACGTTTTGGGAACTAGTTCAGTAAAACGCCATCTCAAGTGGGAACTCCCCCCTATGCGTACAATGTCGAGTTAGCGATTTGAGCGTGTTTCGGTTGCATCTCTTTCCGGCAGCTTGAATTTTGTTGATTGCATCTCTAGTGGATTTACACATGTCTAGAAGCAAATAAACTGAAATGCAAGCGAAACCCATTCAAGACCGCGTGCAACGTGCTGAGTGGCAGTTCATGTGTCTGCGGAAAGCCAATACTAGCGCCAATTAAAAGGAGGTTTGATATAAAACTCGAGCGACAACCAGCATGAGTGTTAAAAAAAATAACAAAGCTGATTCTGTAAGCTGTATTAAGCTTGGTTTCCCGTTCGTTTCGTTCTTTAACCATGCGCTTATTGGTATAAATTTATGCAGCGAAAGCAAAACAATCCCATTCTTTCGTCTTGAATTAGTGCTGCGCCACCCTCGGAGTTCAACGACGAAAGCTGAATGCAGTTTGTGATATGTATGGGGTGCATATCAGAATTCAGTGTAGCATTTGCGTAATTATGCTACCACCATATCATGGCCGCCATGGGGGTTCCCGACAATGAACTGTCACGTCGCTTGACAACTTCTACCGGAATAAATCGTGACATTTAATGAATCCCGATAACGATCATGAGAAATGGCAATTTCACACCATTCTTGTTTTCCCACCACTCTGGAATTAGTTTTATCTAGGTATGTATGTATACGCACATCGGTAGGAGTTGTTTTTTTCCTTAGGACTTTTTATCAACCGTTATTCTTAACGAAGTACATTTGAGATTGTTAGAAATGGTTTCCTTAGCTTATTTTATTTTACTACCAGTTGTTCAATCCTCTCAAAATAATCACCAAGGCCACCTGCCAGTTTTAAGAAGTCATCAACACTGTTTGTTTTACTTCCTACCGATTGAGTTGTCAATCTTAAACTACCGGTTCAAAACTAGAGCTGAATCAAAGGAATTGTTTTGCCTATAACACCACGAACAATAACGTGTCACTGGTATAATCTCGTCCAATTCTGAACATTTTAAATTCACAGAACATATCAATAGCCATTAAAAGTCACCCGTTGTTCGCGTCCAACATGAATCGCTACTCACTTTAGCCTTAAGTCTTTATGGCAACTAAGGTGGAACTGATTAGTGAGTAGGTTTTCGGGGGGAAACGTCTGTTTTGTGCACCCAACTATCAGTCAAATCGAATCGGACATCCGCCCCTAGGCTAGTTGGTTGACGATCATAAAGTGATCGTTACTACTTTGAGACTTTGTTAACACTTGAAAAAAAAAACAACTCTAATAGGGTCTAACAATTTGCAATGCCGCGAAGTAATGAGATAGACATATCCGCCAAAGTACAAAAGTATCTCATTTCCTTATTAGTTTTTCGCGTTCCAATTCAAACCGTGTTCTTGAAACCATCAAGAAATCGAAAAAGACTAAATCTGCTGCTCATAAGCAAAGAAGGGCGGAACTACAGTATAGATTAGAGGAAATCAACCTTTGAACATTTGGCATCCGGTCATTGTCCACGAGGATGAATCACTTAAAAACACTTCTAGTTCTCGGTGAGTGTAACTTTCCACGGAACTTATCCAACAAACAAACTTTGAAAGCGAAACCCCAAACGAGACTTCAAAGCCATTCGTTACGTCCATCCGCTTTTCATTTGGACCATTCTCGAGAAAGTGGAATGAGCTACGAATTACAAACAAAGTTTATTCCAACGCTCATGTTTGACGCAGCTGAATCTCTAGTTTGGGAGATAATTCTTGGGATCAGGTAAATATTTACATAGCATAGGATGTGTTTGAGATAAATCTCAAGAAGGGTTTTGAAGAGAAACACAAAAAGTCAAGGTTCTTGAATAGTTGTTTGTTTTTTTTTTATTGAGATTTTTGTGGCCACTTATCAAAAACTATTGAGCTATGATTAAATGTGAATTTTTTTGTAAAGAATTTTCTAAAGTGTTCATATTTGATTAAGGATTTGCAAAATGTGTACCTATGTCAATTTTGTAATCTACGCCATTTTTGTCAATTTAATCAATTTTGTCATTTTTGTAATTTTGGTGATTTTTGTCATTTTTGTAATCTTTGTCATTATTGTCATTTTTGTCATTTTTGTCATTTTTGTCATTTATGCCATTTTTGCCATTTTTGTCATTTTTATCATTTTTGTCATTTTTGTCATTTTTGTCATTTTTGTGATTTTTGTGATTTTTGTGATTTTTGTTATTTTTTTCATTATTGTCATTTTTGTCATTTTTGTCATTTTTGTCATTTTTGTCATTTTTGTCATTTTTGTCATTTTTGTCATTTTTGTCATTTTTGTCATTTTTGTCATTTTTGTCATTTTTGACATTTTTGTCATTTTTGTCATTTTTGTCATTTTTGTCATTTTTGTCATTTCTGTCATTTTTGTCATTTTTGTCATTTTTGTCATTTTTGTCATTTTTGTCATTTTTGTCATTTTTGTCATTTTTGTCATTTTTGTCATTTTTGTCATTTTTGTCATTTTTGTCATTTTTGTCATTTTTGTCATTTTTGTCATTTTTGTCATTTTTGTCATTTTTGTCATTTTTGTCATTTTTGTCATTTTTGTCATTTTTGTCATTTTTGTCATTTTTGTCATTTTTGTCATTTTTGTCATTTTTGTCATTTTTGTCATTTTTGTCATTTTTGTCATTTTTGTCATTTTTGTCATTTTTGTCATTTTTGTCATTTTTGTCATTTTTGTCATTTTTGTCATTTTTGTCATTTTTGTCATTTTTGTCATTTTTGTCATTTTTGTCATTTTTGTCATTTTTGTCATTTTTGTCATTTTTGTCATTTTCGTCATTTTTGTCATTTTTGTCATTTTGTCATTTTTGTCATTTTTGTCATTTTTGTCATTTTTGTCATTTTTGTCATTTTTGTCATTTTTGTCATTTTTGTCATTTTTGTCATTTTTGTCATTTTTGTCATTTTTGTCATTTTTGTCATTTTTGTCATTTTTGTCATTTTTGTCATTTTTGTCATTTTTGTCATTTTTGTCATTTTTGTCATTTTTGTCATTTTTGTCATTTTTGTCATTTTTGTCATTTTTGTCATTTTTGTCATTTTTGTCATTTTTGTCATTTTTGTCATTTTTGTCATTTTTGTCATTTTTTTTGTCATTTTTGTTAATTTTGTCATTTTTGTCATTTTTGTCATTTTTGTCATTTTTGTCATTTTTGTCATTTTTGTCATTTTTGTCATTTTTGTCATTTTTGTCATTTTTGTCATTTTTGTCATTTTTGTCATTTTTGTCATTTTTGTCATTTTTGTCATTTTTGTCATTTTTGTCATTTTTGTCATTTTTGTCATTTTTGTCATTTTTGTCATTTTTGTCATTTTTGTCATTTTTGTCATTTTTGTCATTTTTGTCATTTTTGTCATTTTTGTCATTTTTGTCATTTTTGTCATTTTTGTCATTTTTGTCATTTTTGTCATTTTTGTCATTTTTGTCATTTTTGTCATTTTTGTCATTTTTGTCATTTTTGTCATTTTTGTCATTTTTGTCATTTTTGTCATTTTTGTCATTTTTGTCATTTTTGTCATTTTTGTCATTTTTGTCATTTTTGTCATTTTTGTCATTTTTGTCATTTTTGTCATTTTTGTCATTTTTGTCATTTTTGTCATTTTTGTCATTTTTGTCATTTTTGTCATTTTTGTCATTTTTGTCATTTTTGTCATTTTTGTCATTTTTGTCATTTTTGTCATTTTTGTCATTTTTGTCATTTTTGTCATTTTTGTCATTTTTGTCATTTTTGTCATTTTTGTCATTTTTGTCATTTTTGTCATTTTTGTCATTTTTGTCATTTTTGTCATTTTTGTCATTTTTGTCATTTTTGTCATTTTTGTCATTTTTGTCATTTTTGTCATTTTTGTCATTTTTGTCATTTTTGTCATTTTTGTCATTTTTGTCATTTTTGTCATTTTTGTCATTTTTGTCATTTTTGTCATTTTTGTCATTTTTGTCATTTTTGTCATTTTTGTCATTTTTGTCATTTTTGTCATTTTTGTCATTTTTATCATTTTTGTCATTTTTGTCATTTTTGTCATTTTTGTCATTTTTGTCATTTTTGTCATTTTTGTCATTTTTGTCATTTTTGTCATTTTTGTCATTTTTGTCATTTTTGTAATTTTTGTCAATTTTGTCAATTTTGTCATTTTTATCATTTTTGTCAATTTTGTCATTTTTGTTAT
Organism: Uranotaenia lowii; assembly: GCF_029784155.1. Lineage (NCBI taxonomy): Eukaryota > Metazoa > Arthropoda > Insecta > Diptera > Culicidae > Uranotaenia > Uranotaenia lowii. The sequence continues at coordinate 367,119,160 of NC_073692.1, read as the reverse complement.
TTTTGTCATTTTTGTCATTTTTGTCATTTTTGTCATTTTTGTCATTTTTATATCAGTTCTGTTTTTTATCATTTTTGTAATTTTTGGTGTTGTTCTTGCTATGTCGAGATTGATTGAAAAAAGACATTCATCCAACATCATCACGCGTTGAATGTCTCTCTTTAATTTCAATTTTATAGGTTGATTAACGCTTCGAAAATGGGAAATTTGACACATGTTTGTAAGCCTAAACGAATTCATCCTAAAGGTACGCAATACGATATGCGTTCATTTTGGATACGCTTTCGCCCTTGTCGCTTTTCTCCCTTGCGCATAAATGCATGAAGGCATTCTTAAAGGTTGATGATCGTGTAATGTGGCGGAGGAATGGGCTATTTCTTCAATATCGAACCCATGAAAATCCCATCCGACTACGGAGACGGTTTTATTGTGATATCAGATTCTTCGATTATGTTCCGCCCGCTTGAGGCTATCGAAATGAATTATCACGGGCTGTCGAGTTTCTGGGTGGTTTCAATTTGGGTAGATTCGATATGCTTTTCCTCAAGATTGGAGTAATTTCGTGGCATTCAAAGCTGTCCGAATTTGAAATAAATATGCAGCTGGAGTTGAAATCGGACTTGGAAATAATGTCTCAATAAAATATATAAATTTTAATTTTCATTTTTTTAGAATTTTTATTTATAAATGATTTTTAATGGTACAAGTGTAACTACAAATTGTCAACAACTTTACTTCGGTTGATCAAGTCTTGTTTTGACAAGAGCAACAACAAAACATTAACACACGAAAGTTGTGAGGGCAAAGCAAAACAAAACTCGTCATGTCAACATTACATGAGTAAGAGTATTGTAGACATACTGTAGAGTGTAGACCCGTTGAGTTGACGTCTATGAAGGTTGCGGGTTCTGGATCGCAATTTTGCATAAAGGTCAATTTTCATAAGGGCATAGTTTAGAATTATACACTGGCTCAAAGTGGTACGTGATTTTTAGAAGAAGATCAAACCCGTTCAGTGGAATTTGCGTGTTTTTCCATCATGGAGGCAACCTAGTGGCAACCTAATTGTTCACTAACTGCTTTCATCGTTCTTTTTATTAGTCTAAGGGCAACCTAGTGGCGCACGAAAAACGGACGGTGTCGCTCTGAGAATAAAGTCAGTGTTGGTAGAATTTCACCAATACTGTCATCAATGTTGTCAAAACAACATTGTATGGAATTTATCAGAAAATCACATGTTTCGTAAAAATTGACAAGCAATAAAATTATGAGAAAAATATACACTGATGCATGCGACGAACAATATTCGACTTTTTAAAATCTCTCAAAGTAATATGCAATGGACTTTTTGTCGATTAAAAACTTAAATCTGATGATATTTTTATCAAATTTTTAACATGGACAGAAGAAAATATTACATTGCTTGCTCTCAAAAAAACAGGAAAGGTGATGAAAATTTCTTTTAAATGCTCATTATTTATGGTTCAGATTCAAATATCCAATTCAAAAAATAGTTTCCGATGAGCCTGAAGAAACAACTTTTAATCTGAAGCCATTTTCAAAAGAATCGAATGGCTATCGACGGAGAAATTAATAATTTTGATTACCATTCTATATAAAATTGCAAAACTCTCATTACTATTTTTGTTGGTACGCAAGCATGCTGTGTACATACACGGAGCTTCGAAGTGAGGCTAAGCGCAATGGCCTACCTGTTGTTTTCCATGTACTATGTTAGCGATAACATTTGCCAAACGAGATATTTGGAGGCGAGCTTCGACATTTTCTTCTTCTTAAATTTGTCGTCCACATCGAACTTGCTCTTGTCGGTGAAAAACTCCAACCCCGAAGTTTGCTTAAAATCGACTTTTATATACGTTTCGTCGTCCATCACACAGCAGCCATATTTTGTCAGCATTTTCTCGAAGAGCTTCCGTTCCCGAATTTCAGTCGTCGATTGTTGCCGTTCATCATGATTTGGGATGTTCTCTACCTTGTATGTATGTAGTCCAGCTCTCTTCTTTGCATTCTGGACATAGCTCTGCGACATGCCGATCTTTTTTGCCCAATTACACCTTGGAACGTTGGGATTTGCGTTAATCATCCGCTTCACCTTTCCCTCCGTCTTTTTGTTTTGTTTTGGTTTTCCTCCAGCTTCTTTGCCGTGGTCCAACGTCAACCGCTCCTGAAACAACTTCAACACTCTGGAGACGGTTGAATGGTGAACGTTTAATGTTTTTTTTCAACTGCCGCACACAGGAGTATTTCACCCAAAAACCAGGCCAAAACTCAAAATTACAAATTGTTGAATCAGCGCGACTACGTCATATCAATGAATAAAACTTTCTTTAGTGACTAAAAATGAAAATTTGAAATGGAAAACTTCAATGGAGGGATGTTTAATAATTTTAAGTATAATAGACAAAATTCGATGACTAGAGAGACAGTACGCAGAGCTTTGAAAACCCTTCTATTTATTTTTTGTTTTAAACGTTGATTTTTTAACAAAATAGTGTTTTTGTTTATGTTCCCACCAAGTCCCGGAAAAATGTTTGATATCATTAAAAAATTGATAACCTCAATAATCATGTGCAAAGTTTAAAAATATTGATAGATTTTTTCAACAAAAAAGTCACCTAGGGCTTCGTTTATTTTAAATTTAAGCTCAGTTAAATTGATGTTCTTTTTCGAATATTTTCAAATGTTATTTAACTTTCAAAAAGAAATAAAAAAAAAATCTAGATTTTTTAATTTTACAACTTTTTTAACCTAGATTATCTATCATGTCATATAAATGTTAGAAAATTTCTAATAGAAAATTATGAAAAAGTACGAAAACGGTAAAAAATATATTAAATGATGTTAAAAACGTTCGATAAGTCAAAATAAACTATTTTATTGATTTGAAAACTAAAAAATACTTTTGGCCAACTTTTTCTTCTACGTACTCCTGTGTGTGCCGGTGCGACAGATCAGAAATTCCAAGTGTTTGGAAAGAATTTGTTCTCTCAACTCGCGTTGGTTCATCTCCATTTTCGTTGAATCGAAAAATACGAATTCGAGTACGAGTGACAGCATGTAAACAATACACGTCAATGAAAAAGTGTGCAAAGTTTGGTTGATTTTTACCCAATGGTAAAAAAGTTCGCCTTTAACTCGTAATCTTCAAGAAAGTTGGATGATGAACTATGATTACAACCTTAATCTAAATTTTTAAATACTCAACCGTATCGAAAAAACTGAACAATTTTATTTTAGAGATTTTTAATCTACTTTCAAAACAAGAACTGAACTAGAGCTGATGCAAAAAAGCACTTATAGCATTCCTTTTTGGATCAACATAACCTTGTAAGTCAAAATCAACTCTTAAATTATGGGCACGTCGGAGGAAAAGTAAATTTCGTAAATCTCGTTAACCTGAGTCATGTTCACTGGTGTTGGGAAAAAGTGTTAGAAATTTTGACACTTACGGCACATTTCGAAAATTTTGCCATGTAAAACATTTTCAAGATCAGTGGGCTTCTAGTTTTTTTACAACACGTGTTGTATTTTCGCATGCTGTGATGCAAAAATAGCAATATTTCTATCACATACGGCTGAAATAGAAACAGTGTTGTAAAAAAATACAACGCCCCAAGATCTTGAAAACATTTTTGCATGGTGAAATTTTCAGGATGTCAAAATTTCTACCACTTTTTCCCAACACCAGTGGACTTGCTCTTATCGATTTATACATTGAAACTGTTAGAAAATAGGTGTGCAAGTTAACCTACTACTATAAACTCAAAAGCATAAACCAAAAGTTCCGAAGTCCCAGGAAAAGTTTAGCTAGTCTTAAAGTGACATCATGTTTAATGAAATGAATTTGCGGCTTTATCGGTGAGGGTTAAAGAGTTGAAATGAAAGACGGATAGAAGAACAGAAGAAAATTCTAAGGTGGTGAAAAGAGCGAAGAGCATTTGAAATAGAAGCTTGACCACATGCTAAATTCTTTGTCCTGAAATTAATTTTTACGGCCTTATCGGTGAAATTCTACCCGCTCATTTCAACACCTATAATTTTCTTCTAATCTTCTTCTATCCATCTATAATTTTCAATTCTTGAAATGTTCTCACTATGAGAACATAACTTTCAGCGATAAGGCCGTAAAAATTAATTTCAGAACATAAATCACGGTGATTAATCTTAATTAATAAAAAATTCTTTGTCCCGCATCAATTAACTGTATTGAAGAAGTAGTACCCAATAGAGAAGGCACTACATTTTTCGATACAGTTAATTATGGATGGTTCGACCGCCATGTGAGTGTGCACATGTGCCGAACGGACTCCGTAGTGCCTTCTCTATTGGGTACTACTTCTTCAATACAGTTAATTGATGCGGGACAAAGAATTTAGTATGTGGTCAAGCTTCTATTTCAAATGCTCTTCGCTCTTTTCACCACCTTAGAATTTTCTTCTGTTCTTCTATTAGTCTTTCATTTCAACTCTTTAACCCTCACCGATAAAGCCGCAAATTCATTTCATAAAACAAATTCACGGTGATTTCTCCTCTTAAAATCATGTTTAATATTACCCAAAAAGTAACCCAATCAAACGATTTTTTTATTCCATCATCTAATTATCCAACAAAAGGGAACTTAGGCCAAGTTTAACAAATTACTGTAACGACGACTTTGACATCAATCCGTTATGAAGGTTGCAGCACAGCCCCAGTCAGTGTTTCGCAGTTGTTTGCTTTGAAAATCTTTCAAATTTACATGTAAGCTGTGGCAAAATTTTAAATACTGGTTCAAGCCAAATTTAAATTGATAATAGCACACCACAAGCTCACTCAGCTGTTATCCAAGGCTCAATCAAGACTGGATGCCGCAGCAAAAAAAAAAATCACAAAAGTAGATTTACCAGTCCTTTGCGCTCAGCAGCACCCCCTAATTATAGCATGAATAAATGCGAACAACTTTCCTCAATCCACGCTAGATATACCTATACAAAAATTGCATAATCGCTTTCTTACACTCTGGCGTAAAAGGGTAAACACCGATCAGTAATCTTCGGCTTTTGAAAGTACGCGAACTTTATACTTCTGCCCATTGCAAATTGGCGTATGATGAAGGAGGTTTGGGTTGGGTAGCATCATCAACGTCATTGGAAAGCGAACATAAATTAATTCGCTATTGCTCGCCCCGCACTTGCATCTTTTTGGCGGCAAAAGGATCACTGAAGCATAATGCTAGCCGCCATGTGGAAGAATGGATGGATGCGCGCGATCGTGTAACGACAATTTAAGTCATCTGGCATTTGCGGTGACGAAAACCATCCATTACTTCAGCCACTAAACATGGCTCCTATCCGAAAACATAAAGAAAAGAGTTGAGAGTAAAGAAAAAAATCGAAAACAGACAACTTAAAGTGCCCGCGATTATGAGATCAGTTCTGGTTTGGCCCTTTAGGCCGGCGATAATGACTAGTTTACATACAAAATGCTTCATCCACACCCCACTTCGATGGAAATTAACCAGAAAAAATTATAGTGAACACACTTAGTGACTACACAATACCTTGGTGTGTTATGTACTGTATGTATATTAAAAAAAAACAACGTTTTTTTTTGGTTTTTTGGAAACGTGTTGTTTACCCCAATCATCACAAGTTGAGAAGCCTCACAGGCGTGAAGCGATACTTCACCAGACCCACATGGCATTGACTGATAACAGCAACGCGTCAGTTGTGGTGATTTTTCGAGCAGATAGCAACATCTGTGACAAAAAGTGGAGCAATGAAATTATTCAGCGGGACAAAAATCGATCGAGTCCGGATTGTGTGTTCTTGTTTATTCAGTACATTTCTCGTTTGTTTATGATAAAACTGTGTGATTCATGTTGAAGTTGAGTAAGTTTCGTATGAAATTGAATCACTGCTTTGGAATTAGCAAATAAATCAGTTTCTCTCCCCTCAACCATTTCTTGAATGAAACTTATTTTATGTTCTTAAAAAAGAAAGAAGGGTTATCTATATACTAGTACAAAGCTTGTAGAGTAATAAAATCGCCTAGATTTTTTTTTCTATTCTGTTGAATCAAATTGTGGATTAGAAAAAAACTGATTTAAAATGTTGTTATCTTTGTTGAAAACGTTTTTCATATCTTACATCGGGTATAATCGTTAAGTACAAACCTGTGCGTTGTGGAGTGTTTGAGCTCAATTTATCAACACTATTAAATTTCTCAGCTTATCATTCTTGAAAACTAATTGAACGTCTTTCTGTTAGATTTAGATTTCCAGATATTTTCACACGCATCCGGGCCGGACAAACGGGGGCAATTTTATGTAAAAACCGGGCACTTGATTTCAAAAATTTTAACCTAAAATCTGGGCAATATCCGGGGAAAATTGGTCAAAACCCAGGAATTATTCAACAAAACTCAAGATCTCAAGAACTCAACACTTGTAACTTTTTTTTTTTCATTAAAACACATTAGCTGCATGAAAATCGTATTTAAGGCTTTAAAAATGTTCATAATTTTGATCAAACGCCATCAAAAACATTTTCAAACGTAATATTAAAAAAATTATAGTAGGTGTATATACTCTAGATTTCGACAAGAGCTAGCTGTCGACAGATTTTTAATTAAAAACTTATATTTCTGTTTGGTTGCTTAAGCTTATACGTTTATACTTTCTATTTTTGCTTTTCCACTTAAGCATATGTTGAATAAAAAATTATTCTTAATAAGTTGTTTGATAGTAGATTGTAAATCATTAACTGATAAGAAAAACATTCTAAATCATCTAATTTAATGCCATCGATCGAAAAAGATCGATTTTGAATTATCAAAAAACATGCGAAAAAAAGGCAGCACAAAAGGATAAGGTTCTGGATGTAGTGTTTCCGTTAATTAACAAATATTCCTGCTTACATTTTATAGAATTTTCACAGTTGGGGATTTTTTTTTATTATCTGACAATTTGCGCCGGGGGTCTTCAGATTTTCCCCAAAATTGAAAATTTGGTTCATTTTTGCGACTTAAAAACACATGTATTTTTTCAGATTTCTAACAATTTTATTTTTTGAGTTAGCTTCGGTTAGATTTTTTTATAAATAAAAAATAACCATTTTTCAAAGCTACATAACTCTGTTGTTTCTCAACGGAAATTATAAAATAGCACATCAAAATGCATTGAAATTTTATCAGCTTTCCAAATAGAATAGTTGAAAAAAATTAAATAATGACCTTCAACATGAAAAGTTGTAAATAAACTTTAAATGGCGTCTAAAAGTACCGGCTGCACCACCGAATATTTTGCAAAAAATAGCATTGTATAGCTCGATTCATGATGCAACTTTCATCTGAAGACACCAAAGTGGGCCATTAATACCTTGAAGAGTTATGAAAGAAATAATGACAATAAATCTCTTTTTTTGCATCGAAAACAAACAATGGTGAAACAACTGCACTCACATATGGAGGTAGCGCGCACTTCTAACAACATGGAAACAAAAGAACTTACCAAAGCAGGTAAAAAACACTACTTTTTCGTGCTCTGTAGAGTGTTTGCAGCAAAACTGACTTTAAATTTTAACCAAAATTCTGAGTATCGAATTGTTTAAGTGATATAACTAATAATGGGAATGTTGCTTTTACAACCTGGTCATATACTATTTTTATTTTTATTTACATAGTATTCCGTCTCACGACATAGCTTGACGAACATAATTCCTAAAATTCACTCGGTTCATAGCAACCGTTCTCCAATTTCTCGGGCACCCCACGTTCGCCAGATCACGCTCCACTTGGTCTAACCACCTCGCTCGTTGCGCCCCCGCTCGTCTTGTTCCTACCGGATTCGTAGCGGACACCTGTTTTGCAGGACAGTCGTCCGGCATTCTCGCAACATGTCCTGCCCAGCGTTTCCGGCCAACTTTCACCACCTTCTGGATACTGGGTTCGCCGTAGAGTCGCGCGAGCTCGTGGTTCATCCTTCGCCTCCACACTCCGTTCTCCTGTACGCCGCCAAAGATGGTTCTTAACACTCGTCGCTCGAATACTCCGAGTGTACGCAGGTCCTCCTCGAGCAATATCCATGTCTCGTGCCCGTAGAGAACAACCGGTCTAATAAGCGTCATATACAGGTTACACTTCGTACGAGGGCAAAGTCTTCTCGACTGCAGTTGCTTGTGGAGTCCATAGTAGGCACGACTTCCGCTGATAATTCGCCTCCGGATCTCACGGCTGGTGTCATTGTCTGCGGTCACCAGTGAGCCGAGATAGACAAAGTCTTCGACTATCTCCAGCTCGTCGCCGTCGATCATGACCTTGTTATTACTGGACAAGCGGGTTCGGTCGGTCTCGGATCCGCAGGCCAGCATGTACTTCGTCTTGGACGTATTAATCATCAACCCAATCCTTCCTGCTTCGCGTTTCAGTTTGCGGTAGATCTCCTCCACCGCCGCAGATGATCTGCCGACTATATCAATGTCATCGGCAAAGCAGATAAGTTGACTGGATCTGTTGAAAATCGTGCCCCGCATTTCGCCCACCGCTCGTCGAATAACACCTTCTAGCGCCACGTTGAACATCATGCAGGATAGACCATCACCTTGTCGAAGCCCCCTGCGCGATTCGAATGAACTCGACAATTCACCCGAAATCCGCACACAGCACTGCGTTCCATCCATCGTCGCCTTGATCAGTCTGATTAGCTTCCCGGAAAAGCCGTTCTCGTCCATGATTTTCCATAGCTCGTTACGGTCGATCGTGTCGTATGCGGCTTTGAAGTCGATGAATAGATGATGCGTAGGGACTTGGTGTTCACGGCATTTTTGGAGGATTTGCCGTAATGTGAATATCTGGTCCGTCGTAGACCGTCCCTCCATGAAGCCGGCCTGATGACTTCCCACGAATCTGTTTGCTTGTGGCGTGAGGCGGCGGAGTAGGATTCGGGACAACACTTTGTAGGCGGCATTGAGGACAGTGATCGCTCTGTAGTTCTCACAGTCCAATTTGTCGCCCTTCTTGTAGATGGGGCATATTACCCCCTCCTTCCACTCCTCCGGTAGCTGTTCTATGTCCCAGATCCGGACTATCAACCGGTGTAGGCAATCGGCCAACCTGTCCGGGCCCATTTTGATGAGTTCAGCTGCGATGCCATCCTTCCCAGCCGACTTGTTTCTATTCAGCTGGCGAATGGCTTCCTTAACTTCACTCATCGTTGGGAGTGGCTCCTCTTCGTCGTTGGCTACGCCGGCGATGTACCTTCCCCCACCGTCTTGATCTCCTGCATGTGCGCCGTTCAGGTGTTCATCGAAGTGCTGCTTCCACCTTTTGATCACCTCACGATTGTCCGTCAGGATACCCCCGTCCTTATCCCGGCACATATACTATATAACTTATTAATTTTTCGATCAAAGATCATTGTGAAGCATAATCAATACCAATAGTAGAAGGTTCAGTCCCTGTGTTTGGGATCACAAAAATGTGATTAAAAAAAATGAAATATAGACGTGCTTTACATAGTTTTTATATCGGGAGCTAAGCACTGCAAGCAGGACACCAAAATCCTTTCCCATTGATTAAAAAAGTATGAGAAAGTGGCACAAATGTTGTAGAAATAATCGAAGAGCTCAGTATGGCCAGCCCAGGCTGTAAAATGATGAAAATATGATACTTTTACCGTATTCGTTTTCTCCATTCGCCCAGTTTTGAGGTTTACCATACTAGAACGAACATAATTCATCGTCAGTGTTTTGCTACCTCGATCGCTTACAAACGAATCTTCAGTGTTCCACCGTCCATTTTAAATCAAATCTGGGAAATAACGGATGCAAACTGAGCGCATAAACTTATAAAAATGACAGCAAAATTTGCAAAACTTGTTGTGACCTGATGCAAAACTGGTTATAAACGAATACGTTATTAGATTTTTGGATATAACATGAAATCAGTTAAGCTGCAACAATCTACCGCCCCTTCTTTCATAACAGTCCCATACACAAAAATAAACAAGCGAGACAATCAGCTTTTTCTGTTTTGGAATATATTTTTAAATTGTGACCACCACTTTCAGCATAAACGAAAATCGTTTCTAGGTTGTTATAATAAATCGTTAGACCTGAAATTTTCGAAATTGGGTTATTGGTAAGGTCGAGAGCACCATTTTTATTCATTATGGGACTGTTAATCGACCAGATTTGAAACCTTTTTCGAATCTACTAGCATAACAGTCCCATACAAAATATATTTTTCTCACCAAGCTACTTTCTAAGACTTAAATTTGATCATTTTTGAACTTCCAAATGCAATTGTCTGAAAAAGAAACATACTTTTGCAAAAAAAATATCATGAATTCCACATTATAAGTTGAATCTTTTTACGTTTTTTGATTGCATCCGATAGATTTTCGCCTCAGGCAGTCATTCCTAAGAAAGTCAGACCTGCCTTCGAAAACTAGTGTGCATCATTCGACATCAAGTGAGTTAAAAAAAATGTTTAAATGATTCAAAGCAATAAACCAAAGACTATTTCGCCGAAAGAAACATTGAAAAGTAACCAAATCCGTGGTATTTCACATATGGGACTGTTATTCAGGTATATTTCATATAGGACAGCCACGAATTGATATTTTTTTCGAAATTTCTAGAACAAAACCTCTTTTTTTAGTCTTTAATGTTGAAGCCTTATGTTGACCTAAAATGACGAAAATTCATATGGGACTGTTATGCGAGTAAGGGCAGTCTGAAAAGGACAAAAAAATAGTGTTTTTTACTAGCTTTGATAAGTTCTTTTGTTTCCATGTTGTTAGAAGTGCGCGCTACCTCCATATGTGAGTGCAGTTGTTTCACCATTGTTTGTTTTCGATGCAAAAAAAGAGATTTATTGTCATTATTTCTTTCATAACTCTTCAAGGTGTTAATGGCCCACTTTGGTGTCTTCAGATGAAAGATGCAACATGAATCGAGCTATACAATGCTATTTTTTGCAAAATATTCGGTGGTGCAGCCGGTACTTTTAGACGCCATTTAAAGTTTATTTACAACTTTTCATGTTGAAGGTCAATATTTAATTTTTTTCAACTATTCTATATGGAAAGCTGATAAAATTTCAATGCATTTTGATGTGCTATTTTATAATTTCCGTTGAGAAACAACAGAGTTATGAAGCTTTGAAAAATGGTTATTTTTTATTTACAAAAAAATCTAACCGAAGCTAACTCACAAAATAAAAATGTTAGAAATCTGAAAAAATACATGTGTTTTTAAGTCGCAAAAATGAACCAAATTTTCAATTTTGGGGAAAATCTGAATACCCCCGGCGCAAACCCGTCAGATAATAAAAAAAAATCCCAGTTGTTCAAGCTGTTGAAACTAGCGCTGAAATTGAACCGAAAAATCTATTTTTCGTTACCCAATTTTCTGTGTATGTTTGTTAATACTGTTTCCATGGTGTAAAAACGCCGTGAAGTAGGCAAGCAATTCCAATACGCAAATATGCATATTACGTTGCTGTTCCGACGTAGTCACATCGCAGCGATTCATCATCGATACATCATTTATATACAATCGAATTCGATGAAGAAATGAAATTAATTATTATGAATGTCAAGTGAAATAGCAGTAAGAGAAGAAATAAGCTGTAAATATTCCACACGAAAACATTAATTTCACCTTACACTTTACACAACACATAACACAAAAACGAAAATGAACTACACAACATAGAAGTAAGAGTGAGAAAATCTGACGAAAAGTGATACGTGAAGTGAAACGCTATAATTTAAGTGACATGTCAAATATTTTTTTGCAACAATAAAATCACTTCTAAAACTCAACTCTCGCGATCGGACGTGCTTTTACCACCGAAAATAAGCTTGACTGTTTGGCCTTTTGTTTCGCTCCGCCATCGCTGGTTCGTTTGATGACCAAAGCTGTATCCTGCTAGTCCGGATTCGTTCACCGTTTGGGACCCAACTCGTGGGACACAGACAACGGAACCCTACGTCCGTTCAGTTGCTATCAAAAAAGGTGGAAAGGCTCTTGTCGAAAACTAGACCATCGAGAAGGTGAAGTAAAAACTAAAAAGATAATAAACACTGTGTTTTCAGACTTTCAATCAAAAAAAATGTAGAGAATAAAGAAAAAAGTTTAGTAATAAAATCAATCATATTTGAGATGAAAAACTTTAGTCAATAAATTTATCTATAAGGTTTTTCTGACAAATCAAGCAGAAACTGTCGTAAACTAGGTATTTTACTCTATTTTATTTGGATTTGTGTGTTTAATTTTGCCAAAAAAGTGAACACATTCGGGAAAAATTGGGGTTTTTTTTTCGAAGAAATCCGGGTAACCGCGCTATTCACAATTTTTGTATCAAATATCCAGGCAATTCCAGGCAATCTGGCAAGCTTGTACCAGATTCAAAACTCTAATCTCAAATTTGGAACTCTAAATTACATTGAATGTTTCAAATTTACGACCAACGAAAAGTTGAGGCGTTTTTCTAAGATATGCATAAATCTCAGTTCTGGTCAGCGAAGCTAACTTTTATTAATATTAGATCTGCCCTAGGATGACAGTTGAGCAAAATTTCAGCTCATTTAGATTAAGGGGCGCTTCAAATGCTCAAAGTTACGATTTTTTTTATTCAAAAATATAACCAAAGAGGGGATCAATAGAAAATTGGGAAAAATCAGGAGTTCATTTGAATGTTTAAAAGGCGTCTAGGACTATTTTTTTTTTTTTACATGGGTGTCCTTCTATTTTCCGCTATGTTGGTTCGAAAATATTTTGAAAATAGGGGATAAAATTAATGACAAATTAAAAAACTTTGAACAAAAGTGACAGGAAACGAAAAAAGAAACTAACATAACAAACAATGAAAAATAGAACGCAAAAACACAAAAAAAGATATCAAAATAGATAATATTTATAAAAAAAAAATTCAAAAATTTCTATAAATTCCAAAAAGATAAAAATGTCGTAAACTACCATTGCCAAACATGAAAAATGGCAATGGCAAAAATGGCAATAATGACAAAAATGATAAAAACGAAAAAAGTTTAAGTGACAAAAAATTTAAAACAAATTATTTTGTTTAAAATTCAAAGTCACTTAAACTTTTTTCGTTTTTATCATTTTTGTCAGAAATTTTTGTCAGAAAAGACAAAAAAAAATAAATTGACAAAATTGATAGTAAAAATAGAAATTACAAAATTAAAAATAATAACATGTGAAAATTGACAATTGTTAACTTGGGGAAATTGATTTTGAATATTTTAAATGATATTTCTGTAATTTTGTTGACTTTTTTCTACATTTTATCACTTCTTAGTATATATTTTTGTCATATTTTTCGTTTTCGAATCATTGAAAGTTTTTTTCATATTTTTTAGGTTTTTTTAAATTATTTTAGGAAGTGGAAAACAAATGGACCACCCTAGATTTAAATGTCTTTTAATCATCCATGTAACCTATATGAGGTTCGGAACGATTAGTGATTTATTTTCCATGTCAATTCTTTAACATTTCATCAAGCGGTCATTCAAAAATCTTATAAGTCGATTTTCGTCAAAAACTATTTTTTTAAAATTACATCAGATCTCGAGAATTAAGACATTCCTAAGTCATTTGGAATAAAAATTTCGATTTTCCCGATTTCCTTTGATTCCTGATTTGGTGGGTAAAAATATCGTAAATTTTAGCGCTTTAAGGTACCCTTAGGTCAAATCTAATTGAGCTAGAATTTTGCACAGCTCATTTTAGGGCCAATCTAAAAAATGTGTATGGTCGGGTTTTTTTTTTTAAATTTGCCATAGCGTTTTTGGCTGTCCTTATCTGCACAGATTATTGTATGGTTAAAATCTTGTTTCCGAAAAGTAATTTCTTTCCACATTGTTCTTTTTTAATTTTTTTTTAGAAGCTTCAAAATTGTAAATTAAATAACTCTTGTTAACACACCATATTAATTGATGTTTTTCTTTCTTAACTTTCAGGTAAGTCACCAGAGACATATTTATCCTTATTTTAGTGGTAAGTTTCCAAAGATAGAGTCTATCTAGCGTCTAATTTCATATCAACGTATCAACCTATAATTTAACCGTTTTTTTATATTTCTTCCGAACTGTTTCTTGTTTATTTCAGTTCAACTTGAAAAACCATTTTGTACTTCCAAAACTGTTTTGAATCAAGCGGCGTCCTCTAACAAATTTATTTTCAATAACCCAGTTTGTTACTAATAATTGACCTACATAGCTATGTTAGTTTTTATTAAAAATATAAAGTCAATCTAAAATGAGAAAATATGGTAAAATAGCAGGAAATTTTTATTACAATATTTAAACATTTTAGAACAAAAGCGATCTTTGCTTATTGGAGATTTGTGGAAGATTAATTCTTTTCCAACCAAAAAATAGTTGAAAAAAACTTAAACATAAACATGTGAAAACTTCTATTTCGACGAATTAAAATTCAATAAATGGTCCTTACAAAATCTGTACAATTTTGCATTTTAGATTTTATCGTCTTTTTCCGGCGATTTTTTATATTTATTAAAAACCAAAACTCATCAGTTGTCCAGACGTTTCGAGTTACTCTTCAGTGGACACTAACATTATATTTCCTTTAAAAATTCAATCTTAATTTTAAATTTTAGTTACCACTAACAAATTGCTGGCCCTTGTCTAAACTACAGACCCTGTTCGTTTTTGGCAACATTCGATTTTGGCAACATCCGATTTTGGCACATGTGCCAAAAGCGAACTGTTTTTAGAAACAACATCACCTTTTAGTTATCGCTATAACAGAACCATTATAATTTAGACAAACACCGAAAATAGGTTTTTACGTTCTGAAATGGCGATAAAATACAACAAAAAAAAACAAACGTTTTTTTTTAAATTATAAAGTACTTAAAATGACAAAAAGATGAAAAATTCAAAAAATTAAAAAAAATTCAAACATAAGAAAAAACCACTGAAAAATGGTGAAAAATGATAAAAAAGCGATAAATGACGAAAAAACTAAAAGATTATAAACAAAACATGAATAGTGCAAAATGCATCAAAAACATGAGAAAAAATAATAAAAAAAATTTCTAAAAATGGTCGGAAATTGACTAAAAACAACGTTTATGATAATAAAAATAGTAATTTTATAAAAATAATAAAAAAAAAATTGAAGATAAAAAAAACCGTTCTATTTTGGCAACATTCGATTTTGGCAACACAAAATGTTCGGGCATGTTGCCAAAAACGAACGGAGCCTGTGCATTAATTTTGAACAGTTTGATTTGTTTTTCGTTTAGATTTGTTTTTTAGTATCTGTGATAATTTAGCAATTAACCGGGTCGTAAATCCGTCCTAAAACGTCTGCTCTTCAAAAAGAAGTTGGATAAATTTATGACTCGTGCTGAAAACACTTTTTGCAACTAGTTGCATTATATTTAGTTATTTATATAACAAGTTGTAAAATGTGGATTTCTTCAGCACGAGTCGTTAATTTATCCAACGAGGCTTGCCGAGTTGGATAATTACGTCGAGTGCTGAAAAAATTGAGTTTTGCAACGAGCTGCATACACAATTTCATGCAAATTTCATGCAAACATCATGTGGGTAACCATGCCAACGATTGAAAATTGATGATCAAGTAGGTCCGTGGAATGTGCTTCTTGACACTGAATTCATTGACGAAAAGTAGCAATGTTTGATGCTGTTTTCAGTGTCAAAATGTTCACTTTTCAACTCTGAATTAGATAAATAACTATTTAAGTGATTTTTTTTTCAAATGTGTTCTCAAACTTAATTTCACTAAGTGGAATCCGTTTTTGGAGCATGGATCTTGAAAAACCGCCTCGCGCGAGCATGTTGAAACTCGTTTAATGAATTTTTGACGGTCGCCATGGAATTATTATTCAAGAAGCTGACTGAATTTTAAAATTTAAGAATACCTGTTGATCCTTAAGTGGATTCCGTAAGTTGAACTTCTTTTTATGACTCATAAGTAAATTTGATTTTTCCCCCGTCCAATTCATTTGGACCTCGGCGACCTCCTTCCTTCAACAGGGAAACCGTTTCTCTAAAATAAAGTTTGTACCCAATTGCTGCTGCATTCCTTTCCCATGAGACATCGAGTCTTCGAGATTGTTTTCGGTACTGCACCAGCCAAATTCGTCGCCGAACCATGAACTAATTAAATGTCACTCAATTTCACAAAACTTTCGAGACTGCATGTCTCTTTCCTCTTTGAGTCGGCCGTGTCCATCTTTCGCAATCACGTTAGCTAGCTAGCTAGATGACTGGCTTAGTTAGCGTGGTTCCGCAGAAGTTTTCGGCACCGAGTAATTTAAAATTCAGCCCCGTACGTCGTCGTCGTTGTCGTTAGCTCTCCCAGAATTAGATTGACTTACGCGGTACCGCCTTTGTACCGCGAAATAAGCCGCCATATTCCCACATGTTTGTATGGTTTGTGTATGGCTGCCCGGACACGTCATCGGCCTACAGAAAAAAAATCAGAATCACAACTCGTTAGAATTACGACGATTACGTATTCCTCCCGCAAAGGTTGGCTGGCTGCCTGGCGTAAAGAAGCAGTGTAATTCTACGCTTCGCTAATTTCATCATCGTCAGATTTGCGGACGTGATGATGAAGATTCGCCACCTTCGCGCGACTTCTGACGATTCCCGAAAGGCCAAAAGAAAAATGAAACGACAACAATGCCACACGCTCGGTTTTTTTTTCAACAAATTTTATTACAACCATCGAGCCGCGAAAGTCACAATTCGGGGTGTTGTTGTTCCCGGACCAGGTGACCGGGTCATTTTTCAACTCCAACTGCTACGATCCAAATCGGTCAATCGGGCATTCTGGTCTGGTTCTTTCTCTCGTAGTAGTTTCGTGGAACCCGTATTGGCATCGGGGTGAGGTCATCCAACTTTTTCGTGGGCACAAACAAAACGAAGCGCCACTCCTTCCAGAATTATTCTGCGGATGACTTTTGATTTTCAAAAACCGAAGGTTGAGTGAAGAGTGGGGAGTAGGGTGTGTCATATTGCAACTTATTTTTCAAATTTCCAAAATAGTTTACGTCTTTTTAATCCGCGTGGCAAAAGTAATCAATAACAGAGAGTTGCAAGTGAGAGAGAACGTCAATTCACTATTGCTCTAGAATCGAATTCGTAGTAATCACTGGGATGGTTGCCACTTAAACAGATAGTAAATCATTGGTGAAGTGTTGCCAATATGACGGATGGACAATCCAAACATATATCAATCACTATTGAAACCCGACCTTTATACATGACTTGAGGAGAAAAATGTGATTATATTATCAGTTTTCGCTACAATATTCCATTTAATTTTATTACAAAACTTTGTTATTTCAAAAAAGTTGTGAGTTGACACACCTTAGCAGGTACGCTGAATAATCGCGACTTCTAGGCTTCATTATTTTGATGAGAGTCTGTTTCCCCAAGCATAAATATTTGCTCTAAGACATTTTCATTTTAATAGCCCTTTCAGTATTATAATAGCCACCTCAAACATTCTCCATCATAGGTCATTTGTAGTAAGCGTCAGTTATAATTCGACAACATTTTTGCAACTCAATCAAATTCAACTTCCAGTTCAATGAACTCCCGCTCTGGAATTGAATGCCCTTTTCCATATAACCTACTTAGTATAAACAAAAGGGCCCAAACTCCCGCGCCCCGCAAAATACCGTGGCGCGCAGCAATAAATAATCCCGTAATTAATCTGACACGCTGCGGCAAGTTAGTCGAACGTGCCATTTTGCAATCGGTTCCAATTTGCCGATACGAAAAAAATGCCCCGCCACCAGAAGACCAGAACACGAAATGATAAATCATGACAAATAGGCTTGTTAAGCAAATATGAAATCTCGATCGAACGGTTTTGCCGCCTCGTGGTGATCGATATTAGAGGCACTGGTAGGTGTAGGACACGAAATTGTGGGGGTTTCGATTTGGCCACAGGCCACAGACAGACTTGCGAACGCCAAATGTGTTTTGATGGTAATGAATGTTTTAATTAATTGCAGCTTTTGCCGGGTGATTGGCGGTTTCTGCGGTGTGGGTGATCGACGTTTCTTTTTGTCGCAAGATCTAAACGTTTGATTGGTTCCGAATGCGCGAATAATTTCGGGGCGGTTTTGACCGGTTTTAATGGTGAAATAGTTAAATCCAATATGATTATGAAATAAAAGGATGCGTTAATGGTTTGGATAACAAAAAAAAAAAAAAAACAAAAAATAAATTGTTCAAACTTTTATTATTAAAAAAAATTCTTCTAGATTTTTAACCCATTCACCTTCTTCTTCGGTTCAGGACGGGGTTCTGTCTGGGACTGATTTTGCCATACCGGGTTGATCTGTACCCATTGCCACCATCCTTTTTCAACTCCATCGTACCGGGTTTGTCTGAGGAATCCATTCCGGAACCTCTGGGACCGTATTTGCAAAGTTCCGTTAAATGTGTTCCGGCAACTTCGAGTTTAAGATTTGTTGTCACTCTTCCCTAAAATAGAATAAAAATTGTTTAATTACTGATAAACTAACAATTAAAATGTATATTTACTATAATAAGTTGATCTGTTTGTTGACAAAAACAGACTAAGTCAACTGTCTGGTACAAATTGTTCAATGTTTACTGAATTGTCGCCTTCGTGCGCTCGAGTTCTCTGAGTGCCATATTTTCTGTCGTCTGAGTAATAGATGCTCATGATTTCTGAGTTGTTTTGGATCAGCCGATGGTTGCTCCATGCATGAGACGACATCTGAGTAAAATGCAGTCGGGCTTTGTGTAAACCAGATTTAGCGAGTTGATCATCAAAACTGTATTCCACCACTATCATTGATCATCGTCAACTGTCAACCGCTATTGCTCTCAATATGCGAATTGACGAAAGAGAATGAAACCAAAAAAATCTGTTTTGGTTTTCAAATGTGGCCGCGAAGGATCGGGTCCGAGCATTTTCCCGAAACAAACCGTGAGTATCAACACCTCCCTTCAATTCGCAAATTGTGAGTGCTGAACAGCTTCGCATGCCTCGCCCTCGGTAACGCCTTCGTGAACGCATCAGCTGACTAACCCTGGGTGAGATATGTCTCATAGAAAGCTGACCGCTTCTTATGATCTCTCTGATGAAAGAGTACTTGGCATCCAAGTGTTTAATCCACTGATGGGTCCTCGCCTCCTGGTGTTACTGGATGCATGGGATGTTGTCCTCTATCAATGTGAAAGGAGTGCTTACCACTCCAAAGTTTGTTAGCTACAAACCTTCTTTCACCGCATCGCACAGCGCTCCAATCTCAGCTTCGGTCGATGAGACACTGACCGTCTGCTGACGTTTCGTTGTCCACAAAATTAAATTCCCGAAGAACATGTATCCATAGCCTGATACAGATCTTCGATCATCGGAATCGTTAGCGAAATCTGCGTCTGCATATCCGATTCGCGTTTCTGCGGTATACCAACGCCGTATCGGTCGTACCTCGAAGGTATCGCAGAACATGCTTCAGGCCTTTCCAGTGCCTATCCTCCGGGCTGGCCTGGTATTTGCTCAGTGCGCTAACCGCTGCACAAATATCTGGCCTCGAAAATGTCGCCAGATACTGGAGACAACCGATCAATTCCTTGAACGGTTGCTCGGTGTTAACCTCACCATCGTCCAACTTCGTCCACCGAACGTTGTTGTCAAACGGTGTGCCTACGGGCTCACAATCGGCCATTCCAAATCGCTGCAAAACCTTCTGGGCGTATCCTGATTGCGAAATATCGATGATGCTCTTGCTGAAATTTCGCTTAGTGGTCATTCCCAAGAAAGTCTCTACCTTCAGCAGATCCTTAATTTGGAATAACCTTTCAAGCTCGTTTTTTTCCAGATAACCACTGATAAATCTTTGCCGGTAATCATGTCATCCACGGACAGGATGAGATTGAGTCCTCGCTTGTTTGCGTATCTCGTCGTCGAATCGCTGATTTCAAAAGCGGCCTGCTTTTTTCAAGCCGTACAGGCTTTTCTGCAGCCGAACCACCTTCGATTTACCGATGTCGTCAATTGGCAACTGCGTAAAGATGATCTCTTCTAAAGTTCCGTTACGAAATGCAGTTTTGCCAACGCCAAGACGGTGCGAACACCCTCCATCTTGGCCACCAGAGCGAAGGTTTCCTAGTAATCCACCCTTTTGCAATCAATCGTGCCTTGTAGCGATCATCATCATCTATGGTGAACACCCACTTAGATTGAATAGATTTTCTGTGACCCTGGGGTAAGCTGACCGCTTCCCATCTTGTTTTCTTCTAAGGCAGCCATCTTCTCGTCAATGGCGGTCTTCCAGGACTCCCAGTCTTCTCGGCGCTTCAGCTCGTAGATGTTTTGAAGCTCCTCATCAATAGCAGCGACAACGTTAGCCACGTACCGATGAGAAACTCCTCA
This sequence comes from Uranotaenia lowii, assembly GCF_029784155.1. Taxonomy (NCBI): domain Eukaryota; kingdom Metazoa; phylum Arthropoda; class Insecta; order Diptera; family Culicidae; genus Uranotaenia; species Uranotaenia lowii. Next base: position 367,098,716 of record NC_073692.1, on the reverse strand, counting down.
AGTTTACTGACTTCCTCTAAGCGCCTGTTCCGGATCGGCGGAATTTTGTACATCATCGTCTGGGAATTCTGCTCTGCTCTAATAGTCGCTTTCGCCGGGTTCATCCTCAACCACACTGTTACTCACAGTTTGAATGGGATCAACAGGCACATCGGCTAACAGCTCGGATGTGGGTTCGGGTGATGACAACTGATCGACAGTTTTTTTTTTGTTGTTCTACATAAGCTGAGCGCTCAAATGTTGATTCAGGCGCTTTTGATATCTCGAGTTCTCGATGGATTCGGGGAGTGGCTCTACGCGGTTTTGTTCAGGCTCCATCATGCTGGATTCATCGAAGACAACGTTTAGATGGATTTCAATGGATCGACTCGACCTGTTCCAAAGCCTGAACCTGTTGTTAGCATAGCCCACGAAAACAAGTCGTTCGGATTGAGGATCGAACTTTTGCCGCTTTTCCGTCGGAGTCTTTGCTGAGCACCCGATAACCCAAAAATTATTCAGCCTGGGTTTTAAGGTCATTCTTCCTCGATTGCCTGGGTTTTCGACCAAACCACATTTCATAAGATGTCTTGTTAATCACAATACCCCGTGTTGGTGATCGGTTTGTCAGGTAAGCAGCGCATAAAACGGCTTCGCCTCACATAGCCTTCGGTTGCTTGCTGCCATGGAGTGTCGCCCTTCCATCAGAGTTCGGTTGGCTCGTTCGATGACGCCATTTTGCTGCGGGGTGACCATGAAGTGGGTAAGTCGTCAATGAAGGTGACGAAATGACGGAATCCGTCGAACGTCGGCACCTCCATGTACCCATAAACGTCAGAGTGCACAAGCTCGAGTGATCTAACCGACCGAGGGAGCTTTGCATCGTTGAACTTGTTGGCTGTCTGTTTTCCTGCCATACAACTTTCGGAAACCACTTGGTTTTCCAATTTTTCTGGTAAATGACAGATACCCTCTGCCATTTTGTCGCGAACCGACTGCTCTACTGAGGCGAGACTAAGATGACCTAACCTTATATGCCATTTTTGTGTTGTCGTATGGCTTCCAAGCAGCGCTTCCCGACGAGGCTGACTAGGCCACAGAAAATCAAGGCAGTACAAGCTGTCAACGATTTTTCCTTCATCAAAAACCTCCCCAGAATACTCGAACCGAACTTGGTTGCCCAGAAAAATCATCCTTTTCCCGTTCTTGGTGCGAACTGAGGGTAAATTCTCTTCCAGTTCAAGAACGAAAAGAACGATGTAGAGTATTATGTCTTTCATTGTTTACTACGCTCTTCAATATAACTTTGCCAGTTTTCTTAGCACGTAGACTCACGCCAGATTTAGCCGTTTCTATGATGACGGTCCTTCATCCTCGACCATGTGTTCGGTGGCGCAGGAATCGACAACAAACCAGACCCTGCGCTCTTTTCGTCCACTGGTAACCCCAGCAGTTGAACGTTGAGCTTCGACAGCCACCATGATTTTTTAGGGTCTGCCTTTACGTTGGGCTGTGAAACGATTTTTGTAGTGCCCCGGTTCGCCACACCCGAAGCAAATTATGTTCTCTGCCATTCGAGTCTTCATCTCGGAGTTTGGTACTGAATTTCTTGTTGCGAAGTCCCCTCGACTTTGTAATGCCAGCTTTGCGTCCAGGAACATTCTATTCAGCTCCGGTGCCGGTTTCGCGCAAAGGTCTGCAATCGGTAGAATGGTCAATGCCCCTTTTACGTGATTGTAGTTATCGGGAACCGCAGAGATCAGCGCGTGGACCTTTTTATCCGCCGGGATGTTCGCACCCATGCACTCAAGCTCCCGAACGATCAGATCGTATTCCTCAAATAATTGACTCAACGACCCGGTGTTCTTCCTATGTTTAAGGTCATGGAGCCTGTCGCGCATCGCTATCCAAGGATAGGTGTCAATGCGCTGGTAGGTCTCCACCAAGATGTTCATGGTCTCCTTCGTATATCGTACCCCGATTATGCGGTTCAGGACGATGTTATTGATGGTCATCACGATCTCGTCCAGCACCTTGGAGTCCTCGTTTTTATACCCTCGTTTTTATACCCTCGTTTTTATCTCGGAAACCGACCATTACCGGGCTCATTCCTGGGCTGTCAGTTCCTCCGGATTCCTGGTGGACCTCCCTTCCTTCTTCAGGACCTGGACTTGGGACATCTTGCCTGACCACCTCGAACCTCGGCTGATTCCTGGATGACCTCCTCGGACCTTGGATAACCTCGGGGGCCTCTGGATGGCTGGAATGCTCCTGGACTCGCTAACCGTGTTCGAAGAATTTCTAGAGAGTACCCCTCTCACGCTATATCCTTTTTCTCACCAGAAGCATCTGGACCCATAACCTGTTGAATTCATTGATTTAGCAACGAGGATTTGGTTGGTTTAGAAATGAGATATCGTTTTTTTGTTTTTATTTATTAGATCATTGGGATGTTTTAACATCTTTGGGGTCATTCATCCCTCAAAATATCGTTTATTCATTCCAGTATGTCAAATCCTTATAAGCTAACTTAGAGCAATAGCGATTATAATCTTGTCGCTTATTCTATGTGATTTTCAACTCTGAATCATTCCTTGAACGTGGCCTAACTAACATTCTGTTAGTTCGTGGGGTTTGCTTTACATATTCGGTTTACAGTAAGAAATCATCAGCAAGGTAATGATCGTTCATCTGTTCTCATAACAAAGGATTCTTCTGAAATTATCGATTATTTATACAGTAGATCGATTTAGTCAAGTTCACCAGCTGTCTATAGCTGACCTTCACGTTTTTTAAAGTATTTTAGCATTTTTACACAAAATGAAAGGAGATTTCCATTTGAGACGTCTCCCTTCAGCCAAATCGTAATACATCTAATATATAAAGATGAGTTGAACTATATATGTTTGTTTGTATGCACCTTATACAAATCTACACCGCTTAACCGATCAGCCTGAAATTTGGTACAGTTATGTGTTTGGACCATGGTAAGGTTTTAGTGATAGTTTTGAGCCCCTCCCTCCTATGAAAAGGGACCCTCCCATACAACTTTCCTTTTTTCTCCCACGAACCAAAAGTCATGGCACCCATTTTTCAAAAGCAGTTTTTTCCTTTTGGCTGGGTTGTTTTCACCATCACCATGGGCCGGGCGTTAGAAACGACCATCCAGAGTTCACGTGTACTGGATAGCAAATCAAAGCTTGCTGAGCATTCAAAATTTTAAAGGGAAAATTTTGGCGGGTGTTTTTTGTCATTCTATTTCAAAGCACGTGAAACCGGTACGAGATATTTGGATGCAATAATATGCCTACAATTTGAATTGAAAAATCTAACTAGCCTGTTGGGAATACAGATATTGACAAGCATTGTACAAAGTGTTTATCAAAGCTCTTTACCGCCGCTGGGGGGCTTTGAGGGTCTACAAAAACATACAGTGAACTGAATAGTGAACTATGAATTGACTTTTTCAGCTAAACAACTATTTGGACTGAGTGTTGAAAAACTTATGAACCGATTTTCATAATTTCAAGCTTTTAAGAGCCAACCGTTTTAATATTCATGAGATTTTTCATAGAGAATGAAAAAATGATTAGATTCAGCTTTCAGCTTCTTAGATAGCCTTCGAGGAATTCAAACGGGGGTTTAGAAAATTGACTAAGAAATTAAATCTAACGTTTTGAGTTTTAAATAATTCAATTTCATTGGCAAATTTCTAACTTTTGAGTAATTTTTGGTCATCAGTGTGACTTGACAACCTTGATCACTTAATTGATCACAATAATTAATGGGATGATTGTGTCCAACAATGGAAACATTGAAATATAACTCAAATCAAATCTATTTCATATAGCATTATAATGGTAACTTCGGTTCAGAGATAGTTTGTACTCGATAACTTCAAAAAACTATTAGTGGACTTTTATCGTTTAAGAACATGTACTCATGAAGCAGTGTGATTTTAAAAGCACACATACAATTGAAAACATGCAAAGTGAGTTTTGAACATAATTCAACAAGATTCGAAAGTCTTTTTTGAAAATTTCTAAGTAACCAAAACTTGAATATACCACTGTACAGGGAGACCATGTAACTTGAAAAGTGGAATGATTTACAAAAGAAGTTTTTATTAAATGGGGGATGTGAAAGTAAAAAAACAGTTTAATCAGCTGAAGATATCAGGTAAATGCTATTCAAGCTACCTTGGAAATGGTGGGTGATAAAAATGTTTGTTATGATAGGATGAACAAGCATTCTAGGGAAATAGTTTTAAATTTATTTACACACAAACATTATTTTTTTTAAATTATGAACACGAAAAAAACAATAAATAATCTCAATCAAAACATAAAAAGACTAACCAAACTTACATAGCTCACAGCAAAAACTGGCGAAATTTCTTATATCTAATGATGAATACAAAGCTTCCAAAATTTCGAAAAGTCCAACGACTCACTTTGATATATATTTTTTGCGAACCCGCGCAAGGCCGGGTAGAATCAGCTAGTAACACATAATTGGAATACTCATAAAATACAATGAACCCCTTAAAAAACGAAATACTTAACACAGAAACGTCGGATAAAATAGGGAAACGATAAAAGTCTGAGAAGTATCGTTAGATTAAGTTTTAAAGGCGTTGAACTAGAGTTGCAGCTTGCCCATAGGTATTGGATAACACTCCCTAATCCCAACCCGTTTTGGAGGGGGTGAGATGCTCTTTAACCGTAATCGATCTGTAAACAAAGCATTTAACTGTATGCAGTATGAACATTCGTAAGGGACCCGATTCGGGTAAAGCTGAGGATCGTGGGACCGATAAACACGCTTCGATGAAATTGGGACGCGTAACGTAGGGCCCAAATCGTAAGTAATGTGAGAAACGTGTGTGCGCGGAAAAGGGAGGATGCATGGCTTCAATTAACCAGCATGGCGTGGCGTAGCCGTGGGCGATAAATAGACCACGGGTTTTATAAGTGTTTACGTGGCGACGACGTCGTTGGCGATGACAATGTTGAGCCGGTGATTAACCCAGCCGGTGCATTTTCGTCCCTCTCTAGACAAGAAACTCTCTTACGCTTATAGAGGGTTTGGGAACGACGGAAGCCGATTAAAAGATGACCCGCGTTGTCGTCGTCGGTTGGTCGGTCGTTTCCCGTCGTGTGTCACTCGTCGTCAATGAAATTCATGAATGGACGAATGTGAATGGATGGATGCCGCTTGGTGGAGGAACACAGGGGCTTGTCCAAAAAACCTTCCAAACCAAAACTGATTATGCCACGATGACGCTTCGGCTGCGGGTCGATGATGTTGGCCTTCTTAGTGTTGCTTATGCTGCAGCCAGTATGTCATCGATGCGGCGCGGCGTTGCCATTATCGTATTTACCGGAGTGTGACAGATGACATCCGAGACGGGTTTCTGATATTGGTTCGGTTCGGGGGGAAATCGTAACAAGATCATTTTCGGTTTCGGTTCGAAACGCCGCCGTTGACGGACGGTTTGTTGGTAAACATACGTAATAAAGCGGTTTTATTGGTACCACAACTCTCCGACTTAGGAAAGCCGACTAATGAACGCGTGGAAAATCAATTTACCAATACCTACAAACTTACTGATAGGCAGCTGACGTAGATACCGAGTTCATACTTGGAAAAATTTTGGGAATGTGCCCGTTATGCACCTGGGGATCCATTCATCATTCATCATATTTCTTTTTTAACGTTTAGACATTCTTTATCACGATTTTGACACTCGTAGCTGCTTCGAATAAATTATGTATCTCTTTTAACATTTTGACTCAACTTCACTCAACGGAAATGAGCACCGATCGATTAGGAAGAAGCCGAAAGCAAACACATCCAACTGATAAACAAAGTGAAGGTGCCTACCTTCTGGCTGTGGGCGACTTATCGCTGCTTCATTCGATATGAAGCAGATGCTCTTCCGGTTGGTGATGTTATTCAGCTATCGATGTTAGCTATGTAGGTATTTTGTTCTATTTCATTCGACGATAGTGGAAAGCCATAAATAAGCGCATCTGCAGCTACACGTGTCCACGACGATTTTCTACCAGATGTTACAGAGAAACCTTATGTGAATAGGTATGTATGTATGTAATGTGGTAGGTATCAAAAAATGGCTGATAGGTCTTCTGACCCGTGTCGGTACGGTAAGTATCGATCGCACAATCAAATATTGTTCATGTTTAACTCATCAACCATAATTGCAGCACTACCAAGGAGTCCGTTACCACTGGCTTGGGACAGGTTTGTGACTCATCTTATTTTAATAACGATTCATTAAATTTTAAGTAAAACAGAGTTCACCGAGCACGCGCGGTCTTATGGGGAAAACATGTTTCAAAATCACTTCTATAAAAATTAAGAGTTTTTCCTATTCGGTATACTCTGAATACACAAGATTGATCACTCCGTGCGAATCTTTATGGAACAAAAGAAATATTGAAAAAATGTATACTTATTGGGATGGTCAATTTTCCAAAAAGCGCTTCTGAAACGTAAGATTTCTACTGAATCTAACTTTCTCATCTATAATTTTTGAAATTATATGTTTTCTCGTTGGGGTTGCGCTGAATTTTTTGGTTTTTTTTTTCTTTATCGTTGCAATACAAGTGATTTGAGAAATTAATCAAAGTGAAATTTACAAGGAATTGAAGTACAGTTTAACGTTTAACCCTGTCAAGAAAAGCTGGCGTTTAGAGTTGAATTTAAAAGAACTCGAATGACTGGAAAGAGGCGAATGCGAGCAAAAACAGCTGTTATATTGCGGAGAGCGATAGTCGGCATGAACAACAAGGACAGGAAAAACCGGTGAGATCTTTCCGATTAAACTTTATAACTTAGACACTTTCACTTTCCTATCGATTTGGCTGCTGTGCATTTTTTTTTTTTAATTACTTAGAATAGGTCCACACTGTGTGGAGCAGCATTCTCTCGATGCTATCGTAAACGTGGGTTTTCCTAATTTTTCCCTATATACAAATACCATTCTAAACAGAATATCGATGAAAATCTAGGTTATATAGAAAGAGAAGGATTTTATTGAATCGTATATTATTTGAGGCAGCGATGCCGTTAATATTGATTAGCAGAAGTTTGGTAGACAAGAGAGGACAGCCTAAAATTTCAGAAATGGATTTTCCATGTTTTTTGCCTTTCTTACAGAAAGGTATAGTTATCGGTCGATTTGGGAGATCCTTAATTATGGGTCTTAGATATACCTTTATAGGTACCTATCGAATCAGCTCGACGAGTTCAGACGATGTCAGTGTATTTGTATGTATTGGTGTGATTTTTTTATAAACTTTGTCACTACGTTTTTGCGAAACTGGGAAGTACAATAAAAATGATTTTTGTCTTAAAAAATTTGATTTTTTTCCCTCTGCAATGTATAAAAGAAAGAAAAAAAAACAAAATAGTTTGAAAAATAAATTTTCATAGTAATTATCATCAAATCATCACACCAAAAAACGTGTCAATTTAGCTGGCTGGCCACAACAAGCAATCACTAAAATCAAGATTATCGTATATATGACGTCAAATTATATGTGACGTCATAGATACGCGCTTGCTATCGAAAAGTATGGACCTGTCGATGTGTGAAAGGGGGGACAGACAGGCTTCACTCCCTCTCAGGTTTGATGTCATGGTGACAGAAACCGTATGGGAGGAAGACGCCAGTTCATATTTTCCCGGCCAATGATTGAAATTTTTTCATTTTAATGGTTCAGTTTACACCGAACCATTTCAAAAATTTCGGAACCGAAGCTCCGAGTTTTAAATTATAAAATGGTTTTCACCAAGGGGTACAACCCCGAAATTAAAGAAGTCGTTGATGAGTACGTCATGCTCACACTGCATGGTACGAAAGCGATTGTTACTTCGAGAACGCCCAACATACACCGTGGCCCTACATTATATTCAGGTTGCTCTGTGAAGGACAAAACGACGAAGGGGAGCGTGTGGGAGAACGAAGCACACCATATCAATTTCTTCACACGCTCATTTTCATTAACCATTTTATACGGTTACTTAATTAATAATTTAATATTGTTGCTTTTGAATGAATTTTTGAAAAAAACTGCAATCATGATGGTAGTTCTCATTTAAAAATTATAAAATGGTTAAAAAAGTTGACATTCGTTGCCATTTTCAAAGTGATCAATTTTGAAGAAGCACGCATTTTATCGAGGAGTGAAAATATATTGTAATCTTTAATTTTATTTTCATGTTCTTAATTGATTTTGATCGGTATTTTTTTTTTATGATCGATATACCTACGCATGTAGACCAGGCCAACAAACCATTTACTAAGCTGAAAATTCCAAAATTCATCGCTTTTTTTCTTTTATTGTAGTTAATTTCGAAAAGTAACAAAAATGTATTTTTCCATACATATCAATACTACAATCAAATCGCATCAAATTTTTATTCGATTTTGTATTTGTTTTGTATAACAAAATCAGTCAAATTGACTGTCAATATAAAGGTGAATTATCTACGAGACAATCGAAATGAATCTTCGCTATTCTTAATTTTATTTTCAATCGAGGTTTTGGAAGCTCTGAATTTTTTCATTGAGATTGAGACGCAGGAAGTCTCCTTGAATAAACACAACATAATTATTAACACACATTAATTTAATTACAAATTGCGAGAATCTGATGTGTAATGTTTAATATCTATCCCATCTTCAGCTACTAGCAGCATGCGGTTACATTTTTCGCGCAATACAAATAACCGCATATATTTTAAACTGAACATGTACATACCTAATCGCGAATTTATTCAGGAGATATTTCGATGAAATAAAATTAATTTACTGCTCGGAATATAAAAAAACTAGAGATGACAGCAACAATTTTGAGATGTAACATTGCGAGGTATTTCGAACTTTACTGTTCTTTTCTGTTCACGTCTCTAGAATCTTCCTAAGAATCTTCCTGCATACGCACCCTCATATGATTGAATGAATTTTCCATAAACAAATTCTAGAGTGTTCTATTTGGCGCAAAAGATGGAAATGAATTTCAAAGGTTGATCATCAAGATTTTAAGCGCGCATTTCCTACTTCTAAGCATTGTTTGACGATATCAATCTTGAAAGTAGGGCCTGTTAGAGTTGCCGTTATAGGCAATGTGAGGGGTTCCGTCGTTTTGACCGCAGGGCGCTTCTGGTTCTTCAACTGTATCAATCTGGTTAACGTTGGGTACGTTGAATATTTCTAGCATTTTTCTCCAGGTATACCTTCGACTAGAATTGGCTGCTGAAAGCTACGATTTTGCGTCTATTGGTGCAGTGCAGGTGGGCGTCCCACTTGTTGCTGCGAGGCTCATGTTCATGGGGGGCGCCTGAGGCAGTTGAATGTTCTGGCTCTCACTGTAATTTTCACTGCGTTGAAATCCTTCCAAAATAGGTTCTATGACGTAATCGCGACACGGGACGTCGTAGCCTTCGATAGAATTTAATTCCAAAGAGTGCCTAAAAACAAAGAAACGTAGTCACTGATCATGTTGCTGATTTTGCCTTGAAGACAAGCGACGACAGTCAAAATAGATACTTGTAGTCTTTTTTTTGCGGAGTTTCTTGAAGCTGTGAAGAAGTTTTCTGTGCAAAACCACCACCAGTTCTGGTAGCTTTACCAGAAGGATCAGAATAGAGCGAACTGTTGAGTGAAACATTCCGGAAGCTTCAGTAAAATTTTAGAATTGGAGTCCTGTTGATGTGGAGGCTTTCTTGTTGCTAATGTTGTTAGTTGATGGTTTCTTGAATGATATTCTTTAGCAGCCCCTGGAGCGGCCAGTGTAACCTCCAACAGTGCCGGGTTGATGACCGTTTTGGTTGAACCGTTGCCCTTGCAAGCTGCATCTTCATTCGGTGTTCCATTTGTGTGGTGTCGTCGTGTCTCTGGCGCTTGGTTGATCTTTATCACTATCGCCATTGCCTTTACCGGTGTATTGAGTGTTGGAATTGCTTCCATGGTGTTCTTTTCACTTCGATGGTCGATGCAGCATCCAATGAGATTGGTGTTCGTCTAGCTTTCAGGTTCTTGGCTGCCATGGGGACGTCTACGATCGTAATGACAGTGGAATGGCTGGATGCTTCAATAAAAATGCAGGTTTATGCGACAAGTAAAAGATGAGGCCGTTTCAAGCCCGAAAACCGTTTGTTTATGTTTTGTTGTCAGTCACACGCTTAATATAAGTCACCTAAAGGCAAACTTAAATAATCCAGAGACACATTTGAAAATGATGTAAACTGATTTAATAGACACTGAAGTGATTTTCGTTAGGTTTTTTATATAGTAATCTTTAATTTTGATTTTGAAAATATATTTTACCCATTATTGGACTCTATGTTAAGCGGGCCACAGACTACACAACATTTGTACAAATGCGATGAAATTCGATGAAATTTTGTCGCTGTGAGCACGATTTGCATAGTGTATGGCACTGCTTGAATGAGCGCCCAAACGGTTGGAGTAAAATCGGTCGGGATCGAAATATTTTGTACAAAACATTCTCCCACCCGGGGTGGAGATGGTTTTTTAGTTGCTGTTGCTGTTTTCGCCAGCAATCATTTGTGTTCGCGTGAAATATGTTTGTATAGTGTGTGGGCGAGCATAGATCAAACAATCGACGCGGAATCATCGAATTTGTACAGGCCAATTTGTGTAGTCTATGGCCCGCTTTAGAATCATTGATACTCTATTCTCGCTGTCTTCACTCCATAGTTTACCAAGAGCAATCGTTGAATTATTTGAAACATATAGTTGGGACCTTTTTTGCCTTTCTTTCAGAAAGGTATAGTTATCGGTCGATTTGTGAGATCCTTAATTATGGGTCTTAGATATACCTTTATAGGTACCTATCGAATCAGCTCGACGAGTTCAGACGATGTCAGTGTATTTGTATGTATTTGTGTGAATTTTTGTAAACTTTGTCACTACGTTTTTGCGAAACTGGGCAGTACAATAAAAATGATTTTTGTCTTAAAAAATTTGATTTTTTTCCCTCTTCAATGTATAAAAGAAAGAAAAAAAAACAAAATAGTTTGAAAAATAAATTTTCATAGTAATTATCATCAAATCATCACTCCAAAAAACGTATCCATTTGGCTTGCCAGCATTTTCTAACAATCACTCATGAAGATGATCGAAAACATGGAGCGATAAGCGCTGGGTACGCTTTCACTCCGTGTAATTCCCCATAAGGAAAACAGAGGGCGCTTCCAATCGAACGATAATTATGAGTTTATTGACAAATAGATGTCAGTAAACAAAATGTCATAATTTATACATAATCAGTATACGTAGAAAATATTTAAATATATACCAGTCCACCCTAAGGCGAACAGGAGCCAAAAACTTAATTTCGGGACTGTTACCCAAAACTAATGGATTGCAACACGAGGTACAACCCCAAATTCCAATGACTCAAGCCGAAGGACTAGACCCTCACATCGCATATTTCTATAGTGATGGTAAGTCCCGTCTCGCCCAACGATAGATTCTCAAGCATAGATTGCTCTGAGAAGGGGAAAACGACACGGGAGGGAACGCGGACGATGTATGCACACCATCTCATCTTCTCACGTGCCGTTCGTGCTCAGGGAGCTTTTTCTAAGCACGAACGACAGGAGAGAATTTCGCCCGTGGAAGCAAATTGAATCCAATAGGACAAATGCTACTGAATCCTCTCGAGCTTTAAGCTCTCGGGCTTGGTTTTTTTTGTTCCCTTTTCTCTTCCTCTCTCCAGATCTAACGTTGCGCGATGAAAACTTTTCGTTCGCATCGAAAAACCTGTGCAATTGTTGCGTTGTTGTTGTTGGGGTTGGTGTCTAGAAAAAACAAGGACGGCTTGGAAGTCAATCCGAACTTTCACTTGTTGGAGCCAGTGGAAAATAACAACCAAACAGTAGCGCCACCAAGCCCTCCATAGTAGAGTTTGAAGCATTTGGTTTTTTTTTTGGAACATGCATATAAAGCTAAAAAGCTAATAATAATATTCGACAAAGTTGAATGAAGAAACAGATAAAACTATCCGAATCAACCATTTTGGCCAGGTTGACAAAAAGAAAAATGACAAAATTGACAAAATTGACAAAATTAAAAAAAAATGACAAAATAGACCAAATTGACGAAATTGACAAACTTGACTGACTTGACATAATTCACTGATTTGACAAAAATGGCAAAATTGACAAAGTTGACAAAATCATGAAAATTGACAAAATTTATAAAATTGACAAAATCGAGAAAATTGACAAAATCGAGAAAATTTGCAAAATTGACCAAGTTGACGATGACAAAATCGACAAAATTCACTAAATTGACAAAACTGACAAAATTGATAAAATTGACAAAATTGATAGTACTGACAGAATTGACTAAATTGACTAAGACAAAATCGACTAAATTCACTATATCCACAAAATTCATAAATTGACAAGATTGATTAAACTGGCAAAATTGACAAAATTGACCAAATTGACAAAATTGACAAAATTGAAGAGATTGACAAATTGACAAAATCTTAGAAAATTGAAAAAATTGTTAAAATTGGCCAAATTGACAATCAGAAAATCGACAAAATTCACTAAATTGACAAAATTGACAAAACTGACAAAATTGACACAACTGGCAAAATTGACAAATTTGACAAAAGTGACAAATTTGACAAAATTGACAAAATTGAAAAATTTGGCAATTGAAAAAATGGCAAACTTACATAATTAAAAACATTGCGATTTCAAAATTTTCAAAATTTTTGATTTTCAAAATTTATTCTACCGATTTTCTACGTTTCGGTTTCGTATTTTACTCTAGCAATTGAAATTTTATCCAATAATTTTATCTATGTATCCATTACTTGAGAGGTTGGATTATTTGAAATACATGGTCATGCATCATTTTTCAAATTGTATTCTTAATTTTTATACCCCTTCCATTTTGAAGTTACCATATGCTATAACTCCAAAAAGAGTAAATTGAGTTAGATTATAATGTCATAGAAACGAAATTTTACAAGATATTCCAGAATCTAGTCATTCAAAAATCTCCAATTAAAAACTTCAAATTTTTATTTCCTAAATTCTTTTTGGATTTACTGCGTATGAAATTCATTAATCATAATTCATTTTGTGACATATGTACCCAAATATAATTTACAGGCTGTAAGAAAGGCTCTGATCCACTGTTAAGTGTATTAAATCGGGTTTTTTTTTCTAGTAGCTGATTTCATTGTTACAGGTTTCGGTTGCTTCGATCGATTAAAAAACAAGTGCTGACAGCCAAAATGTAAAGTAATGATCTTAACATTTTTTCTCTAATAATTATTTCACGGGATTATAAATATATCTCTTTGATAAAAAATTCTTTTCAAATTTTTAAGTTGATACTTTTCCATGAACATTGAAAGCTGTCGGTCGTATTAATTACAGCATCTCTCAAATGAAGTATAAATTTTTCATGCATGTAATAATATCTAATAAGTGTTTTTGTTCAATGTTATACAACCACAGTCAAGTTTGTTTTGAACTGGTAGTTTCATTATGATTGTTATTTCTTACTATCATTTCAGTTTTTGAGTAAAACCCAGAGCTTGACCTGATACAAGGTTTAGTAAACGTGCTTCATTTGACATTTATATCTTGTTCATTCTATTTTTCATGGGTTTATTTTTTATTATAACATTTTCTATTCAGTTTTGGTCAGTCATTTGTGTTTAAAAATATGTAAATGTTAATAAATATGATATATTGATAATGTTACCTTGAATTGGTAAAATTTATTAACTTGAAGTATAGTTCAGCATCGCATCGATTGATCACAACTATCTTCCCAGATTTGTATTATCGAATGATGAAATTTCATTATGGTTTTCAAACAGACAATCAAAATCAAATTCAAATCGAAATATTTAATGAAAAATCTACATGAGGCCTTTAGTGAGAGTAGGGACTTGAATTCACGGATTTAAGACAAATTCTATTCATATTAATACGAAGTTCAGTAGGAAACAGTAATTTAAGGAGATTATAACCGGTAAAGATATGAAATGAGGGAACCAAAGAATGGAATATTAAATTTAGCAAATGCAAAACAGTTTGTTGAAACATTCTTTCAAGTTTACAATTGGATACTTTTAACCTTCTTAGGCCTTTAGAATTATTGAGGAGTTTCAATAGGAAACATAGGCATTTCAAGAATGTAGGAGAATAGTTTTCAAGTGGTCACATTACTTACCAAGGTGATTCCCTTGCTCCATACATTCAGTGTGAGATTTGTGGAGGGATGGCGTACATCCGGTCTCCGTAAAACAAATCATCATATGTGCTGCTCTTCCCTTCCTCTTATCGACTACACGGACTTGGCCGGCGTCGTTATTGGTTCATTTAAAGTAGGAGGTTCTCAAAACTGTACAGTGAGATTGTGTTGCTTGTTCCCAGCAAACTTTCAATTGGTTCATTGTGCAATATTGATTATCTCGAACCAATCACGGAGTGCAACCATTATGCCATTAGCCATAGGGCCGTAGGTGAACTGAAGTTGATAACAAGCTCAAAGCTCAAGCTCTATGATCAAAAAACGTTCAAAAAGCCAATTTTTCTGAACAAAATCAAATTTTTTGACGGTTCTGGACTAGATTTCAACTTTTTTTTTGTTTATTCAATCAACAGACCAAGCCGAAGTCCAAACGATTACTTGAAATTTAAATTTAATTACACAAAATTTACATCTTACTAACAATTTTTCATTATAATAAAAACAAAAAATTCAAGTGATAACAAAAGATAAAAAATTGGTCGAAAATTGTAGGAGTTATTATTGTTTAACTGATAGTTTTCAAAATAATATTGGCTCTGGAAAATTTAAAAATTTACCGATTTTCACTGAAATCCGTTATTGATAGCTTATAAACTAATAAACCAACATAAAGCAAAAAAAAATTAATCTTTTTATCATTTTTCGTTAAATGGATGACCCAGATTTTGTCTAGATGTTTCAATTTCGAAGATAATTTTTTTTACAAAATTTAATTTAAAAAAACTTACTCTGGCATCACAAAAGAGCGTTAGGGAAAGTGACCATTCACTTGACATGCTCCTTATCTTGGAATGCCAAAATGCATCTTGGTGAAAAACATGTCAGGATATAGGCCTATAAATAATACAATATGAAACATCGGAGAAAATGGTATATGATAACATTCTGCACATCAGTTGTCCACAATTGAATCCTAATAACTGCATAATAATTTAGTAAACCGAATGCTTGGCAACTCGCACCGGGTACATTCGAGTATTTGCCGGTTTTTAATTTAAATCATTAGTTTCCTGATTGAAAATTTGACCCTCATGATGATATAATAAAATTTAATATAGAATAAGTTTATATAAATATGGTTTCACTCATTGAAGCCGTTTAAATGGTCAGTTCAGTTCTTATTTACATTCAGCTAGTTTGATGATTTTCGCGATATAGAGCTGGTAAAAATCTTTATCGCGATCAGTATTTTGGTTTTTGATTGAGTCTTTAGAAATAGAAAACACCTAAAAAAAAAGTTAAATGAAATGTGGCAGAGTTCGGGGAGCATTTAAAGGTTTTTCCTAAATGGTTGATTATTAATTTATTTCTGTAAATGTGAATAAGTTTTAAATTTTATTTATGAGATTTCAATTGAATTAAATAATTTATGTACTACGAACTTACATTTTTATAAATAAGAGGTCTTAATATGAATCAAATCATTATCTTGTTGCCTCAGTTCGTCATTCACTGGATCTCATAAAAACCTGACGTTTTTATTGAAAACTAAGATATCAGGAGGTTTCTAGTGGCCACATCACTAACCAAGGTGATTTCCATGCCACATTACCTTTTCCCCCAATCATTCTGCGTGAGATTAGTGGAGGGATGGCGTACAGGGGGGGTAAATAGGGTAACGGACCTATTTTAGATAGCTTTGGGAAGCGGCTATGTTGTTTTCTGAAATAAAAGAGTAGGGGAGAGTGGGGATACTTGATCCCCTTTTCTTATTTTCACCATATCTTTTTGGAAAAATTTAGCAACTCGCCGTCTTTGACATTTTCTGACAGCTTGTAACTTCAAGTTTCTATGCTCCAAAAATTAGAACGATACTCGAACCCGTTGATGAACTAGAAGCATTTTCGTGGGAGTAAAAAAATTGCGATTTTTCTGAAGTTAGGGTAGACTTGATCCCCTATTGAAGGAGGCTTGATCTTTTATTCAGGAAGCCCTAATCCTTGTATAAAAATCAAACAAAACCCCAAGATAGAATGTTAATTGACTATTTTGGTCATGTTTGTTCTTATTTCACAATTTATAGCATATATAAGAAGAAAATTCTATAACTTGGTCTCAACGCTAATAACATTGCATACTTAAAGGCGCTATTTTTTTATAATTAAGAGAAAATTAATTATTTTTGCTCTTTTGTTCAGACAATTGTTTGATAAGTATTATTTTTTAGATAAATATTAGTAATTTCGTAATAAGCAATCATAACGATCAATTCAGAAGAAGAAT
The DNA here is from genome assembly GCF_029784155.1 of Uranotaenia lowii. Lineage (NCBI taxonomy): Eukaryota > Metazoa > Arthropoda > Insecta > Diptera > Culicidae > Uranotaenia > Uranotaenia lowii. Next base: position 367,082,170 of record NC_073692.1, on the reverse strand, counting down.
ATGCCGTTTGGTAGGGGGATCAATTGTACCCAACTCTAGGGATCAATTGTACCCATAATCAACATTTTAGAAAACTTTTTCTGAAAAAAGTTGAGAGTTTTCCATTGCTTTGAAAATATGGCATTATGAAGTTCATTTTACGCTCGATCGATTGATACATAGGAACAAATATTTTTTTCATAATTTTCCCATGTAAGGAACATTTTAAAGTGATGAAAAAAGATCTTCAAGTTACATTTTGTGAAATTTTTCAAACAAAGTTCAATTACTCAAACAATTATTTTGTTAAAATTTTTAAACTATAAGCATTGTTATTTTGCTCATTTTGGCACATTTTTCTAGAACATTTGATCTTTGTACGACATTCCAGTTTGGAGATATAGCTAAGGAATCAAGTATCCCCAGGGATCAAGTATCCTCATTCTCCGCTACATGTTGCAATTTTTGGCTGCTTTATCCGTTCATTACGAAGATCAAGGCTTTTTATTATCGAAACATATCGTCGTTTGTGGCAATGTTACAAGATTTAAGCTTAAAAACTTGTTTCTTATATCAATTATCTGGTCGGTATTTTGGACCACCAGGTTTATATTTTAAAGCTTAGTTCTTTTAGAAATGGGACAGTTACGAATGCGTGTATCTCAAAAACCTTTCGTTTGATCTAAAAACTTTCTATGAAGGAAATGAAGGTAATTTTATGATAATTAATGAAAAAATTTGAAAAAAAATATTTATCGTTTTTTATAAGGATAAATTCTACTTTATTCTTGGCACCTCCCATCGGCTAGCGCACACTTTTGTCAGTCATGATATTGATCAGTTTTTCAAACTAATACTTCGTCTAATCTGTATTTAAGGTGGCTACACCCTCTTCCTTCAATTTCCGCTACTTTTTGGACCAATACTTCTATTTTGAAAGAAACTGAGGGCAATTTAGTGGAAACAGATGTTTCGAAATTAACAAATTTGATTATTTTTGAGCCACTTTTTGAGCGTTTTTAATGCAATTTCTGCTGGCAAAATCTTGCAATAACGAAGTAAAACCATCATGAGATTAAATTAAAAGTATAATCGGTTAGAATAGATCTTAGTTTGCGAAGGTTACATAAAAGATTACTCTTTTTAGGCTTTTAAAAACAGCGAAAACCATAGTTTTCGTTTTGAATATTGTTATTTCTTTCCACAGGAGCAGAATTTTGGCAAATCATAATATTTCATAAAACATAACCAGCAAATACATACTTTAATATATTCAGGACCTTGCCACGAGCAGACATGGTATAGGACTCAACCGCTGAAATTCGTTTAAAATAGGGTATTTCATAAATTTTGTCGTTCATCAGAAATCATCTGTCCCATAGCTTCGGAACCGGCTATACAGCTTACGAGCTCTGGAACTAGCAAAAATTTAGTGTTTGAGGTATGGTTTGAATGACTCATTGCCAGGCAACTCTTTCAGCTTATCGGAGAAAAAAAAAATTGGAAATTTCAGCGATCTACCCTTAGTTTTTCGCTTTTTGAAAATTAAAAATGCTGGTATGAGACTTGATTCTCTGATGCCCCTTAGTCGAAGTTGCCGATCATGTGCTTCACTCCAATGCTTGATTTGAACTTTGTGGACATTTTTGACTGTATTTGCATACTTTTCCACCACTGACATAAGTAATTCTTCGAATAATCAACGGTTTTGTCAGCTATCAATTTGATTATGATGGGTTTTGAATGAAACTGTGCAAAATTATTTTTTCCTTTTTCTCTTGCATTGTCAATATCTCAAAAACGCGTAATTTTTAAATTTTGAAAAAAATAGGTCAGAGAGTACTTTTTACAGGCAACAAATTGCTGCCAAAATTTTGAGTGTCCGATTACTAGTAAATGAGCTAATATCAAAAGAAAGTGTCCCATTTCTAAAAGAACTAAGCTTTAGACCACCATCTGGACCTATTTCGGACCACCCTTAAACTGAATAGGTTTTTTTTTTCTAAATTTTGCTATATTTACGAGAGCGATTGATGCGCAATTATGCAAATATTTCAGATAATCTTTTTTTCTTATTCTTGTAGTCGAGCTTTGTTTGTTCACGTTAAATCATTCCTGAACTAATTTTCTTCAATTTTTCCCCAGCCTCTATTTAGGTAAACTTATTTGTTGAATATTTCCTACTGCATCCATATGTTTATTCGATAAGAATAGGGTGACAACAGAAAAACTCCCCAGTTATATAGTGTGTTTCAAATGTTTTGAAAATTCCGACAGTACCCTGCAATCTCGACGAAATTTGTTCTGTAGTGTTATATACTGGTGAGTTGGCTTATCGGTACGATCAATCTTCAGAACACAAATCTCCTTCAGGCGACCCAATGATAAGTTACGAATGTCTTACATTATCAACTCCCCGACAACAATTGAGGCATTTTGACTTCCAAAACCTTAGTGGATTTGGTTTTTCTTCAGTTCTGTAGAAAATAGAATCAAAAAAATATGAAACTGTGCGAGAATTGTGCGATATTTTTAACCATCTAAAAGCCAGATTTTTTTTCGCTGAAAAATTCACAAAATTTCAGTTTTATCTTTGAAACAACTTTTGTTCTACGAAAAAAAAAATCGTTGGAGTAAATTCTTCAACAGTTTTTTTTAATATTTGCATAACCACAGGGGATGGAAAACTAGATTTTTAGATTATTTTCGATTGTAATTTGTAGATGAATGTAAATGAAAAATAACGTGGTTTGAAGCTAAGTGCACAAAAAGTAAGTTAAAACAATGGTTGGTTTGGTTTTTGCGATTGAAATGAACGCCATCTAAAGGCGGGTTTGGGCTTTAGCAAGTTTATTAAATAAAATAATGCCAAAATTCCAAATTTTATTTATAATAAGCGATTGAAATAGTGTGCTTAATTCTTTTCATATTGCCTTATAACGTTTTATAAGGTTTATCATTTATCATTTATCAGCAAGTTTAATACTCAGGTTATGTGGGATGGTCCAAAATAAATCCCTAAAGAATAAAGTAGGACCTTTTTTCGACATGGGTCAAATTGCGATTAACAAGTTTTTTTTGGGTCTTCGAGCTTGCAAACTAGTTTTATCATAGCTGTGAACATGTTGGTAGTTGTTAAATTCATCACAGCTAGGCAGAAAACTTCTTGGAAGTTAACTCCAATAATGACACGTCCTTCTGAAATGGGCTTGATTCGCTTGAACTTTATTTTCAATTTTCTATCCTTTATCAGCTTATTGAAATGGAATTTTAGTTATGATTTGAATCATAAAAAGTAGCCTTAAGATTGGAAAAAGCTGCAACCTGTTACAATATATGTACCCGGTCCATAATAAGTCCGTTATTCTAACAAATCATCACATGTGTTGCATTTCCCTTTCGTCTCTCGAATGCACAGACTTGGCCGGCGTCGTTATTGGTTCATGTAGAAGATCGAGATTCTCAAAACTGCACAGTGTGATTGTGTTGCTTGCTCCCAGTAATCTTCCGTTTGGTTCATTGTCCTATGTTGATTATCCCGAACCAATCACGGAGTGCAATCATTACGCCATTCACTAGGAGGGGCCGCAGATGGACCGTAGTTGATAACAATCTTAAGCTCAAATCTTCAAAATGTCTACGGTCTATGCTACCGACCATATACATTTAGTAGATTGGCCGAATAAACTGGCCTGTCGAAAATATCAGCTCTATTGGACTTGCTTTTTTTTCGAGATAACAACAGATCTCGATGTTTCATGCATTTCATGCATTAGATTTTCCGGATTTCTGATTTTTGTAGGGTAAAAAAACGAAACTTTGAGTGCTTTAAGGCACCCCTAAATCAAACTCGGTTGAGCAAATTTTGGCTAATTTAAAAAATGTACATGGACGATTTAAAAGAAATCGATCATGACATTTTTTTCGTGCATCCTAATATATGTATATGCATAAAAGCTAGTTTCGAGAAAGTACTTTCCAAGTTTTAGCTCTGTTCAAATTTTTAAAAATATTTCAAAAAGTTGAAATTTCTAATTTATTAAAAAAGTATGAGGATGAAATTTTGAAAATGTTAAGCTCACAACAGAATAAGATTCAAGATAAAATCATTTGACATTTTTAATCGAAATAAAAAATATTTGTATTCAAACTGATTTGATTCCAAAAGCATAATGAACACTCAGATATTCGCGATGTTTTCTGATTTTGAACTTTCAGTATTAACTTTGCGATTTGAATTTTCAGTAACATAAAATCAAAATTTAAAAAAATTGTTGTTTGCTTATAGAAACGTTAAGAAAATAACTTTCAAATATCTTGGACAAAATTTTATCATATGTAACTGCGAACATGAAATATTCAGCAGTATTTCTAGAGGTCCCTTTACAAAATTTCCAAATTTTTTAAAGCAAGTACTTTAACTTTATATGTAACAGGCAATAATAAGAAAAAAAAGAGATATTCTATGATAATGATTTTAAAAAATAAAATCCAAAATTTACTTTCAGAACTTGTAATAAAGAACAAATTAAAACCAAAATCAATTTCAGAATAGTTTATTCTGTGTTAATATTTTTATTAGTAGTGTTTTTTATTTGTTAGTGTTAGTATTTTTTATTTTCAAAAACTTGGACAACTCATTATCTACGGTTGACATTCAGTGATATATCGTTTAGCTAGTATGCTTTGTTTATATTGGAATATTAATTTTCACGAATACAAAAGACAAGCCCAGCTGACTAGAGAGGGGTGCGAAATGGAATTATAATTAAACACTCGGCATAGCCAACCGGAATTTATTATCTGAAGCACCCAATCAAATGAAAATGCACAAGAAAGAAAGATGAAAGATGAAAAAGGGGTGCCTTCAACGACGGTTCCACAATTTCTGGGACCCCTCTGGAATCCAATTCAAAAAAAATGTTAGCACCGGATTCAACAATCAAAATTAATATGAACATAAGTTTTCGACTAGGGTACGAAAACCGGTACTTTATCAACATCATCTCTAAAGAATCTTCCAAAATAATGGGGAAGAAATTAAGGCGAATCACAACATTGGACTAACCCACCCTACATTTCTCTTTTCTAACACATGAAACGTTACTTGATTGAAAAAGCGTGTCCGTGACCTTTGATGACAGCCATGCATCGGCCACGCTTGGATGCGTTTTATTTCACCGGAATCTCCGGCCGGTCGGCCTTTCTTCTTCCTCTACTAATTTTCCATGAAAATGAAATTCTTCTGCGCGACGAAATTGTGGCAGCCGTGCAGTTTGTTGCATTTATTGCATACGGTATGAATATTTCCCTATTTTTGGAAACCTGGTCCAGTTCATCGCAAAGGTTCCGGAATCGTTTGGGAGGGGATTTGGTGCGCCACGATGATGAAGGTTGCAACAGTAGGTATGATTGCATTCTGCTTGACTGTATAGTCAAAGTTCATGGGTAGGGTTTGTTGAGTCACGTGCATTTTTATTTCTGCACTAATGTTTACATTGTGCATTTGCAGTTCCAGCCATGCAATGCGTCATCAACATGGGGACGTGTCGATGAGGCTCTTTGACCAAAGTTTCTTTTGTTTCAAATTATAGTCGTTTTAACATTTTTATGTTCTTCGTGACTATTACAAACGATTCAGTTGGCTGAAATGTATTGGAAGATGCAACTGTGCTCGAGGTTTACTCTTGAGCTTGAAATAGTATTTTTTGCAGAATATTCGGTGATGCAGACGGTACTTTTACACACCATTTAAAGCTTATTTACGATTTTTTATGTTTAAGGTCATTACTTAAAATTGTTTTATAAATATTATATTTGGAAAACTGGCGAGTTATTTAGCTTTGAAATGTGCTTTTAAGTATTTTATTTAGAAAAAAAAATCCAACCGAATCTAACTCAAATAATAACACCTAATTTTAGAAATCTGCAAAAAATACATGTGTTTTAAGTAGTAAAAATGAATCATATTCTAAATTTTGGGGAAGATCTGAACACCTCCGGCGCAAATTATCAGATGTATGTATGTATGTATGTATGTATCCACCTTGGGTTTGCGGCAGCGCCGCGGTCATGGCCAAAAAAATAACCCGTGCGACCATCTTGGTTACCACGCAAAACAATCATAGCCACTCAAAGAGACTTCCAAGGGAATAGAATCGTAAGCAGAGGCACTTACGATATCCAGGAATAGAAGGGGAAAAAGTCTCAAGAAGCTATAACCGTATTGTTGACTAACCAAAATAGCATACAAATTATAATCCCGCCTCCAAGGCTTCCGAAAAAAGAGTGCGTCCTTATTTTACAAAAAGTAATCAAATACTTTCTTTTCCTCAACCATGCCAAATTCCCTTGGCATAAATTGAGAAACGTCCAGTATTCGAAACAGGTAACAAGCACATACTGCTACCCGCTCCTTTTGCAAAAGAAGGGTACCCTGATGCCCCCACCCATTCATTTGATGCAGATGAAATATAATATAAAAATGTAATATAATAATATAATATAATATGATAAAATGTAATATAATATAATAAAACATAAACATGTAATATAATAATCATATTATAATGGTAATGTTAAAATAAATATTAAAAAGAAATATTGTAAAATATACCATAGAATAATGTATGCTCATAAAATATAATTCATATAATAAAACAATATAAAATCCATAAAAATTATGTATTTACATCTGCATATATTTCGATTAATGATTTTTTTTATTGACCTTAATAAAAAAAAAGTGAATTAATTGCATTGGTGAACTCCAACCACCTGTGTTAAGTACAAATCAATAATTTAACAAATATAATGAAAAAAATAGTTCAAAACGTAAGTAATTCACACTATGATGACTGAAAACTGAAATATTTTATTTTAAAAGCTGTATTATATGTTTAGAAAGCAATAACTTTTCTTCCGCTTGAAATTTTTGTACATTTAAACATAATTGATTTATGAAAAAAATGGTAAAATGGTGAAAATAGTGCAGGTACAGTGTAAAATAAAACTTGCTAGCAACTGATGTTCAGGCACTTCTATGCAATTTTTGTTGAAAACTGGAATAGTAAATAATGTTATATCATATTGCTGACGGGTATAAAATTGGCATATAGCTTGAATCATATGATGATATCGATGATTTTAATAAACCATCATTCGTGTTTCCTAAAATGTTAATCCGTAGTAGTTAGTTTCATAACATACTCACAACTATTATAAACTGTTGACATTAACAAACAACAATTATATTGTTCAATGGTATGAAGACATGAAGTTAAAAACGATATACTGAAATTTTCAAAACTTGGTCAAACTGGGTCCATCCAAGCATGAGGCTTTTGATTCCTAGAAAAACAGTAAACATATTTGATTAAAAATTTGAATTTGAGCTTCGCAAAGGTCACATGTTCCAAATTAGAACAAATGAAGTTTTCAGCTGGATGCCAAAGTACGCTTGAAGACCTACATTTGATTGAATAATGCTTTCTAAAGTAAATCTGAAGAAAAATGAAAAAAAGCAGAATAAAAGTTTTGCTGGGAGAATATGGAGTTGTCCAAAATATAACAATTCAAATTTAATATATCATGTTGCTATGAGTGTAAACTGTTATTTAAGAAAATAAATTGAAAATAAACGAGTTTGTATTATTTTTAAATATTAAACTAATGTAAGAAGTATTAACGAATAATAATAATAGTAGCTCGAATAAGTGAATTCTCCAGTCTGGTTAACTTATTTTAAATTAAGTTGTTGTTGTGTCTGAAGATCCTGAAACAAAGAATCAACATGCATGTTAAAAAGGTCTTGCATGATGATGCAAATGCCAAACCTGTAAACAAACGAAAACAGTTTATTTTGGTATTCAAAATCATTTTTGTTGCTGCAGTTCTCCATAAATTCGGGATTCTTTTGGTTTCTGAAAGACTATAGATCAACTACCAATAAAATCATGATATAAACCTCCTTCAGGGACAACTCACAGAAGAACTTATAAGTAGAAAACATATATCAATTAATTCGGCTAATTGTAAGAGGAGTAATCTATATATATATATATAAATGAATTTCTGTCTGTCTGTCTGTCTGTCTGTCTGTCTGTCTGTCTGTCTGTCTGTCTGTTCCCTATAGACTCGAAAACTACTGGACCGATTTGCGTAAAACTTGGGAAATGGAGGTATTGGAGGCAGGGGAAGGTTCCTATTATGGTTTGAGACCCCTCCCTCTCTCATGAAGGGAGGGAGGGGCCTCCCAAACAAAAGACGATTTTTTGCATAACTTAAGAACCAATCAAGCAAATGGTATCAAGTTTGGCATGGAGTGGTATTTGGGAACGAGGAATATTTCTATGAATATAAGGTACCCCTCCCTCCTCTCAGTGGGGAGATAAGAAGGGGGGAGGGGGGCTACCTTACAATTTTTCATATATCTCAAAAACTAATCAAGATATTGGGACCAAATTTTGCATAGGAAAGTATTTGGATACGAAAAAAATTTCAATGATTATTCGAGACCCCTCCCTCTTTCCAGTAGAAAAGGGGAGGGGGCCTCTTTTATAATTTTTTACATAACTCAAAAATTAACAAAGCAAATAGAACCAAATTTGGCATGGGAGGGTTTTTGGATACGAAATATTTGTCTATGATTATTTGAGAACCCTCTCCCTTTCCAGAAGGAAGATATAAAAGGGGGAGGGGTCCTCTTATAATTTTTTACAGCACTGAAAAACTAATTGAGGGAATGGAACCAAATTTGGCATGGGAGGATATTTGGATACGTAAAATGTTTCTATGATCATTTGAGACCCCTCCCTCTTTGCAGTAGAAACATATATTGGAGAGAGGGGACCTCTTTTTATAATTTTTTGAATAACTCAAAAACTTATAAAGCAAATGGAACCAAATATGGCATGCAAGGGTATTTGAGAACGAGACATTTTATTTTGATTGTTTGAGACCTCTTCCTTCTTCCAGTGGAAAGAAAGGAAAGAGGGAGGGGAGTTTCATACAATTTTGGCTGCATAACTCGAGAACTACAACAGCAAATGACTCCCTTCGGGCCCGAGGAAAACCACCTAACGTTCCAGTGAGAGATGAGCTAGCTGTGCTAGATTTGGACTACATGTTCGAAATCTATCTTTTTCTAAAAGCTATCGAACTTCGTATATAGTTCTTTTTATTTTTCATGTTTCCCTTTCTATCTTCTTTTTCTTTAAACTAAAAGTGTTATGCTAAGCAAACAATTGTAAAAACAAAAAGAGTTTGGCTCCTTAAAACCTGAAGGTACGAGCCGTTTCAAATAAAGAATTACAAAAAAAAATGGAACCAAATTTGGCATGGAACGATATTTGGTAGTGAGCTAGGGAGGAGGGGTCTCCCTTACAGTTTTCAGTATAACGGGGGGGTCTATATGGCATGGAAAAGTATTTGGTTACGTGATATATTTCTACGATTGTTATAGACCCTTACGCTTTACAGTGTAGAAAGGGGAAAAAAGAGGGGGGGGGGGGGGGCTCAATATGAATTTTGATGTAAAGCTTGAAAACTTATCAACCAATGGAACTATAGTTGATATAAGAGGATTTGATTATATGAGAGGTATGATTATTAAAGATCACAACCTCCATTCCGCAGGGGGTGATGAAAAGGACAGCGGGGCTTTCTTTTCGGTTTCTTAGCATGAATTCAGAATATATCAAGCAAAACTAACCATATTTTATAAGTAAGATTGTTCGCGTAAGATTAATTTGAAACTCTCCCAGCTCAGCGTAAAGCTTAAAGAAACAGATTAAAATTATCAGATCTTAAACACAAATTTATAGATCAAGATTCAAAAAATTAGTTTCAGTCATCTTTGTATTGCAATTCAAAACTCCAGCTGCAGCTCTCATTTTATAGCGGTTGCTTTTGAGTTATGTAATAATTTGATTTAAAATAATGCCAACAAAACAATAACAATTTGAATAATTTCTGAAAATACCATTTGTTTTTAAAAAGTGTAGCAAAGCACACCGGGTCAGCTAGTATTCTTGATAAAAAAAACTTGTACATCAACATTATAATTAAAAAGCCTGAAAAGCAAAGACATGAAAAATAATTATTCAATCGACCAGAATTAGATAAAAACCAACTTAATTTTTCATTAACATCAACATGATAAAGACGATGTTCCATCCTGAAAGCGAAGAATTTAAAGAATCTGTAATGTTCTGTTGTAATCGATTCAGTGCATGATAAATATGAATATTATTGTTATGTTCAATATATGAAATTTATATAATTTTGTAATAATATTTTTATTTGAGAATTTCAACGATTTTTCAAAAATAATGTTGCATTATATTGTCTAAAATAAGAGACCTTCGTAATCCGTTGGATCGAGCTGCTGAAAGGAATAATGTTTTGATTATATGGCTGATTCAGTGATATGAAAATATGATCTAACTATGAATTAGAATATTTTGATTACGCAATTCATATGAGATATTAATATGACATAATCATAACAATTTGATGATATAAACAATACGATCTGTGCATGAATTGAATTTAAGTAATCGGCTCCTTGATCCGTTGTATTGAGCTGCTGAAAAGTATAATACCTGTGCAATTTATAAGGTATGTTAAATTGATATTAAGTTCCCTGCATTGTCAGAGATTAAGATGAATAGAGACAGAATATCAGTAATTCCATCCTCTGTTTGGAAAAAATAGGGCCATGAAAAACTAAATAAAATTAAAAACAAATCATTATCTTAATTGGCTGCCTTGCTCTAATCTGCCTCAGAATTTAATCATCATTAAAAAACAATTAATTAAAAAAAAACATTTGGAAATTTTTCTTACCATCATATAAATTCTGATGATATCAATGTTACTTAACACAACTGAAAAACTAATTGGACACATGAACACCATTTTAAGCAAGTCATTACTCATGAAGGTTTTCAAATCAATTTTAAATGCTCACAGTACTGATGATTCCGATAGAAAAAGTTGAAAAAAGTTTGTTTTTTGTAGGATTTAATAAACCTGGGAATATTCTAAAGTTGAATAAATTTTTTATATAACATATGTAGTAAATGTTTTCAATTTGTTTACTTTGATTTGATTAGGATTGATTCTATCAATTGAATGCTTAGTAATTTCTCATGAAAAAAAACATGTTAATATAATAAAAGTAATTGTGAGTTAACTTTATGATGAATCAGAAGAAAATTTCAATAGAAAAAATTTGAATTAAGTATACACTTCAAAAAAATATATCAATGAATAATACTTATCTTGCAATCCAGTGTATTTTTGATAACATCTCGGATATTTCAAAATTCGCAGAGCAAAATTTCCAATATTAGTTCTCCTCATATTTCAATTGTTGTTTGTTTTGTTGGAAGCATTCGGTTTCAAAAACGTAACGCAGCAAGGGTTACCATAATTATTTCCCTTCATCCGAGACTCACACCACCGTTTTGCCAGTGTAACGTTTCATATAAGTGGGATGACAGCACGATTAGATCAGGTACAAGGAACGAAATGGAAAATGGACTGAAGAAAATTTATGCACGCGATTTGTAACCATTAAAAACTACACTTAGCACTCAAAACACCAGCAACCCTCGCTATACGCTTGTTGAAAAACACTCTGTTAACTGTTACGCAACACCATTTCACTTTTAAACACCACACAACTTCTGAAAAATACAACTTTCTATCTGATCAAAAAATATCCACATCACAACGGCAGGGTTGCCGAATTGTCCACCTCCGGCGCAAATTATCAGATTGTAAGATAACCCCCTTATCAGTTAAGAAAAAAATGGTAAATGTTCTTTAATAGCATTACGGTGAACTCAGGAATTATATTATTATATTAATGGAATATGTTCTAGGTTGTCATAATAAATCCAAACAACTGAATTTTCGAAATAAGGCAATTGGTAAGGCCTGGAGCGTCATTTCCGCTTACTATGGAGCTGTTATGCGAGCATATTCGAGACCTTTTTCAAATCTACTCGCATACCAGTCCCATACAGAATATGTTTTGCTCACCAAGATACTTTCTAAGACTTAAATTTGATCATTTCTGAACTTCTGAAAGCAGTTTTAAAAAATAGAAACATACTTGTGAGAAAATATCGTAAATTCCACATTTTAATTTGAGTCTCATGATTTTTAGTTGCTTCTGATAGTTTTTCTCAAAGGAAGACATTCCTTCCATTATTTTAGCCTGCCTGCAAAACTAGTGTGCATAATTCAACATCAAGTGAGTTGATTTTTTTTTGAATGACTTAAAGCGATGAACCCAAGATAATTTTACCGAAAGAAACATAGAAACTATATTTCACATATGGGACTGTTATGCGGGTATATTTCATGTAGAACAGTCAAGACTTGATAGTTTTTTTTCGAAATTTCTAAAAAAAAATCTCTTTTTTTATTGTTTTATATAGAAGTTCAATGTTCAAAATGACAAACTGCCAGGTTAGATGAAAAATGACGAAAATTCATATGGGACTGTTATGCGAGTAGGGGCAAGACAGGACTATAAAAAATACCGGATCTTGCAATCATTGCACACAGCACAGTAGTCCAAAAGGACTAAAAGTGGAACTTTTTTCCTGGCGCTCCTGTCTTTCATCTTATCTCTAAATGTCTTCAGAACATTTGCTTCTTAAAACATGCTTCATAACTTAAAAGTATCAAAAGTTAGTCAAATTCCCATATAAAAAAATTTGAAAATTCTAACTTTTTTATTTGAATAGATAGAGCTTTATTTTATGCTACAAAGTTGTAGAAAAGATGAAAATATGAAACTTTGTTGAATACATCAAAACTTTATTTCTCTACAGAGCAGAGTTTTTAAGGTTTTATTTCGAAAGTTATTTAAAATTTAGTTTTTAAACTTTACTATAGTTCGATGAGAATTTACATGAATAAGATGTTCTGAATATTTTTTGGGTATTCAAATCACACGTTTTGCACAAGATTTCAACATTCTACGACGTTACCTAGCCAACTTATTGCAATTTTAAGTTTTATTTTTACGCAACTTCACCAGCGTTTATTGCAAAAATGTGCAAGTGGATTTTTAAAACTAATACAACACATTGAAGCTTGAACTAAGTGCAACAAATTGGTGTTGGCGCCATTTGTCTCCACGCGCTCATATTTGAACACAACAAACCTACGTATGATGTGTTTTGCGTGTTTCTATGCATAAAGTTTTGATGTAGGTATTCAACAAAGTTTCCCAGGCTAAGATTTTCGAATGACCCCTTCTGAAGGGAGTCGTCCATACAAGACAAGTATTGTTTTCGCGATATTGACGTTATTTTTCGTCGGATTGTGATGAAAATTTGCACATGGGGGTTTTGAGGAAGTGGCAATTTTTTAATTTTTTTTTGTTATATTTACGTTATTATACATCGGATTGAGATAAAACTTTGCGCTCGTATATTTAGGGACGGACAATCAATTGCCTGTATCAAATTTTGTGTAAGGGGCCAGCCAAACGTGTCGTTCATATTAACTGTTCGCTATTTTTGGATATTGACGTTATTATACATCGGATTCAGATGAAAATTAGTACCGTAAACTGGGGGAACTTTGATCACTTTTTTCATTCATTTTTGAATATTTTGGAGGGGGTTGCTTTTTTGTAATAACTAAAAGCTTTAAAACCCTTACTGAGGTGAGGAGTATTAAACATGATCATTGATTGCAGTAAATTCAAACGACATTGGTGGTCATAATTAAATGTTTGTTACAAAACCAGATTTCGAGTTTCGGGGTAACTTTGATCACTATGGTTTTCACGTACCTCAACATCTTCAAAATTATTGTTATGGTGCCATTTAGCTCAGAAGGCATAAACATTATTAACAGTAATTTTTGGTAGGACTCAATTGAATTTTCAACGTTTTCTTTCAAAAACAAATATACTCAAAAGATGGACAATGTTGCTGCATACATTTAGGCGCAAAATTTTTAAACATTTCTCAATATTTTTTGGCCTCAAAAACAAATGAAATTTTATCTTTATGCAATTCCCTGAGTCCTCGCACTGTTCCCCTATTCTTTTTTGCTTCAAACTTAACCATTTTATAGGGGTTTTAGACTTTTTTTCGAAACGGGCTTTTTCATGTAAAATTACCATTTTTTTTTCAATATCCAAAAATTATCATCAAATGACCATAAAAATAAAACTTAAACTAAACCTGAACCAAGAAAGTAGTTGAACTTTCACATTAAACAACCCATTTGCTCCAAAATGCTTAAATTTGATCAGGAGAGATGTTTGTTTGTGAGCCTTCAAATAACGAGATATTTTAAGATTTTAAAATTACATTTTAAGTAACATTAAAAATCTGCTAATAAAAACCAAATTTAGCTTATTTGTAACTTAATTTATAGGTTTTCAAACGTAGTAAACAGTTTTCAGGTATTTTAACTTCAAACTTAGTTAATCATGATTATCTGCCAAAAATCCATGTTGATCAAAGTTACCCCGCTGATCAAAGTTCCCCCAGTTAACGGTACACGAGAGTTTTGAATGACGTGCAATCGATTTCAGGTTTTGAATTCAGTGTAAGGAGTAAGGAGTCGGCAAAAGAGTTCGTCCATATGAATTTTTCAATATTTTTGTGATATTGACGTTATTATACATCGGATTGAGATGAAATTTGCACATAGGAATTATTAAGGACGAGCAATTGTTCCAATTAACCAATTTTGGGTCAGGCGTCGGCTAAAGGCATGTAATGGATTGGTTTGAAAATTTGCACAAGGGAGTTTTGAGAGAAGAGCAAGCGATTTCAGATATAAAAGTTTGTAGAAGCAGCCACCGATAGGGGTTGAATTTTTTGAAAATGATTCCGTTTTTATGCAACGATCGAGTCGAAATTTATGGGGGGAAATGTTCCTATATGCGCTTATTCGGTAATATGCGTATACGGCCGATTGACTATATGACTGGAGATTCAACATATCTAATCAGTGGAGTTTTAAGGTAATACGCTTTTGCCACATGGCACGTACAAATTTTATGGTTACATAAAGTCAAAAATTTTTAAAAATTCAGTCAGTTTGTCAGTTTTGTTAAAATATATTGAAATTTAATTATCTTGCGTACAGAATCTGTGAACAAAAATGTTAATGGTTTTTTTTTTCTTATTCATCTGGAAATTGGAAATTCAACAAATTGAAGCTTTTGGCAAAGTTATAAATGAGAATATATTGGAATAAGAGACAGGTTTTGATTGCCCATATCAGACAGGTTATATCAAGAAAAAATAGATTAGTCTAATAACTTTTTTACTTTTTATCATTTAAACTTTAAATCTACGCTCAAATCACGATCTTACAGCGAAAAAAGAAGAACTTCATACTGATCCGCTAAAAATACGATGTGAACAAAATATTACCATGAAATATGGCCATATGGCTTCCTAACTATGTTTCATGCAAAAGAACTAGTGATGCCTAAAATTTCACCAAAATTTCAGCCATGACGTATGCTTAACATCCGTTTTTACCATTTTCAATTAAATAATATCAAAATATTGCAAGTGTAAATGAAATATAGCTGAACATATAAATATGCGCATTTAGCCCGCCAGTTTCGAAAATCGGCTATTTTGACTTCTTTTGTTATAACATTATTTTCACGAAAACTGTATGAAATTTTAACAGAAAAATTGTTCTAACGTATATAAAACAGATGTTCGCTCATTTGTATATAGTTTTCAGACTCCTAAAATTGGAATATGGGAGAAAATGAGTGCTTTCCTCAATATGCGCATATAGCCTTCTCCCCTATTTGTGTCAGACGGCAACTTCCAAGTGAGACATAAAGCAATAATTATATTAAATAGCTTTTTACTCATAGAACGGGCTAAACAGATAAGGTCCTATTATCTATTCACCCGTTCACAATACCTTTAAAAATATTTTAAGTTTTAAACAATTTTTTAGTAAGTTTTATGGAATTTCAACGACATAAAATTTCATGCTGCTAAAACATATAAGGAAAACAAAGGAAGATTTTTTGGGATTTCGTGTCCAAATTTTC
Organism: Uranotaenia lowii; assembly: GCF_029784155.1. Taxonomy (NCBI): domain Eukaryota; kingdom Metazoa; phylum Arthropoda; class Insecta; order Diptera; family Culicidae; genus Uranotaenia; species Uranotaenia lowii. The sequence goes on along the minus strand of NC_073692.1, from coordinate 367,066,119 downwards.
CCATTGTGCATTGGTTCTTTTATTTGGACGACTCTCTTTAAAAGGGGGTCCTCTCAAAATTGCATTTGAAACTAGAAGATCTCATTATAAGCTTCCTTGCCAAATATCACCTCCCTAATTCACATGTTGGCTGAGCCTTAAGAAGGCAACAACTAGAAGATCTCATTATAAGCTTCCGTGCCAAATATTAGCTCCCTAATCCACATGTTGGCTGAACCTTAAGAAGACCACATTAGGCACAACATCAAATTTGGCTGTACAACTATTGGGCAAAAACAAACTATTTTGTATTTTTTTATGTCACCGTTTTAGAACACTTGAATTTTTGGTTCTAATAAACCAATCCTGCATGAATACATTCGACAAACATCGAGCGAATTCGGTTGAAATGACTAATAAACTGTATAAAAACCAAAATCATGTACTTAGCTCTGCATGGATTGGCAAATCATCCTATTTATAGAGATGGGCGTCACATTCAAATTTTACAGCAGCTTGTGTTATAACTCAGTTGGCAGAACATTTGTTACAGAACCGATATCCAGGAGATCAAGCTAGAGAATAAACGAACACAGTTGAACTGGATAAGTTTTTCAACAACATCCGACAAACTGCATCGTTGATATATAGTCGCGATTATGCAATGATGTTAAAACGACTAAAACGAAACAAAAGATTGAAATTTAACGACACATCAACACGCCTCAACATACGGAAACATTTAATCGACAGCTGCTCCTCCCCGTCTGGAATTGTGCATTTGACGCTAGCTAGAGCTCGTAGTCCAACAGTCTAGATTTTCGTTAATTTTGTTTTCGTAGTTTTATACATTTGAAAGATTCTCGTCTCGCTAAACAAAAGCTGTTGCAAAAACTGGTAAACTAGTTTCAACGAGTTTGGTGGATTCGATATCGGAGTTGGAATTTGGAGGTACACTACTTATGTATCTACTACATACATGTGTAGGTCAGTCAAACTGGCTTCTGAGACATCGTAAAACCGGATAGCGAAGGGCCAAGCCTATTTGGCTGGGCGTTGCAGCAGGTAATTAACGGATGACACATCAATGTTTTGATTGAATTTATACGACGTTATGCGGTTGAATGGGTTGGTCAGCTGATTTGAGCCTTAACAATAGCACAATGCGCTGATTCACGCTGGAAGTTGTGTAAATTTAATCAGGTTTCAATCATTGCTGAAACCAGAAGTAGTTAAGATGATTTATTGAAACATTAAATAGATGATTCGAAGCTGGTAGACCTACTAATTAAAAATCAATAAAATTAAGATTGATTATAAAATCTCATGATGAGACTTTTAATCTCAATCCGAATGTAGTTCAATAGGATACCGACAATCAACTCATAGATTTCCACCCAGATTATGTAACCTTTGTAAAGATTTCCAGCAGCGATGACAGCGCACGCTATAGGGAGCGGATCAATTGAACACTATTTACTCAGGTAAAGATCACTCTAAAGCGAGCATTAATTCTTCGCGTAAACAGACGAATGCAACCGCGTTTCTTCCTAGGGCACAAGGTGAAAAAACCGCTGTGTCTCGATTGCCTCAATTCATCGGGTTGATCGAATCGTAGCGGATTTTCACATGCTGAGCCTCCTGAGGGGGCGCGACCGAAAAACCGATCGTGCGCACCCAGACTAACCTTTCCGAAGCTAAATTGAGCAATCGCCATGCTGTTGATGTGGGTATTGATCGCGATACCTTTTGGTAGGTAGATGACGTTTTAAGGGAATTCTGTTAGAATTTTAGAGTCCCATTGAATGGCTCCATTGATCGAAGCTGATCCATTTGTGCAATATAAGGTATTGTAGAGACGAATGACACAAACTCTGGTATTGATTAAATCAGAGTTTTACACTTCGAACCAAGATTGTTAAGTTAAGTATGTACGAATACAAATATTTTATCTTGATTGGTAAGCGAGATTAAAACGAATATGTTTGGGGAAACTTATTTCTTTCAGTGATCTTATATATTGAAACCATAAATTGTAGTTAATGCAACTGCAAATCGTTTGGTGTCGCGTGTTTTTCCAGCTTTACATGCTCGTTAACGCCATTCTAAAAGTGCTACTGTTCCACTTCCAGCCAACACGGCTGGAATTGAGAGATCCGATCATCATACCTACTTGAATGGTTAAACTGTATCGGATCTAAAAATTGCCGCATTGTGTTCACTGTTCATACTACCTTCCCTCCCAAAAAGTGAGACAGAAATATAAAACACAACCAATATCGAGACGTTAATTGGAACTACCAGACCATTTAGCAAACGTGTGCCCTGGAAAATGTTTGCTTCTTGTAGCAGGAGCTGAATTGTTTTTTTTTCGTCTCTGAAATGTGCAACTTTCAAATGTCACGGTATGATCGAGTTTCAGTCTTTGAGTACACGTGCCTTCTCTTGAGTTGTTGCTGGCTAGATTAGATGATTCATCTGTCTTCTGTAATTCAGCTAGGAATGAATGATGAAATGAAAAAATCGAAAATTAGATTGTTTAATCGATCGAATTTAGAATTCTTCTTCTTCATTTCAAATTGTCAAATTGAAAAAAAATTATTCATAATTCACAGAAAAAACGAAAACAAATAGCTGATCCGGAGACAAGCGCGGTCTTAGAGCTCGCTCCTGTGGGGGAGGGGAGATGGTGATTTTACAATTTTCCAAAATTCGACCAATAAATAGATTTCTAATGTTACAACGTTGATTTCATTTTATTTCATTGAACTAAATCAGAGGTATTTAGAAAAACATAAAAACTAGAGAAGAAGTTAAAACTGTATACCTAATATTCCATGCGAGAAAATGTTGATAAAAAAAATTATTTTCTTTAATTTTGATTATGATCTTTCTAGCATGTTTTTTGCGGATGTTTGAAGAAAAAGTACGCTGACCTCGTTAGCAGTTTACACAGCTTAAAGCTGCAGTTGTATTTAAATTTAAATTGCATGTTTAGGTTTTTTTAATTACAATCTTAATTCACATATTCTGTTTACAGCTAATTTTTAACACCCGAACGAGGTCTTTCAATTTAGGTTAAGTTCAATGTATGTGCTGTAATTTTAGGTTTAGTTAAGAACATATTTCAATTTCAATTCCAGGATAAACAAACCTCTGTGATAATTCTAAGATTTACATGCTAATTTATCAAATTATAATGGAAATTACAATGGAATTTCTCGACTAAACTTCAACCTTTTACTGAGTTGTACGGAATCGTGGTTGATTTTAGCGCAATTGATGTAAAATGATTTGAAATTTCAAATCTCCGCAAAGTTGTTTGATATGTTTTTTAAACTTATAAATAATTATAGAAAATGGGCCTTACATTCCCAAAGATGCTGCATTTATCGTGTCGTAAATTATATTCATTGCGTTCTTCCATCAGCAACGGAATTGATCCGGATTTTCAATTAGAGAAAGAAACACTCGTTGCAAAGAGGGAGATCAATCTTCGAAACACTCTTGCCTAGCTGTTGCATCTCGACGGCAGCTTCAATTTCACATCTTCCTTTTGAGTAATGAGAAGGCGCGGTAAATGTCTTGTTTGCACACCACGCGGCACGGTATTCTCATTTGCCGGCTCGTTAGACCCAAAAGCCGATCTACCGTGTCCGAATGCGGAATGCGCTTATTTTCATTAGGGATTTATTACTTCCCCAGGCGGCAGCGCGGGCGCCTCCTCAGCTAACTAAATACAGTACGCGTCAATGTTTGAGTTGAGATGCCCCGCGTTTATGCGCCATCATCAACCAAAGATCAACAACAAACAACAACTAGGTACGCCTAGAGGAGGAGCAGTGGAAAAATGCGACGAATTGCCACTTGGCCGCATCGAGAAAGGGTCATAAAGTTGATTTACTAGCGCGCGTCATAGCTGCAGATCTCAACAGAGGCTGCTATAGTTGTAAGTCACTCAACCAGCCGAAGTCTTCAAACCAACCAAACTAATGTTTGACTAATGTGCACTTCCTTTAGTTTTTACGATGAAGCATCATCGTCGGTTGCTATAGAAAATTGAGAAAATGAAGATGCTGCTCTTCGAAGCCGCAGCGCAATTCGTACCTAATTGATTGGTTCGGAGGTTTTTCGAGTTACTTATTGTCGATTATGTTTCCGAGGGTGAAAGGAATTGCTTGCTTGCCTTTTTATTTATGGCGGGGTGGAACCGAGAGGTCAGTTTCACTTGTTACGGAGATGTTTTGTTTGAACTGATTGAACCTATTGAATTATGTAATTTTTATTGCTTTAACGTTATTATCTATGTAACCAATAGCCATGGTTTTCAACCCAAAACAGCACATAAAAATTTAACTTTTTTTTTCTTTTCATTTCAGGTAAATAAACACGGATCGACTTAGCTCACGATGCAGTAAGTAAATCATAGCAAAATTTAGCCATTTTTTTACTGCTGATAATTGGTTGTTCATTTTTTTCATTTAAACTCAATTTATAAAATTTTTTTTATAATATTTTGTAGGATTGAGTAGGGAGTGTATTTTGAAAAAATGCTACACTTTGTTTTGTGAATAATTTTGAATGTATGGATGGAAATTGATGAAATTTTCAGTGACTACTTAGTGAAGATATTTAAGTGTATGTGTTCAAAATTGGGTGGAAATCCGTCAAGTGGTTTTTGAGATAGCGTTTAGGAGATAGGAGTAAACAAGGAGAAAAAATGAAAAAAAAAATTATGTTTTGAGGAGGCTGACGATCTGTGGAAGCTGAAAATCAGTCAATGTTTCATTACGATTGACACGATGAATGTCTGAATACACAAAGAAGAGTGCCTCCAAATGCGACTGTTTTCCCTTCTTAGCACTACAATAGGGCCCACAAAGTTTCTACTTTGTTTTGATTGGATCTGGAATCGTTTCAATACGCAAGAACTGTGGTGCAGTGATAGAAAGTCAAATGTGTTGTTTTTGTGCCGAAGGAGAACAATCGGCTAAATTTGTCATGACTTCGACAAAATTAAGAATTTCGAGAAATTTTTAAGGTCAAGCTTCAGGAAATAGAAAACGTAACCTTGATTTGTATAAAGGCAATGGCGCGAGTGGTGACCAAAAATAGAAGTCGCAAAGCTGCTTTAGAGGACAATATCTTAAAAACCACTTGACAGAACGTCACAAAAAGCTGCACATGTAAACATTACATTACCAGGCAGTTTCTCAGAAAATTTCATCAAGTTTCATTTATGCCTTTGAAAGTAATTCACAAAACTGGGAACCGGGAAAATGGAAATTTCAATTCAACCCACAGTGGGAAAACTCCTTAAATCAAAGCCACACCATTTTCTCAGAATTTTAAAGGGTGATACGGTCAAAATTTGCATTTAAAAAATCTGAACACCCCTTATTTTGAAGGTGTGTGTGTGTAGAATGTTTCTCCTATTCTGATTTTGGAATTCACTCTTCAGTTGTCAAAATGCCGTCCAAGGAAGAAGAGCAGCGTATCAAAATTTTGCTCGCGCATCGTGAAAATCCGAGCTACTCGCACGCAAAGCTGGCAAAATCGCTAAAAGTTTCCAAATCAACCGTTACAAAAGTAATTAAAGTGTTTGGGGAACGATTGTCGACAACCAGGAAGTCTGGATCGGGGGGAAATCGAAAACCGGAAGCCGACAAACGAGAGTTGCCGGTAGTCTCGAGTGAAACCCTAACCTCTTTCTCCGAGATGCCGCAAATAAGCTGGGTGTATCGTCTACAACCGTGCATCGAGCCAAAAAACGAGCCGGACTATCGACTTACAGGAAGGTAGTGACTCCAAATCACGATGATAAACAAAATACGACGGCCAAAGCGCGATCCCGGAGGCTGTACACGACGATGCTGACGAAGTTTGACTGCGTAGTAATGGACGACGAAACCTACGTCAAAGCCGACTACAAGCAGCTTCCGGGACAGGAGTTTTATACGGCAAAAGGAAGGGGAAAGGTAGCAGATATTTTCAAGCACATGAAACTGTCAAAGTTCACGAAGAAATATCTGGTTTGGCCAGCCATTTGTACCTGTGGCTTGAAAAGCAGCATTTTCATAGCTTTCGGGACTGTCAACAAAAAAATTATCGTGAAAGAGTATTTGAATAAACGTCTGCTGCCTTTCCTGAAGAAACACGGTTGTTCCGTACTGTTTTGGCCGGATTTGGCATCTTGCCATTACGGTAAAAAGGCCATGGAGTGGTACGCCGCCAACAACGTGCAGGTGGTTTCCAAGGACAAGAACCCTCCCAACACGCCAGAGCTCCGTCCAATTGAGAAATACTGGGCTATTGTCAAGCGGAAACTAAAGAAGACCAAAAAAAACTGCTAAGGACGAGCAGCAGTTCAAGGCAAACTGGCTTTCTGCGGCGAAGAAGGTGGAAAAGGTGGCTGTACAAACTCTGATGGCAGCGGTTAAGCGTAAGACCCGGCAATTCGGATTTGGAAAAGCGGAAGCCTAACTGAATATTTTTCCTGAATTTAATACTAATTAAACTTGAAGAAGAAATTTAATTTGATTTTTAAATAAACGATTTCACCGATTTACACGCGTTTTCCCTTGACCAAATTTAGACCGTATCACCCTTTATAATGCGTATTCAGAGAAAAATTGGTTTTACGCAACGGTAGTTAGACCCGAAATTGGACAACCGTAATTTGACAGCTCTGCTGATACGTTGCATTTTCGTCAGTGTAGCCGAGCAACCCTAAAGAAAATCATCATATGAAAGTATATCGTTTTTGAAGATTCACTAAATTATTATTTGGATGAATAAATAGACTTTCCCGTGAGTTTTGTTAACTATCAGACATCGATCAGAGTTGATTATTTAAAACATCTTGGACTATTTTGAAACATTCTTTGTACTATATAATATTTAATAATTCATTTGAATTTAGGATTCCAAGTTATGTTTCTATTCAATATTTCTATTCAATTATTCTAATTTAACTTCGAAAGTCGAACTTTCAACTTTCGACGAAGAAAAATTGTGTCAGAAATACACAGTAAATTTTCGCCTCAATTTCCACCAAAAAAATTGCTGGAAAAGTTCAGAAATCTATATTTTTGCAGGAAACCAGCAAACTTTTTAATTCTGGCTGATTTTTTCAGCACTTGATCTTCATTGCTAAAAAACCAGCAATCGATCTGTCAAACTCGAATTCGTTTTTGTTTTTGCCAGTTATTTTACGTTGCGCGCGAAAAGTGTTTGTTTGTTTCTCCTGTATGCAACGGTGCAGACATCGAATTTTATTTCCTACTATAACTAATAATTTATTTTTATTTTAGATGGAGCATGATGGCAACCCACTGGCAGATATTATTTAATTTGGTTTAAAAATTTAAATTAATGAAGCTCAAGAAAAATGGAAAAACCAATTTCTAATCATAAACATTACTGCCATGAGGGTTTAATATTGATTTTTCAATTTAGAGTCTAATTTAGAACCCAAAGATTTCCGGTTGTTTTTTGAAAAAAAAAAATCTGATTTCCAGCAATTGAGATAACCGGTTTCCATCAATTTAGATTGCTGGATTTCCAGCGATTGAGTTTGCTGATCGTTTTCAGCAATTAAAATTGTTGGAAGTCAGCGGGATAAAAACCAGCAAAAATCGCTGTGTAGGTTGCCGGAAGTATGTGTTCTGCTATTTGTTTGTCGGATTGCGATTTGCAGCAAAGCTGTTTGTCATGTAGTTGTTTTGACTCAATATTTAAATTTTTATTTTTAAGCTTTAAAGCAATTTTTTCATAAAACAATTTTTGAATCTTAAAGTAAACATGTAAAAATATCATGTAATTCTTAAGGTTGTGTGTCAGCATGCATTTTCAGTCGTGTTTCTGGGATTTTCATCCACAAGGATGATTCATCTCTCCAGTTCATTCCAATCGTTATTTTTTATTGGTTTGTAAAGATCGACTTTCGGAATCAATATATTAATTTGACTGAGTTGTAAACAGATCAAAATTTTCTGTGGTAAATCAGCAACTTAGAGAAAACCGGCAAAATTAATTAAAAAAAAGTTGTAAAATGAATTAATACTTTTTTTTACATATTTATCAAAACAGTTTAGTGGGATAAGTTCGAAAATTTGAAAATGCTTTAGGTAAACTATGTTCCAATCAAAGCGTTAGTTGAATTAACATTTGAAACCATGTGGAATTAAGTTATTCATTTTGAATGGATTGAGATGGTGCTGAAATATCATTATTGATTCTGGAACATGATGTTTGTCTGAGTGCAAAACGCATGAAATTGTTCTGAAGATTTATGTCAGTTTCAAAGTTCAGTTTCCACCCAAAAAAAAATTTAATTGCTGGAAACCAGCAAAATTTTGCTGGTTTTTGTCCCGGTGGTTTTCCAGCAAAATTTCTAGCAATTTTAATTGCTGAAAATTATCAGCAAACCCAATGCACAATGGGGAAAAAAATTGTACAAACCGCCAAGAAATTCAATATCTTTCGTCCTACATGACCCAAATCTATGAAATTATACTTTCCTTTTGTGAAAATTTCCGGAAAATCGATTGGACATAGTTTCAAACGCCGCACAAGCTTACGAACAACGGACATATAGTGCCTTTTTAACCCATAATTCCGGTATATTTTGTAAACATTCCAGAAAAACACTATTTCGAACCAGAGAATTTTGAACGAAAATAAACCTATCGTGTGTCATTTTTTCTGAGAAATCGAATGAAGGCTGTTTTGGCCACCGCACGCTTCAGAAAATGGAGTTATGGCTGTTTTTACCCTCAATTCCCCTACATTTTTCAATCATTTCAGAAAAAAGCATGTTGACTTGAAATTTTGGAACAAAATGGGTTGTATCCTATGTAATTTTTTCCGAAGAATCCAAAGAAGCCTATTTGAGCCACCGCGGTGCACCGCACGGATTGGGAACAGGAGTTATGGCTGTTTTACCATCAATTTCCCAACATTATTCAAATAGCTCAGAAAAAGCATGTTGGGACTTGATAACTTTGAACCAAATGGGTTGAATGTTGTGGATTTTTTTTCCGAGAAATCGAATGAAGGCTGTTTGAGCCACAGCACGGATTGTAAACAGAAGTTATAGCTGTTTTACCCTCAATTTCTCTACATTTGTCAAATTGTTAAGAAAAAGCATGTTCGAACTTGAAAATTTTGAACCAAATGGAACGTATCATGCGTGATTTTTTTCGAAGAATAAAACGAAGCCTATTTGACACACCGCACGCATCGGAAACAGGAGTTATGGCTGTTTTACCCTCAATTCCCTTTAATTTTTCAAAAAGATTAGAAAAACCGTGATCGGACTTGAAAATTTTGAACCAAACGAGACTTATCTTATGCAATTTTTCCCGAGAAATAATATGAAGGCTGTTTGAACCATCGCACGCTTTGAAATATGGAGTTATTACTGTTTTTACCCTCAATTCTCCTACATTTTTTTCAGAAATCATTGAAGAATGGATAGAATCTTTCGAAAACTTCAGACATGCTAGCTTCGTATCTCAACAATCACTGTGCAAAATTTCAATAATAAATGTTGCGTAGTTTCAGAAAAATTGCAGTTTAAATGAGAAAAGTCCAAAAAGTCCGATTTTCGTAGAATTACTGTTTCTCAGGCCACACAAACTTCAGAAAGCTCAAATTTTGTGTTATAATAGTGCGATAGTTGATCTATCTAACGCAAAAAAATTATCAAAAAATATCATCAGAGTAAAAAGTTATGGAAGTTCAAAATCGACGTGACAGTGCGCTTGCTTCCAATTTCTATAAAATTATGAACGGTACTGTACATACATACATGATCTAAAATATTTCAAAAAAATATATCCTTATGTGCTATGGTTAGCTTCTAACATCAGCTTTCATGGACAGTAAGTGAAGTTTTTTTAAGCATTCTGTAGCTGATCTACAGTCTTTTTTCCGAAGCATGTTTCCTCGGATTTTTTTCTCTTATACTTTGAATAACGGAAATCTAGTATTGTAGGTGAATAATGTCCAAAAGACATATTTGAGTTACATTACGAGGTTTCCAAAGCTATAAATTTTTACAAATCGTTTGGGAAAGAGGAGAGGTATATTGGTTTTAGGCAGGATTGTCAAATTGACACTTCAAGGACTGTAGCGGGTAGAAATTTAGGGACGGATTAGGGTTAAAGCAGATCCGAGGTAAACTACTTTTTTATTTAATTTAATTTAATTTAATTTAATAGGATTGTTGTAAACAATTTGTCATAAAATCGTTGGCGCAGAAAATTTCTTTGATGTATCATCAAACAATCCGCTTCAGAAAGGTAGTTTAACCACACATTAATTATGATGGGTTTTCATTACAATTTGACAGCCTTCATACATTTTCATTAGAGCGCTTATCTAGCCGCTTTTTTATTTGGTCACTGCGATAATCGTTTTACTACCTGCACATTGGTTTGGAAACTGCAGAAGGATAAATAAAAACAATAATTTTTCGATGGCTAACGTGAGAGTTCAGCAAACTTCATTGCATTTTTGGAAAGTAACTTCCCAAGCAACAGTTTCGCCTTTGATTTTATTTCGTTGATTGATTCCAAGATGAAAATCCAGCCGCAGCGCAGATACAAAACAGCAAAAGTGAATTAATTGTATGATACAGTTTAGCGTTATTTTTTTTATTCGCGCTAACCACAGACAGTTTTCACCTGCAAGCGATTATGATTGTGACTAATGCGCTGAACTAAACTAAACTAAACAGGTGCAATCGTTTTCTCCAACCACCATCATCGTCGTCGGGTGATGATTAGGGGACCGACAAATAAAAGTTGAGCTTTCGGGTAGCTGCAGCACTTTTTATGGTAGTTTTATAAAACATCCGAAAAAATAACAACAATAACAACAACAAGCTCTACAATAACAATAGACATCCGTATCGTAAACGGGGTCCATTTTCTCACGTTTTAGCCACGCTTTGTGACCGTAGACGATGCGGGTTTTCAAGGTTTCGGAGAAAGGAACAAAAAAACTGTGGCCAGATAAAAATAGTTGCAAGCGGTTTCTTTCGGGAGAAAATTGTCAATTTACGCTTTACGAAACTGCGGACCACACTGAGGGGAAACTATCGTAGCAAAAAAACGGTAAGGAAGCCGAAAAGAGGATAATAGTCCCGCATTTTCATTTAACACCCAGTGGCACGCCAATGAGCAAGTGGATCTGAGCGATTTAACTTTCAAATGATAAATAGGATCGTTTGTAAAAAAACGTTAATAGATTGAAATTTCAATAACTTTTAAGTGAAACTTTCTTATAGGAGTTGATTTTTATTTTTTTAAATTGACGAATTATTTTCAAACTAATTTTATAATCTAAGAGTCTTCAACTTACCATCTTTCAAAGCAAAAATTTACAATGTCTGTGGTCCCTCATGAGTCAGCCGGTAATGTTTACGACAACGCTTTGAAATCATAACACCGTGTAGTAAACGTAAAGTGCATGTAAACCCGTTTCGTGGTGTGTACTACGAGGGAAACTATTTGTGGGGTCAGCTCGATACAAGTTGTTTCATTTTACCGCCACATCATGGTTGGAGCAACAAAGAAAAAAACGAAAATAACAAAAAAAACCCAAAATGAAGCATTCATTTGCACATAAACAAACCATTAAAAAGAAATGCTCAGCCGAAGCGCATTTTTCATACGGGCGCATTCCTATGTTGTATGTATGACTTTGGTATGATCACAATGTTTAATATGCATACCTAGTGTAAAAATGTCATTTTGGCCTTTGTACATTTTAACTTCCAAATCGGTGTAGGGTGATGACAATGTTTTAAAGTTTGGGGGTAGCAATCAAATTCTTATAATGACGAATAATGTAGTGTCAGACCTATATTCATCTTAAATCTGGATGCATTAAAACGGGTCTATCTCGGAGCTTTGTAAATGATATAAAAATGTTTTGTACTCAAAATGTAGGTTTTTTATTGCTCTTTAAAGGGAAAATAATAAAAAAAATTATTCCGATGGGGTTTTGATGAAATTTTGAACTTTTCGTTGAATACCACTCATCATAGTTTGGACACCATTTTGTTTTGGCCATTTTTTCCACCATCTCTGTTGCATCCCGAGTCGTCCTACCATTCTTCTTCATCTTCTGCTTGACAATTGCCCAACATTTTTCAATAGGGCGGAATTGAGGGCAGTTGGGTGGGTTGATGACTTTATCGACAAAATCCACCCCGTAGTACCTCTTTGCTGTAGTGGCAACTTGCCAAATCTGGCCAAAACTGAGGACTCGGTAGGCTGTGACCGTCGATGACGGTAGTGTTTAACTTTGAAGAAAATTCCCAAGACCGTTCAAATTCCAGTTCAAACCAAAACCAAAACCAAAGGTTTCCCGGTATCAGCCCTAAAAGATGGAGAAATTTTCTAAAGGTCTCAAACACTCATTTCCAAAGTTTATTTGTCCTGTCTTCCTGGAATGCTGTCGGCCTCTCATACTTATCGGGGATGAAACCTTCGGAGTCATGTATTGATGTTTGGAATCCGGAAAACGTTAAAGCTAAGTATTGTCATATGTCAGTTGATCAAAACTTATAAGTTTAATTTAAATACTAAAATGTTGTCAATGTTAAGAATATTCACAAATATTCGTGCCACATTAATAATGCCGCAAAAAAAACATTTAAATGATTTTCAATGTTTTTAAACTAATCTTTATTTCACCAATTCAAATAAATATTCAATCAGTTCTTCTATTACAAAATTGGTCCTTTTTGGTTTAAATTAACAAGGATTAAATTATCCAATAACTTGTTTAGAATTTCAAAATTTCTCATAAATTTTTCCTTATTCGAAACTTTAAAGTGATCGTTATTAATTTATATCATGATTAAATCATAAACAGGGCTTAAGTTAAATCTTGATGTTTCTGATCAAATGCGGGAAGTCGCTAGATTAATAATTTAATCAAAATTACTGAAAAAATTGACATAGTTTTTATTCCCTTTATTTCTCTTTAAAAAAAAGGGTAAAACGTTCTATTTGGCCTTTTGATTTCGCCAATAATACAATTCATTTTATTTTATTTCAATCTATTCGTCAATTTTTCTCCAAAATATTTGAACTTTTACACTTTTTAAACGTTTATATGATTCCTACATAAATATGATTATCCCTTCGAACTTTGAGTTATGTGAGCAACAACTATAACAGATACAGATGAAGATGGAAATCAAGTTTATACGATTGACTTAGAATGTGTTTTAGTCATAATCACCTTTCAAAATTGTTGTTTCTTATTTTGCTAAAATGTTTAAATACATTAAAAACATATTTCAAGAGAAAAGGCTATCAGCATAACACTAGTCAAAAGTGTTTCCTAATTATTTCCTTTCCCCCACATTCCCAACCAAATTTTATTGCAAGGATGCAGAGGTGACCTCGGTCCTTAGGCATAAAGTTGTTCTTTTATCCCTTTCTCATTTTTCCTAACCTATCTATTGATTACTAGGACCTGGCCGGCGCCGTTATTGATGTTCAAAGAGAGAACATCAGTTTTGTGCGTTGTGAATGTGTAGCCAATCCCAGGTTCCGTTCATTTGACCTTTGAGCAAAATTGATGGCCTCGGTTAATCACGGAATAGCAAACATTGGCGATGTGGAACTTGTTCTACTGAGCCACTCCTGCGATCTTGGAATCCGAAATGTATTGAATGTATTTAAACCAAGTTTAGAAATCAATCACAGAGTATACTAAAATACTTTTAAATTAAAAGACTCTTTAAGGTGCATTTCGAGTTCAATGATTCAAGGTGGATGTGAGTAGTCAATCAAGCTAAGCTAAGCTAAGCTAAAATCCACCTCGTAGTACCTCTTTGCTGTAGTGGCAACTTGCCAAATCTGGCCAAAACTTTACTGGTCCTTTGTGAGATCTAATGTACGGAAGAATACGTTTTCTCAGGCACTGCTCCTTGTACATCTTGGAGTCCTTGGTCTTGTTTTTTACAAAAACCGGGGTTTTTCGTCCGCAGCTACAAATACCTTGCCAGATCAAAAACTTTCTTGCAAACTAATCGGCAAAAACGAATTTGAACTTGGCGGGGACATCACCCCGACCAGTGGCTTTGTTAAAAATTTTGACCATCTCACGGAAACGTTTAAGAATACTGAACACGGTCGATTTGACCATTTTTAATAATTTCGCGATTTTTGAACCCGACCATGTCCATTAGACTTAGTCGATTTGGGGTAAATTTTGAATTTCTCAAACCCTGGGGTCTTAAAAGCTTCGTTTCGGTCCAAAACTCATCCATGATTTTTTGCAGAATTTTTAAGTAACGTTTACCTGAGTAAATTTGAACTTTTAGGTTTGTATGCTGATGGTTTATGTGCCAATTTATGAATTTCTTACAGGAAATTTTCCGCTGAACAACTTTGCCGAATATCATAACTTCGTATCTTTTTAGACAAAAAAGTAATTAGCTCTTCAACAGGTGTATGTCTTTTGGCATTGATGAACAAGAAATTCAATTGACACTACTGCTGGGTGCCTAGCGAAGTATTGCAAGACCACTAATCATGCCATACTTCGTGGGGCACAAGCAGTGGTGTCAATTGAATTTCTTGTTTATCAATGCCAAAAGACATACACCTGTTGAAGAGCTAATAACTTTTTTGTCTAAAAAGTTACGAAGGTATGATATTCAACAAAATTGTTCAGCGGAGAATTTCCTTGAAGAGATTTATAAATTGGCAGAAAAACCTTCAGCAGGCTCGGTTCCACAGAATAAACAAAAATAATGTTGATTTTTCAGTACAAAATATTCAATTTTCCCATACAAACCCAAAAGTTCAAATTTACTCATGTAAACGTTACTTAAAAATTCTGCAAAAAATCATGGATGAGTTTTGGACCAAAACGAAGCTTTTAAGATCCCAGGGTTTGAGAAATTCAAAAATGACCCCAATTTGACTCAGTCTAATGTCCATGCTTTAGCGCCGGCCACGTCTTAAAAACAATAGTGAAGATAATATAAGAGGAATGGGTTTAAATATGTATACCATCGAGAAACACTTTAACTAAAGAATCTTATTATTGAATTTTCGCTTTTTTTTTCAATGAAAGTGTTCTGTATATGTTGTTTTTTATGGGATATGGAGTCGCCCATACAAGTTTTTGTACAACTCGAAAACAAATCTAGAAAACAGATTGAAATGTGCCATGGGATCGTATGTGTATACAAGATATGTTCCTCTGATGGTTTGATAAATATTTTCCCCTCTATCGAGTAAGGTAAAGAAACGGGTTCCTACAGTTTTTTTTTAATTAACTCGAGAACTAACCGAGATAATGGAATCAAATTCGGCTTGTGATGTTATTTTGTCACAAAAAATGTTTCTAGGATAGTTGAAGTGCCTTTCAAATTGGAAAAGGATACGGAGAGTTGTTATTGATCAAAACATGAATGATGAACCAACTCCTTATTTTGGACGGAAAACAATGATAAGAAAAATTTGAAATAATGCTTTTAAATTTGAAAAAAAAATCGTTTCAGACTTTTTAATAATATCAGCTTTGTTGGATAAAACCTTGAAACTAAGGTGCCAGCTTCCATTTGAAATCGGTTGCCTCTTAATGATTTTGAAATTAAATTTTAAATGTTATACAAATAAACACAAATTTAAAATTATTTAACATTTCATTTAAATTTTAAGTCGCAAAAACACCGAGTTAATAAGTTATTATTAAAACAAAAATTACAAATTTTAGAAATCTAGTTTTGCTGCTCTAAATGTTTAACCTGTTTCTCAATATCTGCACGCATAGAAGAGGTTGCAAAAATCCAGTATGGCGTGGGATCCATACTTTATTCGACTTCTCGATTAGCCTGTAATAAGCCGTTCATCATCAAAGTTGATTTTTATGCGGAAAATCGGTACTCAATCTTCGTATTCTGAAGGTTTGTATTCCACATAAATTAAATAAATTTATAACCATTTGTTCACAAAAATGACAAACATGAAAAATCGTATAATTCATCACACGTTGTAATTGTTTCGATGGAAAAAAATGATTTTTTTTTCTTTTTGATTTTTGTTGAATAGTTCCTGGATTTTGACAAAACTTGCTCGGATATTGCCCGGATTTTTGATTAAAAAAAAACTAAATTAAATGCCCGGATATCGTCAAGTTTTTAAATAAAACCACCTGGATTTGGTCGGCCCTTACACGTGCGGGCAAAATTTGGTAACCTTAATTTCTGGATAATTTTTCGGACGGACATTTTCTATGAGAAAGCCTGTATAGAACCAATTGCTAAAAATCCTATCAAATAGATAAGTTTCAATAAAAAAAAAAAGAACATAGGAACAGCGGAAGGACCTAGGGAATTGCATGATGGTAAAATTTCATTTGTATTTTAACCAAAAAATATTGAGAAATGTTTAAAATGTTTACCCCTAAATGTATGCAGCAACATTGTCCATCTTTTGAGTATATTTGTATTTGAAAAAACGTTGAAAAAATCATTTGAGTCCAAACAAAAATTACTGTTATTGATGTTTTAAGCTTCAGTGCTAATTGGCATCAAACCAATAATTTTGAAGATGTTGAGATACTTTAAAACCATAGTGATCAAAGTTACCCCGAAACATGAAATCTGGTTTTGTAACAAACATTTAGTTATAGCCACTAATGTCATTTGAATATTCTGCTATCAATGATCATACTTTATACTCCTTACCTCAGTAAGTTTAAAAAAATTGACAATTGAATTGTCAATTGAAAAATAAAGAAACGTTAGAAAATCTCCTCTTTTTCGTCTTATGTTCAGATGCTTAAAAACTAAACGGAATCAAGGAAACGAATAGGAGAGTTTTTAAATTTAAATTCTGAATTTGAGTTCATGATCACAATGAAAATCAAGCTATTGATTCAATGTAAGAAAGTGTAATGGCATATTCTTTAAGCCAGTTTTGAACATTGATTAAAAATATCAATTAAATTTCGAATAGAATATTTCATTATTGAAATTAGTTTATTTTTTTGTTATCATCAAACCAAGAATTCAAATCATCTCTCGTTACGTAAAATATAAATTTGAATAATTCAAACGAAATTCGCAGGAGCTAAAATTATTAAAGAAAATGAGATAAAAGATCAACGAATAAAATCTAAGTCTTCAAATTTATTTACAAACTAAGAATACGCGTGCTTCGAATTTAGAAAATGAGTTCAAGGAAGAAATATGCTTTAAATCACTTCGTAAATTGAGAGTTTTGAATGATTTATAGTTTTTAATTTTATTTTTGTATGTACTATTTCCTTTTTCATAACATAAGCATTCATTTTTGATAAATATTATAATTCGATTTTAGCAACTCGCTCGTAAATTTTGTGTTGTCAAAATCGAATGTTGCCAAAATCGAACGTTTATTTAGGTTACTTTTTTTAAATTTGCATTTCAATTTTATCAAAATTAATGTAAAACATAATATTTGCATGAAATTTTTCAATTTGGCTCTATTATATTAGTTTTAAGCAGTAGGGGAGAGTGAGGATACTTGATTCCTTATCTATATCTCGAAACTGGAATGTCCTTCAAAGATCAAATGTTCTAGAAAAATGTGCCAAATGGAGCAAAACAACAATGCTTAAAGCTCAAAAAATTTTAACAACATAATTGTTCTAGTAATTGAACTTTGTTTGAAAAATTTCACAAAATGTGACTTGAAGATCTTTTTTCAACACTTTAATCTGTTCCTCAAATGGAAAAGTTATTACTAAAATATTTGTTCAAATATATCAATCGTTCGAGCGTAATATAAACTTCATAATATCATATTTTCAAAGCAATGGAATACTCGAAACTTTCTTAAGAAAAAGTTTTCTAAAAACGGTATGTTCTTCTTCTATATTGATCGTAATCATTGCTGATTACGAGATTACTTATATTTATCCAATAATAAATATTTATCCAACAATTGTCTGAAGAAAAGGGCTAATATAGTTAATTTTCTCTTAATAAAAGAAAATAGCACCTTTAAATATGCAATGTCATTAGCGTTGCGACAAAGTTATAGAATTTTCTTCTTCTGTCAGTTATAAATTGGAAATGAGATCAAACATGGCCAAAACAGTCAATTAACATTCTATATTGTGGTTTTGTTTAATTTTTTTTTTCCAAGGATAAGGGCTTCCTGAATAAAGGATGAAGTCTCCCTTAACTTCAAAAATATCGCAATTTTTTTACTCCCACGAAAATGCTTCTAGTTCATCTACGAGTTCAAACATCGTTCTAATTTTTGGAGCATAGAAACTTGAAGTTACACGCTGTCAGAAAATGTAAAAGGGTTCGAGTTGCTAAATTTTTCCAAAAAGATATGGTGAAAATAAGAAAAGTATCCCCACTCTCCCCTAATAAATGCAAAATGGAAATAAATGGAATATAGAAAAGAGGATAATATGTTTAAGATTAGATAATCAAATGCATTTCAGGTAACAGATAACGAAAAACAGAATGGAATTTAATAATTTATTCAAAAAAAAAAAAAAATAATAAAAAATTTTTTTTTGAAGCATAAAAGAATCTCAAAACTTCATACCATGCGAAGTGTTGTTTGGAAACACTGCATATAGTGATGTGGCATGTCTCCAAACTTACTGAATTGCAAATTAAAGAAATATGGTGAAGAAAAATTCCAACATGATTTTGGCGAAAATAGCAAGACAATTGATTAAAACTGGCGCACTTTGGCGCACTTATCTTGGGGTTGATTAAAAATGGACGAAACAGTGTCAAGGATCCTTTGTAAATGAAGAATATAATGTAAAACGGATGAAAATTCATTTTTATTCTAGAAGATATTTGCTCTCAGCTTTCGCTGAAAACCAAGAAAAATTACTAATAATTTTTTATCGGTAATTTTGCCCCTGAAGGTAGACTCTATCATCAACATTTCTTCGAATATAAGAAAGGGTAAGGTTGCCAAATTGCCCGGTTTTATCTGGGTTTGTACGGATATTTGATTAAAAAATTGGGAAAAGTCCTGTTCGGCCCGGTTGACTGGATTTCAGCGAAAAAAGCCCGGATTTAGCGGATTTATTCATTTTTTTTAAATATTAAGCAAAAAAAAAACATTAATTGTGTTGTTATTTTTTTTTTATTTATGCATCCAAAATGATATTTTTTGAGCAAGTTTAATAAAATAAACTATGAAAGGTTTTTTGGAAGCCTAGAATACGATTTAAAATCTGCTGTTGATTTTTGATGAATTTTTTTCCATGTTTTTTTTTTCTTGATTTTTGATGGGTCCTTCCTGATATTTATTGCCCAAATTTGCCCTGATTTAGCTGGAAACTTTGAAATCAAATGCCCGGATTTTGCAAAGTTTTTAGATAAAATAGTCCGAATTTGTCCGGCCCGGATATATGCTATGAAAATTTTGGTAAACTTAAGTATGGGTGATGAAAGAGGTAATTACAGGGAATTGGAATATTTAAACAAAAACATATCTGCAAAGCGAAAAACAACGCACTGATCCACATTGAATATCATGTAAGCATGTTCGTTAGATCCAACAGTAAGCCACTGTCTATAGTTATCCTACTTGAAGGGTGAACAAAAATAGGCTGTTAAAAATTGATAGTCAAAAATTCAACTAACTTTTTCTTTTATTTGATTGAACTTTGTTAAAGTCCCTCTAATACAATTGGACAATATTATGAAAATAGTCCGAAAACTGTCCCGATTCACTCTATATATTTTATGGTGCCAATCCAGTTTCATGAACATAAATAATCATTTACCTTCTACAAAGGCTCAACAAAGTTTGCCCAGTCAGCTAGTTTAATATGAAATCCGGAGTTCCGTAAATATCGTACAAATAATATTTATTCTAAGCTCATGTCTTGCAACTCAATCATTAATTTAACCATTATACAAAGTACCGAATTGATCATCTTTTTTTTGTTTCTTATGTTATTTGATTTATTTTGTTCTGTTTTCATTCAAAGTCTCCAACATTTAACTGAAATCTGAAATTTCTGGAGTTCTGAAATTATGGTTTTACAATCCAACTAATGCAGCCTTCGATTTTGATTTCTGAGAGTTCATATCCGTTGGTCAATAGAACCAATTAAACCTAGACCTCACGATACATCTCGTTTCAAAAACTACCGGTATTAAGTCGCTACCTTTAAAAAGAAATTATCCTCAACACTATCTGGACATGTATCAACAACAATCACAAATCCGCCTTTGATGACGACCTACCGACAATCTAATCTCAATTTCGACCCAATATATGGAATAGAAATAATCACTCTTTATAGCATACTATAGTCAGTCAGTCAGTCTAAACCCGAAACCGATAATTAATTTTTGGTTATCCTTCGGAAAAAGTAAGAGACAACATAGAAAATAGGAAACTTCGTTGAAATCCACCCCGAAATGCGACACGCAGCACCTTGCACACCGTGGGATCGAAACGCATTATATGGTCGGTCGTAAAGGTTTTTTCTCCTATTTCCTGCTATCCTTTTTGGGTAGTTTGTTTCAAGACGCTCAATCAGTAACGTGTATTCGAACAAGCTTTTTGGGGTTGTGTTTTTTTACTCCACAATACCCGATGGGTACCTTTATTAGAGATTTCATTCTGATCGGCTGCGACGAAGGTGCAATCAAACTACACCGATTAGTTTTGTAGTTTGCCGACCCACAGAAAAAGCGATAGATTTCATTCGTCTCCACTATTCGGCTTAATTTAATGCTTTTTCCACATGTTTTCTTCATTTTCATTTATGTTTTATTTTCAATTTCGAGTTGGTTAAAGAAATGGTTAAATCAATTTCGACCATTTCATTTAAATGTACTTTAGATTGAGATTAACTGATTTTTTTTTATTTCGAGAACTCGTTACGTTGATTCTTGCCAAAGTTGGAACTGCCATTTATTATAGATTTCTAATTGGCTCAAGGCTTAAGTATCAACCGGATGACCTCACACGCCGATTAACGCCAAACGATCTGCGGCAAACATAAAAATGCTAAATAAACTGTTAGCATGGAACTTTATGGACCACCTCGGAAAGTTAATCACCTGACACGTTGTTGTTGTTGTAGGTTGGTGGGCAGGTATGGCAGATTTCTTAGAGCGTATGTTTTATTAATTGCCACAAGCCGCCGACGACGATTAGAGACTGTAAAAAGTTTGAAACACTGCCAAAACATCAAGAGACACAATCACGTTTCAGCCAAAAACAACACAACTCTTCCTTAGTAAAACAAAAAAAAATGTCTTGCACGTTTGAGGAGATTATTGGAATTTGATAGAAGCAGTTGTTCTCGGGTTGATTTTTGAAGATTTTTTTGTTATCTCAGTGGTTGAACTGACAGACGCCTGGAACTGTTGAGCCAAGTTGTCAACATATTCCGAATTCAAGTGCCATATCGTTTTCTGTTGCTTCTGTTGCCGGCGATGATAGACGAAACAAAATTTTTTTTGTTATTTTTGAGCAAGTAAGGAAAAAAAATTAAACTGTACTTTATAACCTACAAATTTTGACATTTCAATCATTAAAAAACACTTTATAAATTTTTGTCAAAATTTCAATTTTTATTGAGAAAAAAAAGTGACACATCGCAATAACCATAGCATAGAACGTTTCACATCTGAAGCGTCAAGTTGTTTGCTCGTCAAGTGACAGTTGTTGAGTGTAGTGATTCGGCTTTCAAAAGTGCGGGGGAGCACTTTGGAAGGTTGAGAATTCGTGCTGTGTGTTAATGTGCGCTATGAGTCTCTCCCACGTATGTTTCCCTCGTATAGCAACAATTTAGACGAGATTTCGTTCTTTCGAACAAACATATTTACATCAATATGTAAATTATGCTGGTTCCATCAAAAGTTGTGGACAGTTTTGTTCCCTTGTATGTCTCGAGTTTGTTTGTCGAATCAAGGCCCTTCAACCTGTCTTCGAAAAGGTCGTCTGGAATCTGATACCTACCTTTGTAGGTTGTTTGGGTTGATGATTGACAGTTGGACTCCGCCTCTTCATGACCTAAGGACCATCAAACCTTAAATTAAATAGAACAAGAATAAAACAAAAATTATGTTCTTATACAAATATCAACAGCTTCAAGAAAGGAAATAGTAATTTTAAAAGTGTCGTATGAGCTGTAAAAAAATCTGCAAGAATTTGAATCGATATAAAAAATTGTTTTCATAACTTTCATCGAAAGACAATGAAATGCTAAACACGAGACAAAATTCTTTTTTGCCTAAAAATGGCTTAGAAGGACGAAACAAAATTTTAATTTAAAAAAAAGTTGAGTGAATCTCACACCCGCAAGCGCAAATTGTGCAGGGGTTTAAAAATACATATGTCCATTGATTTTTAAGTCTTATGCATTTTAACAACGTGTTTTTGGAAAAGATTTCCAGTGCAGCAGGCTCTTACACAGCAAAAATTATTTCCTGTAAAATTACGCAAAAATCCTGTAACAAAAAAGAGCCGGACATTTACCGTAAATTTACAGGTCGAAAAACATATTACGTGGTATTTAATTTTCAGTGTACAACTTTTTTACAGGACATTTGCTGTAATAATAAATGAATCTTTGTTAACATTCAAGGAAAACGATTTAAAATTACAGGTTTTGTCAGTTACAGGTTGATTTATTTTAAAGGTTTCAGTTTCAGTGAAACGTAATAGTCAAAATTTTTCTCTGTGTAGAGATGATTTATTGTTTCTGGAAAAAAAATTCAAATATCTAGCAGCATGATGGAATTCTTGCATATTTCCAGACGTGCTGATTGTCTGGATGTCTGCGACATAAGTGTTGAAAATACTAAAAAAAACTGTGTTAAATTGCATTAATTACTTTTTTTAACATACACATGAGGCACGGGCTAAGGACCCGACCCGGGGGGGGGGGGGGGGGGGGGGGGGCTTGTGATTTCGGGCTTGTGAGTTGGTAAATCAGTTGCATCCTGAACTGATGTCCGTGAGTTCAAGCCCAAGATAAACATCGATCATAGTTGTACCGGATAAGTTTTTCAATTATTGTCCGCCAACTTCATCGTTGATATAATTCGCAAATGACATAAAAATGTTAAAACGATAATAATTGAAACCAAAAAAAAAATACACAAACTTGAAAAATTATAAATTTTACTGATACGATTTCTTATTCTGAACTAGACATGTGATGGAAATTAATTTGAATTCACGTTTACAATTTTAACATCAATATTTTTTAAAAACTCTGAAAACGAGTACCAATTGAAATTTCGTATAAAATCAGAATTTAAAGCTTCGGACATAAGAATCACAACATAAATTATAAGTCAGACTAAAAAAATTTAAAGAAATTCCACTGTAATGTTTTGAATTTGAAAAAATATTTAAGGAATATTTAAATTGTAAATTCTTGAATAAGAAAAAAAATGTTTTTTGAGCTTGAGCGAATTTATTCAAAACAAAATCTTGATGATTAAATTGAATTTGATACAAAGAAGAAACTGAATTTCATTTAAAGAGTATCAGTAATCAAAATCAGAGATAAAATCATTTTTTTTTATAAAATTTTTCCTGTTACGAAATAAAAGGCTAAACAAGTTCAATTTTAAAGTTCACAATAAAAACTTCGTATATTTATAAAACAACATTTTCCATTCATCATTGAAAGCTTATACTGACAAAGTACAGGTGGGAAAATTGATTTCTAGGATGATTTCGAGAATGATTAATAAGAAACTGATAAAAAATAAGGAATTCGAAGATTTGTTTCAGTAATGAAAGCACACAGCAAATACCAATTTCATGAACGTTGTGCATTAAAATTTAGCTTTAATGTTGCTACTTTAAAAATGTTTTCGAACTTTTCATAGATTAAATAAAATCATACACGATTCAAAAAAGATTTTTTAATGTACAGTCCCCCCACAATCATGGGTCACACACAATTATTAGTCACCGATCATAAGAACTGCTGATATCTACTAAACCAAAAGAAATTATATCATATTATTATTTTTAGTTTATCGACAATATCATTAAAATGCATTAAAAATATTATTTGTGCATTTGAAAACAGTATAATAGCTGTTTGAATACTTTTTATCAAAGGTGAACTATAAGCTGTGGAACTATCGCATAAAATTCCAATGTTATAAGGTTGACATCTTAAACCGTTAAGCCCCTTATGCGGGTATTTCAAAGATTCCAACCAAATGAATTGGTCCCATATAAGCACAAAAGAAGAGTTTACATTTTCCAAATAAAACTGAGCGAATGAAATGCGGAAATTCAATAATATTTAGCTAAATAAAAGTGACCCATAATTGTTACAGAATCCACCAAGTTCCACACAATCATGGGTCACTTTTTCGCAAGCAAAACAAAACATTTTTTGGTTGCTAGCTCAACCCAATTGCCCCTTGAACGTATACTAGCGAAGAATGCCCCTGAATGTTTGCCAGAAACTTGTTGATTTTCATGTTGATATTTGGGTGTTGCCATGGACTTCTATGTGACTAATAATTGTGGGCAATATGAGTAATAATTGTTACAAGCTTCAATTTTGACCCATAATTGTGGTTTTGAAAAACGTTGATTGTTTAAATTATTTTATTTTTCAACAAAATTGGAAACAAAATCATGTTTGAAATCAAAGAGGGAATATTTAATGACTGAAATTCATGCAAAGCTTGATGTTTGGTCCACTAACACCCGAATGAACGAACATTTTGTGGTGAAATGATACGTTAAGCGACTAATGATTGTGGGGGGACTGTAATTAGAATATATAAATGAAAGGACTATTGGGGAAGATCAATAATTAATTAATTTGAAACCTTAATTAATTTTTTTGTGTTAAAGTTCTGTTAAAAAAATCAAAAAAGAAATTTGTAAATGATTTTTATTATTTTCAAGAGTGATTTTAAAAACATCAGCTGTCAGACAAAAAACTAATCAAAAATTTAATAAACACCTTAAGAGCTGGTTTTCACCTTAGAAAAATATAAATTTTATGGCTTTGAGTAATTTATTAAAATACTTTTGAATATTTATAGACTTTAGATTTCAGACGAATGGGAAAAAAATACAATTGAGGCTGAAATTGGTTTCTTGAGGAATATTTCATATCAGTATAAAATTTGGAACGACATAAACTGTTTTTTTTAAGTCGAAGTGATAAGTTATAAAGTATTGAATGTTAGTTTTGGGTTTTATTTTGCAAACTCTGTTGAATATCGTGAATATTCAATAATAGTCACATGACCACCAACTTGTGATGTCTAAAATAAGTATTCGATGAATGAAATGAGAAGTTCAAATGGTTGGTTTCAAATTTTGAACTTGTTTAGTTACATTTCTTTGTAAAACCCAATTTCAAACACGTAGGGGAGATAAGGGCATAATAGCCACCTTAAGGAAGACGCTAATTTAACCATAGAAAACAGCTATAATATGTGACTTACATCATTGTTTCGTGTTAAGACACTAAAAAAGAAAATTTCAGAACTGGATTATACTTAAAAAAGTAGATAAAAATGTTTAAAAATGCATTTTAAAAATTTTTGATGAAAGCTGAAAATCAATCACTGTAGGGGCATAATGAGAACCCCCACTAGGGCAGTATAAGCAACATTAATCGGGGCACGATGAGCTTTTTCTGCCGTGGAATCTAGCAGCGAATTTCACTCGATGAGGTCAACTGAATGATAGAGCTACATCTTCCCCAGTTTACATCTGACGATTTGGCCTATTGGTTAGATATCGGAGAGGTAAGCAGTAGGCTCGAGTTCGATTCCTGTTCGAGGTGATTTTTTTTTCATTTGCCATTCATAATCGATGCATTTTACACTTATCGGTGAGGCGTAGATCCATCAAACGAAGTTATACTAAAATAATGTATAACTTTTTGTAGAATAGTTTTGGTTTTTGGTGCTTTAAATCCCCCGTCAAGAAGCTACTAGTCATGAAATGCAACAATCTAAATAATCGATCATGAATGGTAAAGGAAAAAAATCTCCTCAACCAGGAATCGAATTCAAATCTGATAACCTCTCCGACACCTTACCATTAGGTCAAATCGTCAGATGTAACTAGTCAAGCTGTAGCTCTATAATTCAGTTGACTACATCAAGTTGAATGCCCTGCTAGATCATACGGCAGAAAACGCTCATCGTGCCCCGATTGATAGTGCTCTGTTCGCCCCGAGTCAACAAATTTAAGTAGAAACGCGTTTTAAAATTTATTAAATATAGGGTAAATGTACCCGACCTAGGCACCTAAGGCATGGTTTACCATTTTTTTCGACATTCCTACCTTCCTGTTGAGTGCACCATAAAACATCCATTGAAGAATTTACTTGCTAACTTGCTTAGAGTTCAACAAAAATATGTTTTCTCTATGGAACTTTCATAAATGTGAGTAAAATGCATGCAAAGTACACACTGTGGTGCTCCAATTACTTGGCAGCCGTACCAATTGTTTGCCGTTTCGATGATCCGATTCTTGGCCACCAGCAAGGTGCAATAGATCTTTACAAACAATGCTCAATTGACAGTTAACAGAATCGTTGGCTATTCTGAATATAAGACCACTGACAGAATGACGTCAGCTGAGCGTAAAGTTCTATACGACGATGGAACACCGGGCGCCACTCATACAACAAAAAGGCTTTTGAAAACATTGTTGAAATTTGGTTGAAAGAAAAACACACAATAAGCTTTCATTTCAAAAAGTCGGAAGTCCAGAAATTCTGCAATGCGATAGCGACACATAGGGTTATTTTCACCACCAAACAACTGTCTTCATATTGTGGAGTTTGGCTTCATAAAGTAAGAAATTGAAAAATTCCTTGAATGGTATTTTAAAACTTTGCCCTTTTGAATTTGTTAGCTGAGATTATGAGCTTCTAGCAAGAGCCATCTCGAATGCCCGGGGCGTTGCGCAGTGGTTTGACACGCCAAATAGATGTTAGAATGTAAACCTTGCTAAAACATTTTTTTTAAATTCAACTTACATCAAATATTTTAAAGAATAATTGGAAAGCAAACGATATTTTCCTGAACTTCCAACTTCTGTTTCAAAGAAAAAATTAGAACAAAAATTCAAAAAATTAAATCTGAGTATATGGTTCCCAAGCAATAGAAAACGATTCCAAAACTCAATTAATTATGTATTTTATATACTAAAATCATAAATTGCCTTCGATCTAACAGTTTTTAGATAAGAAAAACATCTTAAGTCTTGTGAGTTGCTTGATTTCACTTAGTTTTTTTTTTATTTCGAACCACTGTGTTCTGTAGGAGGACCACGTGGCTTTTGCTCGGCAGACTGCAATGCAAATGCTGTTCGCACGCATACCAATATACCTTCGATTCATGGTTCCCAAATAGCGATTTTTGCATTTTCAATGCTCGGATATGACTTTTAGTTAGTCGAATAACTTATGTTCTCCAACTTATTTCGAAGCTTAAGTTGATAGCAACGGTCTTATCATACAACCCAATTAGTATGAAAACATTTGTGTGCAGTTTTAAATGGAGTTTTAGGGAAAACATCAGCCCAAAAAAACCTCTTTAATGAACATGTATTTTTTCCAGCTTCCAACACTGGTGGTGTATTTTGATTGAAGTTGCATGCCAAGAAAAGGAACAAAATTAGTTTTAAATTTTTATTCAAAACCTAAATAAATATTCACTCTTTAGTCTTTCGTGTATTTTTTGATTTTTTGCCGAGTTTAACCTTCCAAAGCCGTTCGCAAAATATCCGTTTCGGCGAAATTTGAGTTGTTGTTTGATTTTGTTCTCCTGGCTGTAAATGTTAACCGATTTTAATGATATTACATTCATTGAGTAGGTAATTTAGTCTTCTTACTCAACATTCCAAAATAAAGTCGAAAACTATTACCAGGTTATCAGAAACTGGTTCAGAAAGTAAAAAGTCCGGAAAATCAATTTTCTTTTTAAAATACTCATATCTCTTGATAGCTTCTCTGTATTTAAATGTTTTTTTGCCTTTCTTTCAGAAAGGTATAGTTATCGGTCGATTTGGGAGATCATTAGTTATGGGTCTTAGATATACCTTTATAGGTACCTATCGAATCAGCTCGACGAGTTCAGTCGATGTCAGTGTATTTGTGTGTGCAGGTGTGATTTTTTGTAAACTTTGTCCACACGTTTTTGCGAAACTGGGTGGTACAATAAAAATGATTTTTGTCTTAAAAATTTTGATTTTTTTCCCTCTTCAATGTATAAAAGAAAGAAAAAAATACAAAATAGTTTGAAAAATAAATTTTCATACTAAATATGATCAAATCAGCACTCCAAAAACGTGTCAATTTGGCTTGCTAGCCACAACCAGCAATCACTAAAATCAAGATTATCGATAATATGACGTCATATTTTTCATGACGTCATAGACACGATAGGCGATGGGCTTCGCTTTACAGAATGGAGGTGCACATCCACATTCAAAGGTGCGGATGAACGCCAAACAGGACAGTCATGATCAAAGTAAAATTACTGAATAATCGTCAAGTTAGAAATATTGATCGAATTGTAAATATTTTAGATATTATAATCAATCCAGTCCAGCTTGCAGCCGAACCAGATTCAAAAATTTGGGACTTGTTGAAGTCTCAAAATAGTGAATGTATAAAGGGTTATGGATATGGGTACAACCCGAAGAACGTGTGTCAAGCATAGGGACTTGAACCTCACATCGTAAGGTTCTATAGTGATTGCAAGTCCCAACGCTTGATTCTCAAGCACAGATTTATCTGAGAATGGCAAACGACACGGAGACGTCGGGAGTCGGGGACGCTGACGATGCACGCACACAATCTCATCTTCTCACATGTCGCTCGTTCTCAGGAAGCTTTTCCTAAGCACGAACGACAGCAGAGAATTTCGTTCGAAAAAGCAAGTTCTTTTAACCAAACATATATGCTACGCTCGAGCTTTACGCTCTCGGGTTAGTTTTTTCGTTCCCTTTTTTATTGCTCTCTTCAGATCATGCGTTGCGCGATGAAAGCTTTTCGTTCACATTGAAAATCTGTACAATTGTTCGGTTGTTGTCGGTGTCTAGCAAAGACAAAAACAGGATAGGAGTCGCTTGCTTGAGCCAATGGAATATAATGACCAAACAGCATCGCCACCAAGTTCTCCACATTTGAGTTTATAGCATTTGGGAACATGTATATAATAAAAAGCTTAGAATTAGCTCCTCATGTTATTTTTAATAATTATTGGGCAATACTTTTTTTATAAGAAGGTGCAAAACAAGCATTTCAGATGTACATTTTCATAATTGGAATACGACACTTGAGTTATACTATAACAAATCTAAATAATTTTAGATCTTTTCCAACAACAATAAACAGCTCAAAGAGTTCATTGATTTCAGACAAAATCTTCAAATTGAAAACAGACAAAATTTTAAAATTTTGATAATCGTCAAAATTGACAAAAATTAACAAAAATTAAATGAACGACAAATTTAACAAAATTGAAAAAAAAATACAATAGTAATAATTGAAAAACGGATCAAATAGGAAAAAATTATAAAAAAAATGACCAAATTGATTAAATTGACAAATATTCGAGAATGACAAAACTGACTGAATTTACAAAAATGACAAAAATAACAAAAAAAAGACAATAATGAGAAAAATTATAAAAAAATAACAAAAATCACAAAAATGAAAAAATACAAAAATGACATAATAAAAAAAATCAAAGAAGGTCAAAACATATTGACAAAATTGACAAAAAATATTTCGAAAATTCACGCAACTGACAAAGTTGTCTTATTGACCATTTTGGCCAAATTGAAAAAAATTACAAAATTTAAAAAAAATTACAAAATTTACAATATGATCAAATTGACAAGATTGTCAAAATAGGAAAAAATACAAAATTGGAAAAAATTGACAAAATTTGAAAAAATGGTCATAATTGACAAAATTTTCAAAATTGACAAAATTGTCTCAACTGACAAAATTTAAAAAAATAAACAAAATGGAAAAGAATAACAAAAAAGACAATAGTCACCAAAAAAAACCAAAATTGACAAAAATCACAAAAATGACAAAATGAAAAAAAAAAAATACAAAAATGATAAAAATTATTGACAAATTGACTTAAAAGATTGGCATTAATTAGACTAGCAAAATTGTTTAAATTGATCAATTAACGAAATTCACAAAACTGATACGAAAAATTGACAAACTTAACAACATTCACTGTATTGGCAAAATTGAAATAAAATATCAAATTGTCAAGATTGTCATAATTGAACGAATTGACAAAATTAGCTGAGTTTACAAAAATAACAAATTTTACAAAAATGATAAAAAAGCAAAAATAACAAAAAAGACTAAAATGACAAATATGAGAAAATTGACAAAAATTGCAAAAAAAAAACGACAAATTGAGAAAAAAATGTAAAAATGATCCAACATATTTACAAAATTCACAAAAAATGTTCACTAAATTGACGAAACTGATAAAGTTGTCATATTTATCATTTGGCCAAATTGACAAAATTGACAAAATAGAGAAAAAAATTACAAAATTTACATTTTTATTAAATTTGAGATTGTCAAAATAGAAAAATATTACAAAATTGATAAAATTGACAAATTTATAAAAATTGACGTTACATAGTGACAAAATTGATGGTACAGACAAAATTGCCCAAGTTTTCTATTTTGGGTCCATTGATAAAATTGAAAAAGAAATACAAAACTGAACACAACTGACAAACTTAACAAAATAAACTATACCAGCTGATTTTACCCGGCCTTGCTCGGGTTCACATAAAATATAAAACAAAATGAGTCATTTGACTTTTTGAAATTTTGAAAGCTTGCTCGGATATTGAGTTGAACACATTAAAATCAAATGTCCGGATTTTGCCAGGTTGTTCGATAAAATTGGCCGGATTTGTCCGGATCAGATATGTCCGGTAAAAAACTGGCAACCCTATTTTATAATCGCTACTTTTAGGAAGCTTGAGTAGATTTTTTTTATCAAATGATAGCAATGTATTTTAATCTTTTCCATATGTTATCTAGTGAAAATCCCGTATATTAAGATTGTAAACATATGTATGTCAACGACCTTTTTTGAAGATTATCACGTTTTTCAAGATGGAGGATCTCCCCGTAGAATGGTATATTTAAGTTTTAGTTTGTACTTCGAAATTTTGGAATAGATTTTCGCTGAAACCTTGTTGAAGACTTCCTCTGCAAGTTTTCAATGTGTTTTTTTTATTTCTTTTAATTGGATGGTAGAATCGAACACATTTATCACCAATAATATTTAAAATTTATAAAATAACCAATAAAATTAAAATGAAGGAAACTAAAAACTTCAGATTAAAATACCAAAAAATTTTCATGTTTTACTTTTTCCAGAAAATTTATGTTAAACTGTCTAATCGCTCTTTTAAATTAAATTCCTACATGGCAATCAAAGCGTTGAGATCGCAGCATTGAACACAACCCTTAGTTCGATTAATTTGTCTTTCCCTATGAAGAGTTCCAAAAATATGAAAATGGTTGGTTCCTAAAAGCTGGAACATACATTTTCAGTCCAAATAGTTTATTCAGCTGAAGAAGTCAATTCATGATGAGAATCACTGTATCCATATTTTATACACTGCATATTCTTGTAGACTATCAGCACCTCCCAGCGGCGGTTGGGACCACGGACCACTATGAAAACCACTGTTCTTATCAATATAATCCTATTCCTAATAGACGATTAGTATTTATTTCCTCCTAAATGAAGAATCATGTATTATAATCGAATACTTCGCACCGGTACCAAGTGCTTTTAACAGCAGAAGAACAAAAACACCCGCAAAAATTTCCCTCTCAAACTTTTAAAGCTAAGCAAGCTTCGATTTGCTATAGTGCTTTTATAGCCGACCCATGGTGATGGAGAGTACAACCCCGCTATAATAGGAAACGAAAATCGGTTGACAAAAGGGTAACATGCATGACAGAAAAGCTTGAGAAGATCCCTGTGCAAGGAGAATAATTTTTCTCTAACTCAGATTGTATCCGATTCGATTTAATAGTTTGAGGCTGGCTGCAGCCTCAAATTTATTTGATTCAAATGGATTATGCAACGAGTGTTAAGCATAGGGACTCGACCCTCACATCGTAAGGTTCTATAGTGATTGCAAGTCCCAACGCTAGATTCTCAAGCACAGATTTCTCTGAGAATGGGAAACGACACGGAGACGTCGGGAGTCGGGGACAGCGATGCCACACATACCGATTTTCCGGTATTTATACCGATTTTTGAGCAAAATTTTGACCAAGAATCGGTATATACCGATTGCCGATTTTTGGCAAAAGATACCGATTTCATACCGATTTTTGAGATTTTAACTCAAACTACATTCCACTTCCACATTCCCACTTAATTCAAGCTATCCTCGTAAAGGTCCCGTAGGAAGGAGACAAAATGCGGTAGCTGGCGTGGCATAAGTTGATCTGTACAACTTTTAAAGTACCCTGCAAAGATATCCACGGCTCACTCTCATAATTCGTTCAGTTTTTCGCGCTGTTTTATTCCTATGTTCTGTCAAATGATGCACTATTATAGTGCTCAACCTCAAAGCCAATGGACTCAGCTCAAGGCTGATATTTGACCTTCTGCGACTGCAATCAAAGGTAGAAGTTTCTAAAGACATTGACCATTGACAATGCTCTTGTCTCCTGAGATGCTAACTTTTCAAGGAAAAATATATACCGTTGGAATATAATCCTTGTTCAACTTGTCGCCAGGTGTGGTATGTCAAGATTTGAAGTGCAATCAGATACACGGTTTGTCATATCATCGGTATAATCTTCAATCCTTCTCGATCTTGTTAGCCAAGTAAATGATATCACATGTATCTAACTGCAGAGATCGCCAGGCCACGCCAGGCAAAATGGCTATTTTCAATAATTTAACACCTTCTTTTAGAACACGTTTCTCATTTATTTTCGCATAAAATTCTTGGGTTTTCATATGACTAATGCGTAATTTTTCAAAAAATAAAATTAATTTTCCATTGACTGAAAAAAAATTGAAGCAACAACTCTATCAACTTTCTGCAATCATTTATTTTTTTAATCGCTAGAACTCTTATCTAATACTTGAGGTTTTGAAAGCTGAAATGGCCAGTTTGGCAAAAAAAACCATCAACCAAACGAAGAACATCAACTTGGGTCCATATTTACCTCGAACATCAAAAAGCCATTGGATTTGTAAGTACTTACTAAATTAAAATTTACTTTAGGTTGACCTGGTTCTATTGCCTTATCTAATTTATCAAATTTACATCCCACTTTAGCTAAACATCAATTATAGTATCAAGTTTTTACTTCATTATTATGCCTAGACCACGTGTAACCTGAAGGTGATCGCCATGCCCATATTTTTCTTATCCAACGGTAACTTTTGAATTAGACTTCCGTTCAATTATGAGTACTGGAAAGAAATGTTTTAATTTATGATTTTTACTTTTCGTCTGCAAAAGCAGATAGTTTAAAAATAAGAAAAAATGTATAAGTCGTAACAAACATACAATTCTGATCAAATTTTAAAGCTGTCTTTTTATGTAAACTTGCGTTACCTAGAACCAAGTTACGGAAAAAATGGAACAATATATGCTAAAACACACTTAGTCAGCTAGTTTTATATTAAAAATTATCATTCATAAGAGTTCTTAGACTTGCTTTTTATTGCAAGCTTCCATTTATATTAAAAAAAACGTTAGGAAGTTGAGAATGCAAGCATTTTTGAATATCCACCTTAAATACCGATTTTGTGGATTTCCATATCGATAAAAGATTTTTTCGGGTTCCAAAATACCGATAAAAATGTGGCATCACTGGTCGGGGACGCTGACGATGCACGCACACAATCTCATCTTCTCACATGTCGCTCGTTCTCAGGAAGCTTTTCCTAAGCACGAACGACAGCAGAGAATTTCGTTCGAAAAAGCAAGTTCTTTTAACACGTTCGTCGCCACGTCACCCATATATGGGTGACGGCTCTCTTAAGCAAGGTTGCCGCTCAGTTCTGCCACGCGTTGTAAATCTGAAGCTCTCTCGCTTTACTTTCATGCTCTGAGATTTTTTTTGGGCGACGAACGTGTTAACCAAACATATATGCTACGCTCGAGCTTTACGCTCTCGGGTTAGTTTTTTCGTTCCCTTTTTTATTGCTCTCTTCAGATCATACGTTGCGCGATGAAAGCTTTTCGTTCACATTGAAAATCTGTACAATTGTTCGGTTGTTGTCGGTGTCTAGCAAAGACAAAAACAGGATAGGAGTCGCTTGCTTGAGCCAATGGAATATAATGACCAAACAGCAGCGCCACCAAGTTCTCCACATTTGAGTTTATAGCATTTGGGAACATGTATATAATAAAAAGCTTAGAATTAGCTCCTCATGTTATTTTTAATAATTATTGAGCAATATTTTCTTATTAGAAGGTGATTACAAGACAAGCCAATGAAAAAATAATAAATGTTTGACAAAAAATTAATAATAATGTGAACGCAGTTCTAATAGAAAAGCAAATATTTCAGATGTCCATTTTCACAAACAGAATACGACACTTGAATTATACTATAAAAAATCTAAAAAATTGAGATCCCTTTCCTACTACAATAAACAGCTCAAATACTCCGTTGATTTCAGACAAACCTTCGAATTGAAAATAGACAAAATTTAAAAAATGATGATAATCGTGAAAATTGACAAAACTAACAAAATTGACAAATTTGACAAATTTGACAAAATTGACAAATTGAAAAAAATTGACAAATTGAAAAACTTGACAAATTGAAAAAAATGACAAATTGAAAAAATTGACAAATTGAAAAAAATGACCAAAGAAAAATTGAAAAATTACACAATTTAAAAAATTATAACCAAATTGTCAAAATTGTCACTATTGAAAACAATGACAAAATTGACATAATTAACATAATTTACCAGAATTCACCAAAAAGATAAAATTAACAAAATTAACGAAATTGACAAACTTGATGAAATAGACTGAATTTACAAAACTGGCAAGAATGAGAAAATTGGAAAAATTCACCAAAACGACATAATCGAAAAACATACAATATTGATAAATTCACCAAATTGACATCATTGACAAAAATGACAAAATAGTAATAATTGATAAAATAAAAAAAAATGGTAAAATTGACAAAATTCACAAAGTTAACAAAATTTACTAAACTAACGAAATTTCAAAAATAAAAAAAATACAAAATTTACGAAACAAATCGATAAAATTGATGAAACTCTTTCAATTGGCCATTTTGGCCAAATGACAAATTGACAAAAATAACAAAAACGACAAAAAATATAAACTTGACAAAATTAACAAAAAATTTTAAATTGACAAAATTGATAAAATTGACAAAATTTTCGAAATTGGCAATATAGCCAAAATTTATAAAATTGTCAAAATTGACAAAATTGAAAACATGACGAATTTGACAAAATTGACGACATTGTCAAAATTGAAAAAAAAAAAGACAAAATTGACAATAATGACAATAATGATAAAACTGACAAAATTGTCAAAACTAACCTAATTGACATAATTGACTCAATTGATAAAATTGACCAAATTGACAGAATAAATGACAAAATGACATAAATGACAAAATTGTAAAAAATATAAAATTGTTAAAACTGACAAAATTTTCTTAATTTTAGAAATTGACACAATTGACCAAATTGATAAAATTGACAAAATTGATAAAATTAACAAAATTGATAAAATTGACAAAATAGGTAAAATTGACAAAATTGACAAAATTGGCTAAATTGTTGAAATTGAAAAAATCTAGCAAATTGTAAAATTTGACAATATTGACAAAATTTACAAAATTGACTTGATTGACTTAATTGGCTTATGTGATTAAATTGACAAATTTGACAGAATTACAAAATTAACAAATTGAGAATACCAATATGGCAAACGTGAAAAAATAACAAAGTTTACAAAATTGACAACAAACGACAAAACTTTAAAAATTGATAAGAATGATAAAACTGACGAAATTTTTTATATTTTCAAAATTGACAAAATTGATAAAATTGACAAAACGGTTAAAATTGACAAAACTAATAAAAATGACAAAATAGACAAGATGGTTCAAATTGCCAAAATTGTCAAATTGGCAAATTATGTTATTTAGAAGAAAATTATAATTATTTCAAAAATATTTTCATCCTTTAAAAATTTTGAATCTTAATTTCTTTAATTAATATTGGGTTTACAAGGTTCGAAATTTTTGAATAATAATTCAGAATTATTGAATCCATCATTTTTTAATTGTTTTGGGTCATATGTATCGAAATATAATTTATAGGCTGTAAGAAAGGCTAAAATCCACTGCCAAGTGTATTAAAACAGGTTTTTTATGTTTGAAATCGTGAAGAATCCATCTATCCGACAATGTATAGATATGTTGGGGTCCAATGAAAGTTTTGACCGTTATCTCAGATCTTCCGATAGAAAAAAATCTTTCCTTAAAAAAACGACATTTAGTTTTGGCTTTGCTTAGCTGTATTTCACTTACCAATGAATCGATTTTCAAAACTCAAATTTTAATTTCTTGTCGTTAATTTGATCATTATTTTCATAGAACATACTTGGTTTGTCAAAATTCCCAGTTCTTCAGTATATTGGAATGATGATAAAGAGGTTTGAAATGTGCGCTTCGGGTCATATTGACCCGAACAGCTTTGGAGGGTTAACTGTAAGCATGAGTATTTATTGCAAATTTTTCAAATGAATGTCCGCGTTTGAAATCGCATGTGAATTTAACAGTTGCACTAGAAAGGTGAGTTCATCTGATTTTCATACGGTGATTTCCAACATAATTTCCTCGGATGCAGATCGAAAAAAAATAATTTCTTTATTAAAGTACAAACAATCAAAAAATTTGGTATGCACAGATTTGAAACAAATTATTCTCTTCGAAATGAAAATATATTCCAAATTTTTTAAGCTCAATTTGAACCTGAAAAACACAAAAAGACATGTTGGCATGCCAAGATAAGGACCATGCCAAAATAGGGCTCACTTACCCTAGTAAAAAATTTAAAATTTTATGATGGTGAAAATTGAGAAACAATTTGTAAATCATGTTGCAATGCGTACATTTTAAATCAAGATGATTTAAAGGTCATAAAAGCTTATTTCGTGGTGCTCAAAAATTATAATATTTTCGTCACTTGAAACCTAGCTGGTTTTTTTAAATATTTTTGTAAATACGATATGGATATTTCTTTTTTGGTAAAAAAAATTAATACTTTAGGAAATACGAAACAAATCTTCATGAAAATTAATTAAAGAAAATACGTACTTTTGCCCCAAGTGTTGTTATGCCTTATTTCCCATATAGAAAGCACAAAAAAGGATTTTTTAATAAACCCCTTAAATGAAATTTCAAAATAATTTTTTTTGTAGAATTTTTGTAGAAAATTTTTCGTTAAAAC
This sequence comes from Uranotaenia lowii, assembly GCF_029784155.1. Classification (NCBI taxonomy): domain Eukaryota; kingdom Metazoa; phylum Arthropoda; class Insecta; order Diptera; family Culicidae; genus Uranotaenia; species Uranotaenia lowii. The sequence continues at coordinate 367,028,603 of NC_073692.1, read as the reverse complement.
AAAAATTGATTTGAAAAAAAAGGAAGATTCAGTATTGATTTTTAAGAGTTATATGAATTTACTAAACATCAATTTCCGTAACACAAACTCCTTAATAAAATGTTTCGAGATATCCAATGACCGAAACGTTAAATCAAAATTCAAGTAAGAGAATAAATATTTTTGGGATAAGCGTGATTTAATGAATTCATTCCAAAATTCCAGCAGTGAAAGCTGTATACTCAGACATTTTCTGTTTCCACAGTAAAAAAAAAAGCAAAATAACCTAAAATTCCAACTATGTAAACAATTTTTTTCTTGTTTCCATTTCAATATAACCGAAAGCGTTCCAAGTATTTGGGCTTATTTGCTCCAATGTTTATACTTTACAATTATTTGAGGAATATTTTTTGATAAGTGCACGAAAGTTCGAAAAATGACAACAATTACCCACATGAAATGATATGCATGATAGTTCATGCAAACAAGAGTCCAAAACTTCCAAAAATCGCAAACAATCACGAAATTCATAAAAATGACAAAAAATAACTAAAAAAACAAACAAAGAGGTTCTACATGGACCAAATATAATGAAAAATTACAAAAAAAAACTTACAAATATTTACGAGAAAATAAAATATCAATGTATATACATATCAGGAACAAAATTATTTTTTCATATGTGATGAAAGAAATTAGAGAAACATGAACTATCAAAGAACGAAAGAACATAAGCCGTAAATATCATGAAAATTTCGAAAAAGATACAACGGCTCACCGACAGGACTTGAACCTGCAATCTCCGCTCCGGAGATTGCAGGTTCAAGTCCTGTCGGTGAGCCGTTGTATCTTTTTCGAAATTTTCATGATATTTACGGCTTATGTTCTTTCGTTCTTTGATAGTTCATGTTTCTCTAATTTCTTTCATCACATATGAAAATGTGATCATTTTCAGGTACAAAGATGTACCAAGCGATTTCATAACATCAGTATTGATAACAAAATTATTTTTTTTCACTAAAACATCAGATTCAACTATTAAAAAAAACTAATTTCAACTATTGTAAACATTATAAATTTTTGGATGATTTTTAAGTCTTTTGCAACAGTTTGTCTAAGGTAGTGGGTTTCAAACTTTTTTCACTCACCGCGCCCTTTCGCTCAATTTTTCAGCTCAACGCCTCCTTTTTGAAAAGGAACAAATATCAAAACTTGAAAACAATCATTTTGTTTTTAAAACAATACAAATGTCTTAAATTTTGTTGAACAAAATTCTTTATTTGCCATTAATTTGTCATTATTGAATTCAAATTAACTTCTGTCTCATGTCTGATAACGTAATTCCGGATATCATAAATTTCACATCTCGGTATTTTTATGAAACCTAAAATCTAAGTATTCAAGTTCAAAGATATGCAACATTCACCGATCTTAGACAATAAAATGAATAATAATGACAGAGCTCTGGCAATGATAGTAATAAACTAAGCATTCTAGCTTTCTTGGTTTTATCAAAGCTTGTCCAGATTTACAGAGAAAAAAAATAGTAAAGCAAGGTCCATCCCAGTTGTCCCGATTTATTTATCCACAATTTCACCTAAATCCAAACAAAAAGTTCTAATTGAGTAAGAGGATAAATATTTTTTCGTCGAAAAACAACTTTTTTTTCTAACTTGTTTCATCGAAAGAAACTTGCAATTTTTTTTGTTGAATTGTGAAATTAGATTTTGACGCCTCTGAAGTGTCTAGATAAACAATATTTTTTCATTTGGTTATATTTCACTTTTATTTTAGAATTTTCATACAAAATACCTGTTTTTTGCTAAATTTGCCCGGTTTTGGAGTAAGAATTTTTAAAATCCAATTTCCAAGATTTTGCCAGGTTTTTGGGTAAAGATCCCGGATACGTTCAGAGAAAAAAATCTGGAAGCTTATGGTAATTTTAACATTCATTTCATGTTTTTTTTAATTAATTTTATACCGTTGGAAACAATGTGTACATTAAGAAAAAAATATTTAAAAAATACGATTTTTATGTATAAAAACTGTTGCGAATTTGTAAAAATAAAAGTTTTCTGATTAAAATGTCATAATTCATTCATTTTTCTGCCCATAAAATCTATGACTGGTTAATAGATTTTATGGGCAGAAGCCTTTTTATACCGATTCTTTCCGAAAGGTTTTTTCACTCTGCAAATTTTTTTAGATAATTCATTTTAAACATTTTCGAGCATTGTCAAAAAAAACTTTTTTGATAAAATCCACTACAAACTGAAAAAAAACAGATCAACATAAAATAAAAAAGACAATTTAAAAAATAGTCTGCTCGAATTTAGCAAAACTCTTTTTCTCAACATTGACCTGAAGGGACCTTAACGTTGGACACACTGCTTCTAATTTTGAAAAGATAAGTTCAACGTATGACACATATGGGATGTTGCTCAATTTGAATGCTTTTCGGTGTGCACCCATATGAGCTTTGTTGTTGTTGAGTTTTAAATGTTTGATGAGATAAACCGCGATGTGGTCTGGTACATGGTCATTTCATTTTCGAAGAGTCTGCTGGTGGACAAAGTAATATTTATAGTTAGTAGCACATTACACGATTTGCCCTAGAGCAAAACCGTGAAGCAAAAAAAGAGATTTGTTTCGCGCATCTGTCGAGGGTTTGGCCTTTTTTCGGGGTCTGCTGGTGGAGCCATTTTTCATCTTATTAAACTCATGGCTGCACGGCGTTGCTGATAAATTGCTTATTAGATGTTGCGTAACTCTTTTTTATGGTCAAGCTAGTTGGTTTTGTCTGTGCACGTCTTAATTGTGTTTGCACCGAAAAAGGAAAACCGATCGTCGCCGTCGTCGTCGTTAGGGTCATCCATTATCGGGTAATAATGTGCGCGATTTCAATCAAAGGCTAAATCAATGAAAAAATTAAGATACCAATGTAATGGTAAAAAAACTAAATTTAGTCATTCTTTTATAATGTCACATATGTTCAGCAATAAGACTGAAACTAATGATTCCTATGTATTTTTTTTCTTTTTCAGGTGAGGGTTTTTAAATAATACCAACAATACGTAAGTTATCAAAACATCATTTTTCCATTTAATACTCACGATACCCAGTTTTTTAAAAGGATTCAGATTTAAAGTTTGATTCATTAATTCGTGTTTGAAACAATATATTTTTAAAAAGACACAATATAGGGGAGAGTAGAGTAACGTGGGCCACTCTGAATATCTCAGATGTGTGTTGAGAGGTCATATCTTGTGGGGTATCTTGGGCCACCTATATTTTTATGTTTTTATACACATTCAGGACTTAAAATACGTTTTTCCTATCTCTATAGTGTTCTAATGCCAAATGAAGAGTCATGGAAAATATTTTGTCCATCCTATATTAGGAATTTTGCTGAAACGTTCCCGAGCCAGGTTTTAGGAATTATTCGATCAAACACAACCTCTTTTTAATTTCCTTATCTGAAATCGTTTTAAAATGACTAAATGAATTAAAGAATTTCAGATTTTGGTCAACTCATTAAGTAGAAAACCTTGAAACCATGATACTCCACACGCCCTCACTATTTAATTGCCGCGTAAATTCTATCCAAAAAACGAGAAGATAACGACAACGGTGACCATCTTAAGATTTCTATTTTTTGTGTCATTGTGGTGTCATTTTTTTTAATCATTTTGTGCCATTTTTAAGCCATTTTGTGCAATTTTTGTGGCATTTTTTTTACAATTTTTGTGTTATTTTTGTGTCATTTTTGTGTAATTTTTGTGTCATTTTTGTTCCATTTTTGTATTACTTTTTGTGTCGTTTTTGAGTCTTCTCTGTGATATTTCTGTGCAATTTTTTGTAATTTTCGTCATTTTTGTATCTTTTTAACTTTTTGTAATTTTTGAACATTTTGCAATTTTTGTAATTTTTGTAATTTTTGTCTTTTTTGTCATTTTTGTCATTTTTGCCATTTTTGTCATTTTTGTCATTTTTGTCATTTTTGTCATTTTTGTCATTTTTGTCATTTTTGTCATTTTTGTCATTTTTGTCATTTTTGTCATTTTTGTCATTTTTGTCATTTTTGTCATTTTTGTCATTTTTGTCATTTTTGTCATTTTTGTCATTTTTGTCATTTTTGTCATTTTTGTCATTTTTGTCATTTTTGTCATTTTTGTCATTTTTGTCATTTTTGTCATTTTTGTCATTTTTGTCATTTTTGTCATTTTTGTCATTTTTGTCATTTTTGTCATTTTTGACATTTTTGACATTTTTGACATTTTTGACATTTTTGACATTTTTGACATTTTTGACATTTTTGACATTTTTGACATTTTTGACATTTTTGACATTTTTGACATTTTTGACATTTTTGACATTTTTGACATTTTTGACATTTTTGACATTTTTGACATTTTTGACATTTTTGACATTTTTGGCATTTTTGACATTTTTGACATTTTTGACATTTTTGACATTTTTGACATTTTTGACATTTTTGACATTTTTGACATTTTTGACATTTTTGACATTTTTGACATTTTTGACATTTTTGACATTTTTGACATTTTTGACATTTTTGACATTTTTGACATTTTTGACATTTTTGACATTTTTGACATTTTTGACATTTTTGACATTTTTGACATTTTTGACATTTTTGACATTTTTGACATTTTTGACATTTTTGACATTTTTGACATTTTTGACATTTTTGACATTTTTGACATTTTTGACATTTTTGACATTTTTGACATTTTTGACATTTTTGACATTTTTGACATTTTTGACATTTTTGACATTTTTGACATTTTTGACATTTTTGACATTTTTGACATTTTTGACATTTTTGACATTTTTGACATTTTTGACATTTTTGACATTTTTGACATTTTTGACATTTTTGAAATTTTTGACATTTTTGACATTTTTGACATTATTGACATTTTTGACATTTTTGACATTTTTGACATTTTTGACATTTTTGACATTTTTGACATTTTTGACATTTTTGACATTTTTGACATTTTTGTCATTTTTGACATTTTTGACATTTTTGACATTTTTGACATTTTTGACATTTTTGACATTTTTGACATTTTTGACATTTTTGACATTTTTGACATTTTTGACATTTTTGACATTTTTGACATTTTTGACATTTTTGACATTTTTGACATTTTTGACATTTTTGACATTTTTGACATTTTTGACATTTTTGACATTTTTGACATTTTTGACATTTTTGACATTTTTGACATTTTTGACATTTTTGACATTTTTGACATTTTTGACATTTTTGACATTTTTGACATTTTTGACATTTTTGACATTTTTGACATTTTTGACATTTTTGACATTTTTGACATTTTTGACATTTTTGACATTTTTGACATTTTTGACATTTTTGACATTTTTGACATTTTTGACATTTTTGACATTTTTGACATTTTTGACATTTTTGACATTTTTGACATTTTTGACATTTTTGACATTTTTGACATTTTTGACATTTTTGACATTTTTGACATTTTTGACATTTTTGACATTTTTGACATTTTTGACATTTTTGATATTTTTTTGAATATTATATCTTTTAAATAGTTTTATTTTAATTTTTAAATTGTTTTGAAAAAATTTTTTGAAAGATAAATTATCTCCTGATTTTTGCCAAGTTTTAAATTTTGTTAAGACACCAACACCACTTTCATCTATGAATTTGCTGACGGTCACCATGCAGGAGAAAATTCTTATCCACCCAAGTCACTGAAATTTAAATTTTTGTTTCTACCAATTAATTTTGAAATTTATTACCGAGTTATTAACGAGCTTCCTTCTAAGTTCAATTTTAGTTTTTCCACTGTATCAACAAAAGTTGGTTATATAGAAAATTTTACAAAACCATTTACAGAAAAACAATAACCGAATATTTGATAGGCGCCTTATAAAACGTGGAATGCAACGCAGTGACACAGCCTTAATCCAAAAACTGATAATGCAGCCCTTATGAAATGTTTATTGGTCATTTTCAACGTAAAAATGCCATAAGGTAGCAAGCTTATGACAAATTTTGAGCCTGTGTATCACCACCATCATAATCCCCACCGATGATTATGAATGAACTTTACGATTCTGCTGACGGCAGAACACTAGCCATGCCATAAGTATCAGATTCGAAAACCTTGAAACGGACTTTCTTCTTCACCAACATAAAAACAACCATAACAAATGACATAAGATTATCGGCTTGGCTTGGCTTGGTTGGGATAAAAAATTGACCATCAATATTCCTGTTTTCAGCAGCTCTTGGCTGATGCTGACTCAAATGTCCAAAAATATATCCACATAAATAAAAATAAACCGGTAGCCTGAGCTGACAGTAGCATTGTGTCACACACCGGGTGCCGGTTTCTTTTTTTATTTTGAAAAAGGTATGCATACGCTAATGACTTGTTGGTAGGCTTCAGATACAGAAAGACCCTATAAATCGATCAACCGGATGGAATCAATTTGAATAATGTTCGATTTCGAAGAAGAGTCTAATTTATTGCGGTGACAAATTGGAACTCCTTGGACGCCCTGGCCCAATTGAGTACTGAAGATCAGCTGAAAAGTTTTTATATAATGCGTACAGAAGTACCGCCAACAAATGACATCAAAACAAACCCAATGATTTAAAAGGGGAATTAATGTCAACCATCCGCTGTGGTTAGTTCCCAAAAGTTTAAATCCAAATCGAGGGGTTACGTTTGTTTCTAGTTCAGCAAACATAAAAATTCGAAGCGCCATAGGCGCTTACCTAAAATCCAATCAATGTGGCTTAAGTCAAGATTTACGTTCGAGTTCAACGGGCGTTCCAAAAACGAACCCACTGCCTGACAGAGACCGGTACATCACTTTAAATGATTGTTTTTTTTTGCTTTCCTTTAAAAAAAACCACTGGGGAAGGTATCACGGTTGATTGCACTCGGTAATGACCACGGACTACCTGGCGGCTTAAGCTTATCGAAAATTCCGATAAAATAGCGATTGGGGGACCACTATTTTGTAATCGAGCCGCGTAAGAAATTTGTCCACCATTTTTATGGTCAATGTGACTTTGGGTGTATATCGGCGATCGACCATGCACGCTGCTGATCATGCGTTAGAAGAATTGGAATTGCAAAGTTATCAGTCGGTGTAATCGATACGCTACATTGTGCATGGCGAATTTGTTAATTTGAATTCAATATTTTGTTAAATGTTTGAAGTTTGAGGAAGCGAAATCAGAACGGAAGATAAGTAAAATCCAATTCATTATTTTGAACCTTTAGTCTAGAAAAGATGTAGGCAACCGTTGGAAGAGCCAACATTTATCTGTATACATAATATTTGTCTGTCTGTCTTTTCCCTATAGACTCGGAAACTAGTGAACCAGTTTTTAAGACCGGAGATGGTTTCTATAATAGATACATACTCATCCGACTTAAGGGAGGGGGTGCTTCCATACAATATTTTAATAAAAGATGGACACAATCCCTACAATTTCAAGGAATTACCCTTCAAGTTTTCTACGAAACCAACTTTATACATGATAAGATGATTCATTGTTTTGGTGGCTAAGTTTTGATATATTCAGTAGATTAATTGTATTGAAAATCCCATCTTTTAGCTGAAAAGAGGGGGGGTCTCTTTAAAAATCCATATATAAAGTGACAGAGCTCGAACAATTTTCAAGCTATTTTGATCAAATTTGACACATATCTATCCTTTATAATTATAAGATGGTTTAAAATATTATAAGATGTTATAAGGAGGGGGCTCCTATACAGTTTTTTGCGTGGCTCAAGAACTTATCAGGCACATGTAATTAATTTTTTGGAATTTAAGCAGGAAATATGTTTCCATGATGTTTTGAGATCCCTCTTTCCTTCCACTGCATTATGCGGCAGTTCCATACAATGAGATGGCAAAAAGTATTATTTGGTGTTTTGGACTCTTGTATAATTTGAAAATTTTGTATGAAATTACTCTTTTAGCTAATTTCAGATATATTCATATAAAAAATTGTGTGAAAAGTTTGATAAAGGCGGATGATTGGTGTTATTTGCCCATTTGCTTTATTTGACTATATCTCTAAAAACGGTGTTTTAAGGTACCTGGAAACTTTTTAATTGTATTTTTAGGACATGAAACAAGATCTTAAAAGTGAAAAGAGTATGGGGCAATCCGGCGCTTTTTGACAAGCCTTTAAATTTTTGACTTTTGAAAAAATTGTTTATTCGCTCATTATTTTCATACATTATTTGTGTAAATAATGATTTATGCATTTTGTTAAATATCCGATAAACAAATCCGCACCAACATGTGAAAAGGGTGTAAAAGACAAAGTAAACAAAACCCATTTTCAGTGGTATCAAATAGCCCAATATGAGCTCTACTTAACACAAAAACCGTTTTTAGTTTATCAGTTTTCGTAAGATTTATAATGCATTTTAAGCAAAGGATCTAAAAAATTTAGAGCCAAGAAAAATAACATTATCCTTTCATAACGATTTCATAACATCAGTATTGATTTCAACAGAGCAACACCTCCCTGTGTAACTGGTCTGCTCGGAACCTTGAGCGGCACTGATTGTTTCTTCATCTGACCGTAAGTTGCGGCAAACCCGTAGCAATCGACCATGTGCTCGCTCGGCTAAAATTCCGAGTCGATGGGTGGGGTTAGAGAAACAAGAGAGATCAATAGAGGGAAAGATCACATGCGGGACAGCGTTGCCAGATTGAAAACCGCTCAAGTCCGTAGATTTCACGAAAATCGAAAAATGTACTGTTTTCGGCTAAATAAAACTTGATGACCTTTTTTTGCCTTTCTTTCAGAAAGGTATAGTTATCGGTCGATTTGGGAGATCATTAGTTATGGGTCTTAGATATACCTTTATAGGTACCTATCGAATCAGCTCGACGAGTTCAGTCGATGTCAGTGTATTTGTGTGTGCAGGTGTGATTTTTTGTAAACTTTGTCCACACGTTTTTGCGAAACTGGGTGGTACAATAAAAATGATTTTTGTCTTAAAAATTTTGATTTTTTTCCCTCTTCAATGTATAAAAGAAAGAAAAAAATACAAAATAGTTTGAAAAATAAATTTTCATACTAAATATGATCAAATCAGCACTCCAAAAACGTGTCAATTTGGCTTGCTAGCCACAACCAGCAATCACTAAAATCAAGATTATCGATAATATGACGTCATATTTTTCATGACGTCATAGACACGATAGGCGATGGGCTTCGCTTTACAGAATGGAGGTGCACATCCACATTCAAAGGTGCGGATGAACGCCAAACAGGACAGTCATGATCAAAGTAAAATTACTGAATAATCGTCAAGTTAGAAATATTGATCGAATTGTAAATATTTTAGATATTATAATCAATCCAGTCCAGCTTGCAGCCGAACCAGATTCAAAAATTTGGGACTTGTTGAAGTCTCAAAATAGTGAATGTATAAAGGGTTATGGATATGGGTACAACCCGAAGAACGTGTGTCAAGCATAGGGACTTGAACCTCACATCGTAAGGTTCTATAGTGATTGCAAGTCCCAACGCTTGATTCTCAAGCACAGATTTATCTGAGAATGGCAAACGACACGGAGACGTCGGGAGTCGGGGACGCTGACGATGCACGCACACAATCTCATCTTCTCACATGTCGCTCGTTCTCAGGAAGCTTTTCCTAAGCACGAACGACAGCAGAGAATTTCGTTCGAAAAAGCAAGTTCTTTTAACCAAACATATATGCTACGCTCGAGCTTTACGCTCTCGGGTTAGTTTTTTCGTTCCCTTTTTTATTGCTCTCTTCAGATCATGCGTTGCGCGATGAAAGCTTTTCGTTCACATTGAAAATCTGTACAATTGTTCGGTTGTTGTCGGTGTCTAGCAAAGACAAAAACAGGATAGGAGTCGCTTGCTTGAGCCAATGGAATATAATGACCAAACAGCATCGCCACCAAGTTCTCCACATTTGAGTTTATAGCATTTGGGAACATGTATATAATAAAAAGCTTAGAATTAGCTCCTCATGTTATTTTTAATAATTATTGGGCAATACTTTTTTTATAAGAAGGTGCAAAACAAGCATTTCAGATGTACATTTTCATAATTGGAATACGACACTTGAGTTATACTATAACAAATCTAAATAATTTTAGATCTTTTCCAACAACAATAAACAGCTCAAAGAGTTCATTGATTTCAGACAAAATCTTCAAATTGAAAACAGACAAAATTTTAAAATTTTGATAATCGTCAAAATTGACAAAAATTAACAAAAATTAAATGAACGACAAATTTAACAAAATTGAAAAAAAAATACAATAGTAATAATTGAAAAACGGATCAAATAGGAAAAAATTATAAAAAAAATGACCAAATTGATTAAATTGACAAATATTCGAGAATGACAAAACTGACTGAATTTACAAAAATGACAAAAATAACAAAAAAAAGACAATAATGAGAAAAATTATAAAAAAATAACAAAAATCACAAAAATGAAAAAATACAAAAATGACATAATAAAAAAAATCAAAGAAGGTCAAAACATATTGACAAAATTGACAAAAAATATTTCGAAAATTCACGCAACTGACAAAGTTGTCTTATTGACCATTTTGGCCAAATTGAAAAAAATTACAAAATTTAAAAAAAATTACAAAATTTACAATATGATCAAATTGACAAGATTGTCAAAATAGGAAAAAATACAAAATTGGAAAAAATTGACAAAATTTGAAAAAATGGTCATAATTGACAAAATTTTCAAAATTGACAAAATTGTCTCAACTGACAAAATTTAAAAAAATAAACAAAATGGAAAAGAATAACAAAAAAGACAATAGTCACCAAAAAAAACCAAAATTGACAAAAATCACAAAAATGACAAAATGAAAAAAAAAAAATACAAAAATGATAAAAATTATTGACAAATTGACTTAAAAGATTGGCATTAATTAGACTAGCAAAATTGTTTAAATTGATCAATTAACGAAATTCACAAAACTGATACGAAAAATTGACAAACTTAACAACATTCACTGTATTGGCAAAATTGAAATAAAATATCAAATTGTCAAGATTGTCATAATTGAACGAATTGACAAAATTAGCTGAGTTTACAAAAATAACAAATTTTACAAAAATGATAAAAAAGCAAAAATAACAAAAAAGACTAAAATGACAAATATGAGAAAATTGACAAAAATTGCAAAAAAAAAACGACAAATTGAGAAAAAAATGTAAAAATGATCCAACATATTTACAAAATTCACAAAAAATGTTCACTAAATTGACGAAACTGATAAAGTTGTCATATTTATCATTTGGCCAAATTGACAAAATTGACAAAATAGAGAAAAAAATTACAAAATTTACATTTTTATTAAATTTGAGATTGTCAAAATAGAAAAATATTACAAAATTGATAAAATTGACAAATTTATAAAAATTGACGTTACATAGTGACAAAATTGATGGTACAGACAAAATTGCCCAAGTTTTCTATTTTGGGTCCATTGATAAAATTGAAAAAGAAATACAAAACTGAACACAACTGACAAACTTAACAAAATAAACTATACCAGCTGATTTTACCCGGCCTTGCTCGGGTTCACATAAAATATAAAACAAAATGAGTCATTTGACTTTTTGAAATTTTGAAAGCTTGCTCGGATATTGAGTTGAACACATTAAAATCAAATGTCCGGATTTTGCCAGGTTGTTCGATAAAATTGGCCGGATTTGTCCGGATCAGATATGTCCGGTAAAAAACTGGCAACCCTATTTTATAATCGCTACTTTTAGGAAGCTTGAGTAGATTTTTTTTATCAAATGATAGCAATGTATTTTAATCTTTTCCATATGTTATCTAGTGAAAATCCCGTATATTAAGATTGTAAACATATGTATGTCAACGACCTTTTTTGAAGATTATCACGTTTTTCAAGATGGAGGATCTCCCCGTAGAATGGTATATTTAAGTTTTAGTTTGTACTTCGAAATTTTGGAATAGATTTTCGCTGAAACCTTGTTGAAGACTTCCTCTGCAAGTTTTCAATGTGTTTTTTTTATTTCTTTTAATTGGATGGTAGAATCGAACACATTTATCACCAATAATATTTAAAATTTATAAAATAACCAATAAAATTAAAATGAAGGAAACTAAAAACTTCAGATTAAAATACCAAAAAATTTTCATGTTTTACTTTTTCCAGAAAATTTATGTTAAACTGTCTAATCGCTCTTTTAAATTAAATTCCTACATGGCAATCAAAGCGTTGAGATCGCAGCATTGAACACAACCCTTAGTTCGATTAATTTGTCTTTCCCTATGAAGAGTTCCAAAAATATGAAAATGGTTGGTTCCTAAAAGCTGGAACATACATTTTCAGTCCAAATAGTTTATTCAGCTGAAGAAGTCAATTCATGATGAGAATCACTGTATCCATATTTTATACACTGCATATTCTTGTAGACTATCAGCACCTCCCAGCGGCGGTTGGGACCACGGACCACTATGAAAACCACTGTTCTTATCAATATAATCCTATTCCTAATAGACGATTAGTATTTATTTCCTCCTAAATGAAGAATCATGTATTATAATCGAATACTTCGCACCGGTACCAAGTGCTTTTAACAGCAGAAGAACAAAAACACCCGCAAAAATTTCCCTCTCAAACTTTTAAAGCTAAGCAAGCTTCGATTTGCTATAGTGCTTTTATAGCCGACCCATGGTGATGGAGAGTACAACCCCGCTATAATAGGAAACGAAAATCGGTTGACAAAAGGGTAACATGCATGACAGAAAAGCTTGAGAAGATCCCTGTGCAAGGAGAATAATTTTTCTCTAACTCAGATTGTATCCGATTCGATTTAATAGTTTGAGGCTGGCTGCAGCCTCAAATTTATTTGATTCAAATGGATTATGCAACGAGTGTTAAGCATAGGGACTCGACCCTCACATCGTAAGGTTCTATAGTGATTGCAAGTCCCAACGCTAGATTCTCAAGCACAGATTTCTCTGAGAATGGGAAACGACACGGAGACGTCGGGAGTCGGGGACAGCGATGCCACACATACCGATTTTCCGGTATTTATACCGATTTTTGAGCAAAATTTTGACCAAGAATCGGTATATACCGATTGCCGATTTTTGGCAAAAGATACCGATTTCATACCGATTTTTGAGATTTTAACTCAAACTACATTCCACTTCCACATTCCCACTTAATTCAAGCTATCCTCGTAAAGGTCCCGTAGGAAGGAGACAAAATGCGGTAGCTGGCGTGGCATAAGTTGATCTGTACAACTTTTAAAGTACCCTGCAAAGATATCCACGGCTCACTCTCATAATTCGTTCAGTTTTTCGCGCTGTTTTATTCCTATGTTCTGTCAAATGATGCACTATTATAGTGCTCAACCTCAAAGCCAATGGACTCAGCTCAAGGCTGATATTTGACCTTCTGCGACTGCAATCAAAGGTAGAAGTTTCTAAAGACATTGACCATTGACAATGCTCTTGTCTCCTGAGATGCTAACTTTTCAAGGAAAAATATATACCGTTGGAATATAATCCTTGTTCAACTTGTCGCCAGGTGTGGTATGTCAAGATTTGAAGTGCAATCAGATACACGGTTTGTCATATCATCGGTATAATCTTCAATCCTTCTCGATCTTGTTAGCCAAGTAAATGATATCACATGTATCTAACTGCAGAGATCGCCAGGCCACGCCAGGCAAAATGGCTATTTTCAATAATTTAACACCTTCTTTTAGAACACGTTTCTCATTTATTTTCGCATAAAATTCTTGGGTTTTCATATGACTAATGCGTAATTTTTCAAAAAATAAAATTAATTTTCCATTGACTGAAAAAAAATTGAAGCAACAACTCTATCAACTTTCTGCAATCATTTATTTTTTTAATCGCTAGAACTCTTATCTAATACTTGAGGTTTTGAAAGCTGAAATGGCCAGTTTGGCAAAAAAAACCATCAACCAAACGAAGAACATCAACTTGGGTCCATATTTACCTCGAACATCAAAAAGCCATTGGATTTGTAAGTACTTACTAAATTAAAATTTACTTTAGGTTGACCTGGTTCTATTGCCTTATCTAATTTATCAAATTTACATCCCACTTTAGCTAAACATCAATTATAGTATCAAGTTTTTACTTCATTATTATGCCTAGACCACGTGTAACCTGAAGGTGATCGCCATGCCCATATTTTTCTTATCCAACGGTAACTTTTGAATTAGACTTCCGTTCAATTATGAGTACTGGAAAGAAATGTTTTAATTTATGATTTTTACTTTTCGTCTGCAAAAGCAGATAGTTTAAAAATAAGAAAAAATGTATAAGTCGTAACAAACATACAATTCTGATCAAATTTTAAAGCTGTCTTTTTATGTAAACTTGCGTTACCTAGAACCAAGTTACGGAAAAAATGGAACAATATATGCTAAAACACACTTAGTCAGCTAGTTTTATATTAAAAATTATCATTCATAAGAGTTCTTAGACTTGCTTTTTATTGCAAGCTTCCATTTATATTAAAAAAAACGTTAGGAAGTTGAGAATGCAAGCATTTTTGAATATCCACCTTAAATACCGATTTTGTGGATTTCCATATCGATAAAAGATTTTTTCGGGTTCCAAAATACCGATAAAAATGTGGCATCACTGGTCGGGGACGCTGACGATGCACGCACACAATCTCATCTTCTCACATGTCGCTCGTTCTCAGGAAGCTTTTCCTAAGCACGAACGACAGCAGAGAATTTCGTTCGAAAAAGCAAGTTCTTTTAACACGTTCGTCGCCACGTCACCCATATATGGGTGACGGCTCTCTTAAGCAAGGTTGCCGCTCAGTTCTGCCACGCGTTGTAAATCTGAAGCTCTCTCGCTTTACTTTCATGCTCTGAGATTTTTTTTGGGCGACGAACGTGTTAACCAAACATATATGCTACGCTCGAGCTTTACGCTCTCGGGTTAGTTTTTTCGTTCCCTTTTTTATTGCTCTCTTCAGATCATACGTTGCGCGATGAAAGCTTTTCGTTCACATTGAAAATCTGTACAATTGTTCGGTTGTTGTCGGTGTCTAGCAAAGACAAAAACAGGATAGGAGTCGCTTGCTTGAGCCAATGGAATATAATGACCAAACAGCAGCGCCACCAAGTTCTCCACATTTGAGTTTATAGCATTTGGGAACATGTATATAATAAAAAGCTTAGAATTAGCTCCTCATGTTATTTTTAATAATTATTGAGCAATATTTTCTTATTAGAAGGTGATTACAAGACAAGCCAATGAAAAAATAATAAATGTTTGACAAAAAATTAATAATAATGTGAACGCAGTTCTAATAGAAAAGCAAATATTTCAGATGTCCATTTTCACAAACAGAATACGACACTTGAATTATACTATAAAAAATCTAAAAAATTGAGATCCCTTTCCTACTACAATAAACAGCTCAAATACTCCGTTGATTTCAGACAAACCTTCGAATTGAAAATAGACAAAATTTAAAAAATGATGATAATCGTGAAAATTGACAAAACTAACAAAATTGACAAATTTGACAAATTTGACAAAATTGACAAATTGAAAAAAATTGACAAATTGAAAAACTTGACAAATTGAAAAAAATGACAAATTGAAAAAATTGACAAATTGAAAAAAATGACCAAAGAAAAATTGAAAAATTACACAATTTAAAAAATTATAACCAAATTGTCAAAATTGTCACTATTGAAAACAATGACAAAATTGACATAATTAACATAATTTACCAGAATTCACCAAAAAGATAAAATTAACAAAATTAACGAAATTGACAAACTTGATGAAATAGACTGAATTTACAAAACTGGCAAGAATGAGAAAATTGGAAAAATTCACCAAAACGACATAATCAAAAAACATACAATATTGATAAATTCACCAAATTGACATCATTGACAAAAATGACAAAATAGTAATAATTGATAAAATAAAAAAAAATGGTAAAATTGACAAAATTCACAAAGTTAACAAAATTTACTAAACTAACGAAATTTCAAAAATAAAAAAAATACAAAATTTACGAAACAAATCGATAAAATTGATGAAACTCTTTCAATTGGCCATTTTGGCCAAATGACAAATTGACAAAAATAACAAAAACGACAAAAAATATAAACTTGACAAAATTAACAAAAAATTTTAAATTGACAAAATTGATAAAATTGACAAAATTTTCGAAATTGGCAATATAGCCAAAATTTATAAAATTGTCAAAATTGACAAAATTGAAAACATGACGAATTTGACAAAATTGACGACATTGTCAAAATTGAAAAAAAAAAAGACAAAATTGACAATAATGACAATAATGATAAAACTGACAAAATTGTCAAAACTAACCTAATTGACATAATTGACTCAATTGATAAAATTGACCAAATTGACAGAATAAATGACAAAATGACATAAATGACAAAATTGTAAAAAATATAAAATTGTTAAAACTGACAAAATTTTCTTAATTTTAGAAATTGACACAATTGACCAAATTGATAAAATTGACAAAATTGATAAAATTAACAAAATTGATAAAATTGACAAAATAGGTAAAATTGACAAAATTGACAAAATTGGCTAAATTGTTGAAATTGAAAAAATCTAGCAAATTGTAAAATTTGACAATATTGACAAAATTTACAAAATTGACTTGATTGACTTAATTGGCTTATGTGATTAAATTGACAAATTTGACAGAATTACAAAATTAACAAATTGAGAATACCAATATGGCAAACGTGAAAAAATAACAAAGTTTACAAAATTGACAACAAACGACAAAACTTTAAAAATTGATAAGAATGATAAAACTGACGAAATTTTTTATATTTTCAAAATTGACAAAATTGATAAAATTGACAAAACGGTTAAAATTGACAAAACTAATAAAAATGACAAAATAGACAAGATGGTTCAAATTGCCAAAATTGTCAAATTGGCAAATTATGTTATTTAGAAGAAAATTATAATTATTTCAAAAATATTTTCATCCTTTAAAAATTTTGAATCTTAATTTCTTTAATTAATATTGGGTTTACAAGGTTCGAAATTTTTGAATAATAATTCAGAATTATTGAATCCATCATTTTTTAATTGTTTTGGGTCATATGTATCGAAATATAATTTATAGGCTGTAAGAAAGGCTAAAATCCACTGCCAAGTGTATTAAAACAGGTTTTTTTTTTGGTCGTCAGGTAGAATTTTCATTTATCTGCAGAATCCCTTGAATTTATTCGATAATCCGTAGAAAATCCGTAGGAAATGCTGAAAATCCGTAGATTTGGAGCATCGATCCGTAGCTCCGTAGAAATGGTCAAAATCCGTAGAACTACGGAGAAATCCGTAGATCTGGCAAGGCTGATGCGGGATATACATGGTGTTTCGATAGAAGGTCCAGCAGTTGATCGGCAGAGCTCGATTGCTCGTGTTCGCCGGTTCCATCACGTTCACCGTGGTGGAATTTTCTAACGCGCCGTTGTACCGAAGCGGAGATTGCAGGTTCAAGTCCTGTCGGTGAGCCGTTGTATCTTTTTCGAAATTTTCATGATATTTACGGCTTATGTTCTTTCGTTCTTTGATAGTTCATGTTTCTCTAATTTCTTTCATCACATATGAAAATGTGAACATTATCCTCACAAAAATTGTTTTATACACCTTTACTCCACAACAATGCAAACGGTCAAGATGCAAAACATTAAAAGGGGAAGAATGCGGAAAGCCATTCAGTCTCTCCTATTGAGAGAACCATAAGCGTTTGTAAAAAAATAGGGGACATTTTATCTCCATCTCGCTCACACATATGAGACAAACATTACAAAACAAAGGGCGTATAACACATTTAGACGAAATTCATACTCTAGCTAGGTTCTATAAACAGTTGCGAGCTATTTTTCCATGATAATACCCTCGTATCGATGAAAACATATTTAGAATGATCTCACGCAGCATTTTGACCATATAGACTTGGAAGATTCTTCGTGAATTTTTATAAGCGATTTAAAAAAGGTTGCAAAATTTTCACACGCGTTTTTCACGAAACGTCATAAATGAACATAGACTAGGCTTGCCAGATGGTTTTTAAAAAAAGCGGGACATTTTGAGAAAAAAAAACGAGACATAGCCGAAAAAAGCGGGACATTTTAAAATTTGTTAGAATAAGTCATGATATGTTTGTTTGTATGCATTTGGTGATACTCTGGGTATAGAAGTGCGATGCTTTATACTTGATTATAAATTTTTTTAAATTGCCAACTCAGCGATGCTCAGTTCGTAGGACATCTTCTTTTAGATTCAACGACCATGATTTTAAACACAGGAGTAAACATCGAAGAAAGTAAAAGGTTTTCAATGTTTTTCGGCCAACTGCATAGTTGGAGTTTTATCAAACTTGGAGCGAATAACTCATAATCGTTATAACAACTCAGATTGAAACAAAAAAAAGGACCATTGATGAAAAATGATCAGCCGTACAGCGAATTTTGTTTTTGAAAATCTCAAGATATTTTGTTAATTTTCACCAAACTTACCCTTGAATGTCAGTACAAAACATATGCATTGATAAAACTCTCAATTTCATAATATTTGTTAGCATGAATTATTTTTGTTACTGTAAAAGTCACATAAGTTTCGTTTTTAGATTGAAAACACCTCTAAATTATATAAATTTATGTACCAATCAAATAAATTCAATTGAGGCTCTCAGAATCAGAGGGATGCAAGTCCAATATTATCCATTTTGAGTTAGGTATACCTTACAATTCTCCATATTTCAATGTACATCTTTGTGTTTTGTGAAATTTCGATATAGCAATAAATCAGGTTAAATCTGAAAAACTGTTTTTCTTTTGAAAACTTTGTTGAAAAAAAAAGCGGGACATTTCGAGTAAAAAGCGGGACGGCGGGACATTTTCGAAAAAGCGGGACATGTCCCGCTTTTGCGGGACGGATAGCAACCCTAACATAGACCCTTCTCACTTGTTGATGCTGAAACAATAATAATAAATAAAAACAGTTATAAGAGCCAAAAACTTATTGTGAAATATTGTAATTTTTTCACTTTCTATATTCCAGATTTTTTTATATTTTGGCTTGCATGCAATTTTGTGGCTTTCACTAGGGCAATAGGAAGAGGGAAGGGGAGCTCCTATACAATTGTTGGCATAACTCTAGAACTAATTTAGCAAATGAAAAAAAAAATGGGAAGGGAGAGTATTTAGATACAAATATTTCTATGGTGATTTGGTGATTCTGGAGGGTGGTGCCCAGAATTTTTTTCACATAACTCGAGAGATTTTTCAAATAAGTGGAACCAAAATGTACATTAGGGAGTATTTGAGAAAGAGAAATGATTCAATTGATATTTGAGACCCTTACCTCCTTCCAATGGAGGAATCAGATAGGAGAAGGCGAGTTTAACCTGAGAACTTATCAAGCAAATGGAGCCAAATTCGACCCATAACAATAATTTCCAAAAATATCATTAGTTTTGGCAGGTATAGCAAAGCACACCGGGTTAGCTAGTAATTTATAAAATTAAATATTGTCTTGAATTATCTTGAAATGTCCTTATTGAAGAAGGTACCTCATGTTCACTGATAAGGCCGTAAAAATTAATAATTATTTACAAATAGAATTCCACAAAAAAGAAAGTAAATAAATAAATACAAAAAAAATACCGATTTAATGTTTCAAATCGATGCTTTGTTTTGGCAATTTGTTTTAAATTTTTTAAAACAATGTTCATTTTTCTAAGATAGAAAAATGCTTGAAAATTAATTTTTAACAGCAAACAACTCAATATTCCAGGAATAGAAAAAAAAAAACTTCTTAATAAAAATTTCGTTTAAACCAGTACTGAATTTCCAAAAAGAAAATTCAGTGTTCAGAAATTAAATAAATTAAAAAAATTCCATCGGAGTTTAAGAGATCAACATTAAGTATTTCTTATTCAAAAATATATTACCCTAGGTTTGGACAAAATATTAAGACTGAAAAAATTATGTGTACAATTTATAATTTAAAAAAGACGATGTTCAATGATTCAAATAAGAATTGAAATTATTTTTGAATTATTACCCACCAGCTATCTAAATGGAGGGCTGGTAATTTTTTTTATTGAATTTATTATAATGAATTTATTTATTTGAAATATATATATCATATTCGTTTCATTTATGACTAAAAACTTATATTCCAAATGTATGTGTTTGAAAATTGGAACTGAAATTTTATAAGCAAATAGGAACTGGTAAGAAAAAAAAGTTTGGTTTTAAACATTGAAAGTAGAAAAATACACTATATTAGACATTACAGATCAAAATCAAGCTTTCCATAGTTACTACCTACTTCAAATGATTTCTAGTACTTTTCATAGATAAATCCTTGTTGTAATATTGAAATAATGAACGCAAATTTGTATCGGAAAACTGATATCGTAATCATATTTATTTACGTCAAGTGATGTTGAAAGGTCAGGTTACAATAGTGATTGATATTGATATCTGTGATTAATAATGATAATTGGATTATCCATCCGCCATATTGGCAACACTTCCCTATTGGTTTCCGTCAGAGGACTGAACCAGCTGTCAAATCGCATACAAACGCACCGTACCAAATTTTTGGTACCAGAACGTCAGTGTGGTTCCCGAAATTAAACACTTCACCCCATAACAGACTCGAAATAGGGTAACATTTTGGTTGCCAAACGCATCTATTGTTGTCATACTGCAGATTTAGAATCAATTTTAACAAGTGTTATGCTGAAAACTCTGCATTTTGTGCCCAACTATAATTTATTAATGTTACCAAAGATCCCTTTGATTGACATTCCCGAGCCGCAGATATCGTTTTAAGGATTATTAAAAAATTGCCTCTGGTTAAAATTTTCGCAATGAGGACGCCATGTTTCCCCTATACGTGTTTCACTCGTTTCATTTTTCTTCTTCCTGCGGGTTTCTTGACTGAAAACTTGGTACGGGAATTTTTGTTTTCTTCAGCCCCTTGGTTTCCGTAGTGTTCAACTGGCAACAATTCCAGTGAACACTACGAATTCACTCTTCATCGATTCTTGAAACAATAGCGAATTGACGTTCTCACTTGAGAATCTCTTTTGTTGTTTATATTCGCCACGCGGCTCGTCAGTACCGTATAATCGCCGCGGTATAAACAGTCGGTCGTCGTCGGTTCGTCGCGAGTGAGTTTCAACAATCCTAAATGACATAATGCTGGTAAAGTGTAGAATATAAAACTTAAAAAAATTTTCGATTCGAAAAGAATATCGAATTACACATTGCACCGCCACCGAACTCTTACAGAGAAATGCTATCAATAATGTGATCCCTGTACTAAGCCCATCCTTTTATAATATTATATCTGCATTGAAAAATCTAAAAAAATTATAAATTGACAAAAAGTTTAAAAAATACACCACATATTTCTGTGTTTCGTATTCTGAGAATCTGATGACGCCAAAATGTGTGAAATTATGTCACTTATCCAATCCAATTTTCAAAATTGATCTACTGCAGGCATGTCAAACTCGTTTAGGTGTGCGGGCCGCATCGAAAAATTTCTAGACGTAGAGGGCCGCAGTCAAAATCAGTTAGAAAACATAACATATTAGTTTCGTGGAACCAGTTTATTAATATCAGGTTGAAGTTAATTTGTCACTTACACTTTCATTATTGATGATAAATTTGTATCAAATATTCTCGATCGATAAGAAGTTTTCATGGCTTTCATTATGGGAAAAACTCCTCACATAGATAGGTACTTGCAAACATAGCAAGAATTCTGGCAACAAATTTCCGTAACTCAACGTAGCGTTCAGGCAAATAGCTGTAAAAAATCGGTACAGCCCCTTCAATGTATTTTGCTTTTAATAAAGAATTGCACTGCAGCTCTATCAACTCTAGTTGAAAATTATCAGCAGCATTTTCAGAAGCAAACGAAAATGGAGATACAAACAACGAAAATTCTTGCTCGTATGAATTTAAGTCAAGAAAACGGCTTTTGAATGCATCTAGTAACGATTCTAGGTGAAGTATGTATTTACCAAATTATGCAGCCTCATTTGATCTTTTCAGTTCTTGACACGTAGAGAAGTGCACAAGGTTTTCTTTGGAAATTTGGTTGATCAATAACAGTAACTTCGCTTGAAAGTTTTTTACATCATCACAAGCACTTATGATTTTTTTTCTTTTCCTTGAAGTTTTAAGTTCAAATCTTACAGGTGACCAGTGAGATCAACGGCAAATGTCAAATCCAGAACCCAGTCGTCTGCTTGAAAATGTTCAACAGGTTCACCTTTCATTTCCAAAAATAATATTATTTCCTCTCGTAGCAAAACAAAATCTTTTAAATATTTTGTGGCAGAAAAGCCAGCGTACTTTTAGCACATTTCGCAACTTCAATTGCTTTGTGCATAATGCCTCTTGGTGAATAATACATTGAAAATGAGCAAATTTGAAATTGCTATCGGTGTCCCTTATCTTCGCAAACAGATTTGCACCATTAGTTGTATTAAAATCTTTATTCAGTACTTATTTAAGATTTTTATAATTTTATCTTTATACTTCTTTGAACGGACAAACACGACAACTTCCCAAAAAGTATATTGAAAATCGCACAACAAAGAAACTTTGAAGCGTGCTATCTCGAAAGTAGCTTTTGTGCACTTATACCCCTTTGGCTCTGAGGTCCTCATATTGTGATAGCAATTGTTTACAAAAAACTAAACTTTATTTATCGACGTCAGTTTCAAATTTAAAATCGACCTCTGAATCCGAAAAGAAGTAAAAAAAATATGTGCGAAGAGCAGTTTATTGGTCAGATTACAGAAAAATATAATTTCATGAACAGAAGCTGAGGATATTTTTTAAAAACACAATTATTTTTTTCATTTTACAATTTTAATCACAAATTTAATCTCGGAAATTTTTTGATTATTTAGGATGTTCTTTTATACAATGAATAATGTTTATATTCACGCTTACGTACATCTTCAATTTAAAAAATATCACAATATGTCTGTTATTCCTTCGGTAAAACAAAAATAATAGAATCAAAATACTTGGAAGATATTTATGTTGTTTACGATATGAATGTTTACACACAATCCTCCACGGAAGCAAGAATCACCTCAAAATGTGGTTCAGAGAAACAAATAACAGCATCGAAAAACCTTTGCATTAAGTTGAAAACCTTACATTCAACATAAGTTTTTTGCAGTAATATTTTACATAAAAATCAGTGGTGTTTTTTTTGTGACAATTTAACGGGGCTTCGCGGGCCGCACTGACCAAAGCCGCGGGCCGCATGCGGCCCGCAAACCCCCAGTTTGACATGCCTGATCTACTGTGAATTAAACAATTTTGACGGTTAATTGATTGAAAACTGCGATTTTCACACCACTTTTTTAACATTTTTTGTGGTTATAATTTTTGAATAAAAAATGAAAAAAAATATTTTTGTGCGCAACATATGCATTGAACTTTAGCTTTCTTAGGTATTAGTTGATTTTTTTTGAGCATTTGGTACTTTTGGTAAAATTGTCTTTAGTCTTTTATCGATGTTTTTTTTTTCCTAAAATTTAAGAATTTAAAATTGAAATATTGCAGCTGAATTTTGACTGAGAATGTTATTTTAGTTACATCATCAGGTTTCCAAAACTATAAATTTTATACAAATCGGTTGGGAAACAGAAGAGGTATAACAGCTTTGGTCAGGACTTCAGAAGTGTCAAATTGTCACTTCTAGAACTTCAACGGGTAAAAAAAATCATAAACGGGATAAAACTAATCAGAAAGATTAGTTTTTTAACATTTTAGAAGAAAATTTTTCTACTAAGAATTTAGGAGAACAAAAATCATAAATTTAATGTAGAGACTGAAATTGCTTCTTTGAAGAATGTTTTACATGTAGGTATCTGCTGAAAATGTTACATGTGCTATATTTTATGTTTTCGATTTTTTTATTATTTAAATTGATTGTTGGGACTTCTTCTTCTATTTGCTCACTTGGTTGACTGTCTCGAGTATTAAATATCTGCAACATGGCTACAACGTTGTCACTTGGTCAAACTGGGATTTTATGAATGTTTTGTGAAGTTTGAACTATTGGTTTTGAATTCTGATGCTGTTTTTACTTCTTATGAAAAATATCTTTTAAGGGCTAGGTAGGGGTTTTGACAATCAATATTAAAATTTGAATACTTTGATTATTTGAAGTTGCGATTCAAAATTTAGCCTTAAATTATTTCACGAACGAAATGCCTTGAGACTTTAGAGTCAGTTTGTCAGAATTTGTTCAGCTAGTTTCAGGGCCAGAGAAATCCGGGCTATGCTATTTAAAAACCTGACAAAACTTCCACGCAAATTTGGTCAAAATCCAGGAACTACTCGACAATTATCAAAAAAAAAAAAAATTCCATCAAAACTAATAAGCCAATTTTAAATCGTATTTTAGGCTTCCAAAAACTTTTCATAATTATTTTAATGAAACTTAAAAAAATTCGTTTGGACGCACTAGTAAAAATTTTTACCACAGAATTTGTTTTTAAAAGTTTTATTTGAGAATCAGAATGAGAATAAACCCGGGCAAAACCCGGGCTTTTTCAATGAAATCCGGGTAACCGGAAAGCACTTTTTCAATATTTTACATTAAATTTCCGGGCAATCTTAGTCTAGAATGATACGGGATTAAATTCCACCAGAGGCGAGAAAATTTTCTGACAAGTTTGTTAACACTTATTTTTAAACACCTTTCTGGATCCAGTAAATTCTTATTACTGTGGTAGTTTCATTTCATGAGCTGAAAATGTGATTCGGAAAAGTCTTCATGGAAGGGGGTTAAACCCTCCCCCTCTCCGTTCGCACGATCTTGACTCTTGACGTTGCTTCTAAATAAAATAATACTACGGATACATTGTTGAAGAACAAAAATAAAAATGATCATTAAAAATTGCAATAAAAGAAAATTTGAATTTTTTCATGTTTTTTATGCGTCCATTTTTATAAAATCTTCATAAACATTTCGCAATAAACAAAATTATATGCTTCAAAATAAAGATTTGGGAATTCCATTCAAGCTCACAGTTAAGTATATAACAAGTTATTTTATAACTGTCTTAATGACACTCAAAAATGATATGCTTCTTCTCGTTATAATTAATCAAATCGCTTCAGTGATCACCCTGCTAAAATTATTTGCATTTTTCAACAAAGTCTTACATAAACTAATTGGACAGCAAATAAACTACCAAGGTCACATCAGATTGAGCGCAAAGTAAGTCATTAATGTAAGGAATAAATTAATTTCGCCCCTTCACACTTTGGCATTAGTCATCAACCATCGGCATCGGTAATTAAAACACGCTTCTTCTCCCGAGCGTTTCTCAGATCCCACACACCTCCTAACGATCGATTCACATGTATGTAGGTGAGCTACGGTTCAGCAAATTTATGAGTTCAAACACACGGCACACGTTTTTACGAGAAGAAGGTAGTAATTCTCAGAGTGGAGCCGTTCCGATCCGCAAATTATCATATCGTCGTCCCATACTTAAGCTTCAGGAAAGCGGCTTAACCGTGCTTCTGCTTGAAGCAAAAAAAAACGTAGACATTAGGTCTGCGAAGTAGTCCAAGTTCTAAGCAAGTTGGAGAGGGAAAAAAACGATTTAATCCAGGCAGGTATATTTCTCGAAATTGAATCAGAACGCCTTCGGAAACTCCCACGTGAGTGAGCTTGGGAGTGGAAGCGCGTAGTGCTCATCGTGCAAGTGCATGTGAAGAACCAATTGAAGAAAATGATGAGATGGGTTAATGAGATGCACCGACTCAGCTCGACCCTCCCTGCGAACCTGCAACTCTTCCCTTCCTCGTTGTCACGGATTTGCTTTTGGTGCAATTGGTTTGTTTCAATGGTAAACGAAAATAATGATGATTGCCAATGTCGATGTACTTATAAGGTGAATTACGATTGCGGTTCGCCGATCGCTGAAGGCAAAAGTGACTTAAGAGGAGTTACACAATAAAGGAAAAAAATAATGTATGATCCACAAACTGGGTGAACTGATTGTTTGTTTCAATTCTCAACTTCTAGATCAATTTTTTTTTTGTTTCACTCCAATTAAGACTTTTAAGCGGAAACATCGTAGATTGAGGGTGACCCCATGCAATCCGACCGGAATGATCTCCGTTGAGTCGATTCAAAATTCACAATGGACGAATAAATATTCTATTCACCAACACTATCAATCAGTAGATTCGTTGCAGCACTTGCATTGCTTGGGAGGAAACAGCAGAAAAAAACCCTCAGCTTGTGAAAAGCCATTGAGATTAGCATATTCGCACACACTTCCCGAGAGATGGAGATCGTCTCAAAGTCGGTTGAAGACACTTTGCACAAATTTACTACGCGGGAGGGCAATTGAGATCGTTTCTTACGCCAAGATTTGAAATAGGTGGGCTTCAACGGTTGAAGTTCATGACGCGCGTTGCGCTTCAGGGGGTGCGCCATACCACGCCACGCGGAAAGTAATGGCTTGATTGAAACTTAATGGCATCAGGCATTTAGGACCATGATATTTATAGTGAGGGGGAACTGCTGTGATCATTTGGCGGCATCGATGATCATTGATGTCGGTTCCATTTTGAGGGTATAGCTGCAATTGCCATATGTAGAAAATTGGCGAAAAAATAATAGATCGTTGTTATAGAAAAGCTACATTTTGAGATGTACGGTACATCCGTTTCGGATGAGGTTCGTCGCTTAAAGGTGATTGAAGTCTTTCGTTTTGGGGCAAGGTTCAATTCGGTGTAGATCGCCTGTAAATTTCATACAAAATCGAGTAACGTGTGTGTGGGATGATCGAATTTGGTACAATGTTTCAATTTTACATTGCAGAAAAAAGTCTTAAATTACACGCCATACAAAATACGTAGATTAAGATGTTGATTTAAACTGAACATCTGTCTCAGACTGTTTTACTGTGAACTTGAAATCACCAAAAATCAGTTTCAGATAATATTTCACACGGATTTTGTGCATGAAATAGAGGAAGGTCTAAAAATGTTAATGTCCCATTAAGTTATTCCTTCGAACTGAAGGGAATTCACATGCTTCTGTAACTTCAAGCATTATATTCGAACCTTGAATTTAAAGAAAACAAAAATTTTACTTTTGTCTTTTAATTCAAAATCCTTTTGATTAGGGTAAATGACATTGAGCGAAACTAAGTGCCTCAATTTAACGCAATTCTTTATGTAATTGTGAAAATTTCAATTAAATGCCATTTTTATAGGTTTTCAAGGTTAACTCAACCTTCCAAAGTTGTTCGCCAAATGTTTAGGATGGGATCGCACCTTGGGTTGGTTCCTTGGACGGTGGATTGTATTCTGCGTAAGTAGGTGGGATTCCGATTGGGCTGATATTGGCTAGGCGAATCTTGGTGTTCCTTGGATTGGTTTGGGGTTCGCCTTCTAGGACGGTATTTTTTACTATCGGGTTGGAATTCCGGGCACGAATTGATAACACCTTCGTTTACTACAACGACAACGTTACAATTACGACTGTTCTTTACAGCTCCAGGATTTATTCTAAATTTAGAAAATGGCTATTTTTAGCTACTACTTTTGATGATTACATTGTTTTACATATTCAGGTGTTGAGTGGACAATTATGATGATGGTGATGATGATGTAATGTGTATGTGTGTGTTAAGTATGTGAGTTCTTCGAGATATAGGTTCTCTTCATCCGACAGCATCGTTGAGGATTCAGAAGGTCGACAGGTCCTTGACGTAGAGCATAAACACCAAATATCCGTTCACATTTATTTCTTACTTCAAGAAAGTTATCCAATTTTGATTTCGATTCACTCTATCTTATTTTTAAAGAATCGACTTTCTAATCTCAAATTTTAGTTTTTCTTTTCTCCAAAATTCAGTATTTTATTATATTTACATGTGCGCGTTTAGGGTTATATTGGCCCGAACAACTTTTGAAGTTAACGGGAATGTCAGTAATACAAAAGTATGCTTTAAATTACAGATTTTCCAAAAAGATCTGTACATTGCTTTAAACAGCTCATTTATAGAATTTAGTTTATAATAAATTCCAGTTCCTTATAAACCCGAAATGGAATCATTAGGTATTTTGCTCAGTTGATAAAACAACTATTTCCTAAACCGATTTTCGCGAGTTCGAGCTCGAGTTTAAATGTCGACCACAAGTGAATCGGATAGCGTTTCACAGGCTATCAATTGCATCGATATGTATTATAAAATAGCTGACCCGGTATGCTTTGCTACCTTATGTAGAACTGAAAAATTTGTGATGAAAATTATTTGAATTTTTGAATATTACTATATCGTTTTTTTTTCGAAATTTCAACATCAAGAAAAACCTCTTTTAATGAGAGCTTCTTGAAATTCAAATAGTAATGGCGAAGATTGATTCTAATTCTTAAATTAGGACTTTACCTTTATTGGCTTCATAAGTCCTCGAATTATGCTAAATAAAAAATATGAAAGCCTTCCTCCTCATTTCCATCTTCCCTCAGAAAGAAAGAATCTAAAAACATTTCTTGTACCCCTAAATCAAACTTTTTGTGTGTCTGGTCTGGTACGCTGTGACATAAATTAAAGTAATTTTTGGTTCTCTTCGAACGTAAATTTACATCTTTTCTGTCCCTGAAGCCAAAATACGGAAAATACAAAGGTGTTGCGTACATTCAGCTGTGAAAACTGGGTGTGAGACATTAGGCATAAGGCAGCGCACCTAGCGGATGATTTTGGAAGCTAGTTCAAGATCAAAGGTGGTTCCACTCAAGATTTTTAATTTTGAGAACTATGCGATTAATTGATATTTTGATGAAAAACTCAATACAAAAACCCGAATATTGCATTTTTATTAGTGTTACTACCATTTCAGTTATTAAGAATCAGTTCATGGCGGTCAAGGGTTATATAATTTAACGAAAAAAGTCAACATAGATTGGTGAAAATTGCAACTGAAAAGGCGTTTATTTTTCAAGCAGCTAAAAATATTATTCCATTTCATAAATTTCAGCAAAAATGACAATGCTTGTATGAAAATATCTTGAGAAAATGCAACATTTCGACAAGATTTATAATTAATCATGGCCTAGATCTTAGGAAAAGTAAATAGTTCTGCTCAAGATCAGATTTCGGCTAGTTCCACTCAAGATACTAAAAAAAATATTATCCAAAAAAAATAAATATTTTTATTCAAACATTCTTTTAGGACCACACCTACGGATTTTTTTTTTTGCTTTGTAGGCACTTTACCAAAACAAACAAGCTCATATCAATTAAACAAGAATACTCGCAATAGAAGGGATTGGAGGAATCTGTATATGACTAAATCATTTTTTTTTTGTAAACCACACATACTTTAACAAAAAACTACCACATCTATGGATTCCAAATGATTCAAGTACCTATAACAAAAAGAGGGATATCATCTTAAATTTAAGTATGGACACGAATTCCATAAGCATGGTAAAGTATCGTAAATTAACAAAATCTAAACTCTTAATTTTTCTCTAAAAAGAATATTTAAAAAACGGAATTGAAATTAATGAACAGATTAGAAAAATAATAGTATCGGAACTTTAACGAAAAATTAAAATTTTTTGCTAGACCGGATTCAAGGATGGGGCCGGGCAATTGCTCGAGAAAAAAACTGTTTATTTTACTCAAAGCAAAAAACTAGAAAACCAAAAATAAAAAATTAAAATTTTAAAATTATTTGAAAAATGTCAAATATAACCTTATAAAAATGTTTGAATTTACCTGTTACTATAATCAAGGAGGCCTTAGGCTTATTAATCAATATTTCTTATGACTTCGATTTTGTTTTCAATTGAAACTTTAAATTGCAATAGATTGAGATTTTCATTTTTTCAATTATTAAATTTGTTCAATTTAAGTTGTGAAAGATTTCTGATCGTTTTATATTGATCCTCTAGATTTGAGTTCATAATTTCAACGGATTTTTATCGAGATTTGAACAAATAACAGAGCATTTACATACGAATATAGTTATCAATAATATGTTTTCCAAAGTTTGGCTCTTGTGCATTTTAAATTCAGTGTAGTTTTTTTCCATTGATCGGATATTAATTTAATTTTTCGTTTCACCAACTTCAAAGTTGGATTCATATCGTTGTTATTTGATTTTTGGATCATGAAGAGAAAATTTTTATTCATATTTGTAAGTTTTATTCGAATTTTGTTCCAGATTTATAATTAATAAATTCCTTCCTCATTCCAATACTTTTTGGAGAAGATCATGTGAACATCAATGTTGAACTTCGTAGTTTTTGATTGCCAATTTCTTACTTGCATATTTTCAAATAATTTTTTTTTAATTTCTGAAACAGGAATGCCTTAAGGGGTGTTTAGTAAATAGCAAAAGAGTATGAGCGTAAACAACGCTGATTTTTTCTATAATAATTCGAGGCAATAATTTTATCAGCTCTGGTTTTCGAAATAATTTGAAGTTTTTTTTTTTGTTTTTGAAAATGAAGATTTAACTCAATGATCAACCACAGACAAACAGACAGGGTACTTCTATTTTTAGCTCTGCTGTATTATTTTTTTTGTTTAACCATGTTTATCATAACAGCCGTTCGTTCTGAAGATTTTGAATATTTCTTTAAAATTATATTATAAATATTTCAGGATAAACTGGATCGATAAATAATATTTATATACTAGGGCCTGCAGTAACCTGAATTAAACTAAATTCAATCATTATCCGAACTTTTTAAATCAACCTTTGGGGAACGGTTACACTTAACAGCTATGTTCGTTTTCTGTGTCACGTTAAAGATTTTTTTTTTCTTGGCGAAACTACACAACAAATGCATTAAGTTCATACAGATAGGTTCCAGTATGCTCTGAGCATCGCATAAATATACGAGGGGATTCGTCCATTGCATATAAGATAACTGACATTCTTTGATATTCTCAACAGTAGAGATGTACCGAATAGTGGTAGATTCTGTGTCATAGAACACAACATTTTGAAAATATTCACAGATTTCCCAGATTTTTTAAATTTTGTACGTATTTTCAAATTATAATTTTTATGTCAACATAAATTTTGTATTTTTAACTTCGTTTTATAAAAACATGATAAGTTTGGTAACGATTATTGATTTATATAACCTTTGCAGGTTGGCCACTCATTCGGGAAAATCGGGAAATGCGGGAAAAAGACGGGAAATCCATCGGGAATATGAGTGTGTTAAAATAGCATTTGATTAAGAACTTCGAATACTGCATCTGAAGTGGAATCAGATATTTGTCGTTTATTTTATTTAGCTTTAGAGAGATTTCTTGAATCGTTGAACCTTTAAATAGTGAAACGGTATGAATTTTAAATGAATGAACTTCCAATAAATGCCTAGCATTCTTAAATGTGTTGGGACTTATCTTTAAATTTTTGTTACAATTTAACATTTTAAGCCTTTTGAATTTTTTTAACAAATATTTGGTGGGGTTCGACCAAGCCTAACTGAAAGCCATCACCATGAGATAATTTTCAAACAACAGAATTTGAATCTCATTTACAAGACCGAAAAATCTGATATTGACGAAAATTAGTTTCATGGGATAAGAAACAACTGATTCTGGTCCTTACAATTAATAAATTTTATCTCTTGCATGAACATTTTTTCATTAAACTGAAGTTTCTCTAAAAAAAATGCTCATGACGTTTAGTTTGGTCTGGTCAAATTCCGACCATTTGTCCTCTGATATAAATAAAAACTAAAAAATATGTTTAGTCGAAATATCAAGGAGAAAGAAATGATTTTTTTGTGTAATTGTGATTGTTTGGAAAAAACACATCACTTAATTTCTGACCTAATTTCTCACTGTGTAATCATTATCATTTTCTGAGCTGATTCACGTCTTGAAAAATATTTTCTTGAAAAGCCTAAGATGTTCAAAAGTTGGTAAAATTCATTCAAACGAGGTTTTTGAAATAAATGATACACTTGATTGCACATATGATTAAAAAATCACCTTGTTTGTGGCATGATTTGACATTTTTCGCGGCTGTTTTGAATCATTTTATATACCATTCAATGAAAATGAGTTTACTTTGAGACATCTTTTCATCATATTCATACTCTTAGCACAAAATTCCTGTTAAAAGCAAATCTTTCCAGTTTGTTTCAAGTACCGCTATTCTTTGAAAAAAATAAAAAGTTTCAGATAGTGAATAACTTATATCCTCTAATATTGCCACTGCTTTCAAAAATTCTCATAAATTACCCAAACAAAAATTGTCCATCTTCTCTTTTTGGCTTGGCTTTTTTCAATTTTCTTATTGCTGTAAAAAAAACCTTTTTCTCGTTAACGAGATATGAAAATGCGCAGATATAGAACGTGTCTCGGCATGGTGAAGTTTTTTATAATTGAAATCTTAAATGTGATAAGATGTTAAGGTTTAGTTAAAAAATGTATAATAAAATCACTTATTGAAGGTAAAAAACCGAGTTGCCCCCCTGCCTTTGCAAAAACATATCATGAAATTATTAACAACTCTAGCAAGCAAAGTATGCCATTTTTAAATACTTTTCAATGGATTCAGACTTTTCATTTTGAAATGGTTATAACTTTTTTGTGCAATATTTTGTTGCTTGTTATGTATGTATGTATGGTTCCCCCATCGATAGCAAGGTCCAGCTTCCACGGCCGATGGTTCGTCGAGAGAAGTCATCCAACCTTCAGAGACCTACAATGGTTGGCAATCCACTCCGCTTGCAATAGTCTCTTCAGATTATCCCAAAATGCATTCCCTCTGAAATGATTAGTACATTTATTTATTTATACAACTAAACACATCTTACCTTTCGGCAACTTATGGGATTCGAACCTAAAAGTTTTCTTGTCGAACCCAGTACGCCTGGGTTACCAGACTTGCGCCAGCCTATCTACTAGACCACATCAGCGCTATATATATATTTTGTTGCTTGTTATGTTAACAAAAAATAAAGCTTAAGAATTCTCAAAACCGAAAATCAAAGATCAACTTTATTTCAAGCTTATTTGAAATTTCTGGATGATTTAATGTGCAAAAATTTCTTCTGCCATACAAATTCCCATACAAAATTGAAACGCGTTTCGCTAACTCAGAAATCAACTAAATCATCTCATATTCTACACTAATACTTGATGACCCAAAAAGCATCGAAATAACATATGGGAGCGAACAGTCATTTTTTGTCAAGTGTCAAGTCTAGTCTAGTGTCAAGTATTTAAACAAAATAAGTTAAAATGAACTGAAAAAAACCTCCATCTTAAACGATGAATCCATATAGTTATCGCTCCTATTTAGTTTTCATTGGTTTATCTTGAAAAATCGTTAATTTGTGACAAATTTTAATCCTAAGTTTAGGCACCTATTACTGCTTCGAATATACGTATGGGTGACAGCAAACTTTTTTTTCCTTTTTTATAGGAATTTAACCCATTAAGGTCATTCTTCCTCGGGTGACAGCAAACGTGTTTATTTAAGATTGGTAAAAATTAAGAACAAATAAGCTATAGGAACAACAAAAAACAATCCTTTTTTATATTTAAAACGGTGAAAGTTTGAGAAAATATTTTTGCTTTTTTACGGATTTCGAATTCTACGAGTTTTCATTAAGGGGCCGAAAAGGCTGATTTAAAACTGGTCATTTTTTTTTTCATTTTCTACGTTTTGGTGTTATTTAAACTAAAAGAATGCTCAGAATATCTTTTAATCCAAAAAGTTGGCTAAAGAAGCTGAGTTTGGCAGGAATATTACGAAAAAAATTCAACAGTATAGTTTCTGAGATGCTTCTAACGCATCATGTGACATTCGAGGAAGAATAATCCAAAACACTTCCTAGCAAACAGAACAAAATGTAAAAATGACGATAATTGGGTGTGATTTTGAAATCTACAGGCTCCGCGATTTGAAAAACATATTTAAAAATTTTACTCGGGTCAGTTTACAAAATGATAAAAAACATGAAATGCTAGAAAAAATAGAGTATGGTGTTTCTCGCGTTTTGCTTTCAGTTTAAAATAGATAAATAATGATTTTAGATTTAAGTCTAAGAAGTTCAAGAAGTTTAAGTAAACTGTATTTACGATATGATTTGAATTTTTCCTCAATGCATGTGTTGCAACGCACCCAGGGGTAAAGCTAGTTAAAAATAAAGAAGATACACTCAAGAAATTTTTGAAATCAAGATTGTCAACAGGATATGGATATTTTAACTGAGTTCACAGGGTGCTTATTAAAGTTATTTATTTTGAAAAAGATTTCGTTAATATTTCTGATAACAAAAGCTCAAATACGCAATGATTCAGAAAGAAGATTCGTTCTAAATACGAACTTTAAAACACATACATATCCTGATTTGGAACATGAATAATACAGATTATCCGTAAGTAGAAAAACGAGTTCTTTTCAAATGAAAAATTATTTTTATTAGTGTTGTGATTTAGTATCTGAATTCGAATTTGGATTTTATCAATTCTTTTTTTCATCTAGAGTAGAAACATGAAAAAAACGAACTTGCGACCTCACTTGAAATTAACTGTCATAATTCTTGCTGAGTTCTGAAATTGGATTCTGAAACAACACTCCGTATTCTGAACTCTGAATCTAAGTAACATATTAGAATTTTGGGAAAGTATGAATTCATTATCTAAAATAAGTTTTTGACTATGAATTTAAATTGTTTAGTAGTGAATTAATCTTCATCCTGATATAAAAGTGGAACTAAAATATTGGCATAAAAATACTTCGTAAAATCATGGTCTGAATTCATGAACTTATTCAGAAAAGAAGCCAAATTCTGAGTCTTACCGTTTTTTACCACTCATGACGAAAAAATGTATGTCAACCGCATGCATACATTTTTAGATTTTCTTTGTTATTTCGAAATTTTTAATAACTAGAAACATTCAACAGTCTTATTTTTATTCCTCATATTGTAGAAAATCCAAAAGCATAACAACAGGTGTTGCAACTCATTGTCCCTTTCATTTAAGGAAAGAAAAACACACAAAAACGCAATCAAAAACACACATTGTTGGTTGGCAAAACTCTAACCTTACAGCGAACGCTCTGCTGTGGGGCGATACAGCGGAAATAAAGTGGTTGGAATTAGTTCCGAAACTGTGTCACCATGAATCATCATTTTCTGCCTCGGGGTTGGGTTGTTGCATTTCGTTTCGGGATCACACCTGGAACTGGTTACGAGGGAAAGAAACGATGTCACAACAAACTTAAGTGTTTGCCACCATTTGGTTTGAAACTTGTGTACTTTGTGGTAGCACTTTCTTACCCCCCTTTGAAATGATAACGATATGATGGTACGAGCTTATGGCACACGGTTTCAACTTTTTTTTTGTTTGCTCTAATTTCCATCTATAATGAAAAAAAGTGTCATTTACAACAAGGTAGGATTGCAACTTGTTTTGCTGTCAATTTCTGGGTTTTTAGAAAGTAGATTTAACTCAAATTGTCCTTAAAACTGGCACTCTGTATTTTCAGATAAAGTTTTATTTATTCTTTTGAATTAATTTTCAAAAATTGCTTATGACCAGCGGAAAAGATTAACGTTATTGATAGTGTTTGCTTCGTTTTTTTTATCCTGTCCAAAAAACGAAAGGTAAAAATATGAGCCAAACCAACTTAATGACCCACTAAGAACTGAACTGCAGTGGTCATAAACGTCTCCCGGGGCCAGTTCCAACGGTTTTTCGTTTACGGTCAGGAAGAACGAACCCCGAAAAAAAATGCACGCGGATATCAGAAAGCAAAAAATAAGCTAAATTGGCGGAAATTAAAGTCCAACGTTATGCCATGTGACGTCGAGTCGTCCGGCAGTTTGTTCATGTTGATTCAAGCAACTCGACAGACGGCGGTGCTTGTTGTTTATTGAGCGCCAAGCGGGAACGCGCCATCAATCGATTCATTGAGCTGTCTGAGGTAAGAGGTCTAAGGAAAAAAAACTCATCCCCAGGAAATGATCAACCAGTTAAAGTGTGCATTTTGAGGGAAAAAAAATCGTTGTTGTATTTTATGGGTCAATTTTGTTTGGTCTGTTCTGATCGCCTAATCTACTCAATTTTTCAAATTAATATTAATTTGAAATTATTTATTTAAAATTAATTTGTCCTTTCAAAAATACAAATTTATCTTGTAATACAAACTTTTTATTCAAAACGATTTTACTCGAACAGATGTTTTTACGTTAACAAGTTTAAATATCTCAGAAAGATTATTCACGACGGATTATCTTTTCAAAGCCCCCTCAAACACCTTTCGAAGATCGGGATGACAAATGACAAAAATCACCAAGATCGTTTGTTCCTGGCTGCTGAAGATGGTGTTTTATTCCTGTGAATTTAAAACCGCGCCGCCTCAATTTGGGTAGCTGCAGCTTAAATCCTGTAGCGTTAAAGAGTGATGATCAAAATTTAACATTCTCAAATAGTCGACGGCCACCCAAACGACCGACTCGAAGAAGATCCACCCACTTGATTGCCTTCTTTTTCTGTCTTTGATTGGTGGGAACCGCAGTTGAATCGCAACCCGGGTTAATTTTGCACATTCCCCATCGTAAATCTTGTTTGCCTACTTAAAAACTGAAAGGGGTGAAACTTCAACAGCTGCAGCAACAAAAACAACTAGTAAATGAAATGAACAGGAAAAAAAAGTTAAACAGATTTAAACCTGTGTCATCCCAACCTCCAATTTGTGGGAGTTCACATGCTGATAGCGATCGGTTTAATTCCATTGAAGCACGTTGATTGCCTGTTTTTCTGGGTACTGCACTGCTGCCGTTTTAGGAATGTGTTTTTTTTTTCAACTAAATAGTTGGAAAGGCTTATTCGATTTTCAGTCTTTTTTAAACTGTTACTGTTTACAAATTTATCAGGAAAAAATAAATTAAAACTAACTCATTCGTAAACGGATTTAGAGATTTTTTTTACTTGAAGAGTTTAAAACAAAATCAAAAGCTTTCTCGAAGCTTTAATTAATTTGAAAAATCAAGTTTAGCTTTTGGTACATAGAATTTCCTATTCTTTTAGATATTGAAGGGTTGTTATTGAAACTAATCATATTTGAACAGTAACATTAAATAACACCAAAATGCGCAGTAATGATCAGAAAATAATCACCATCTAGTTTAATTTGATGTTCCAGACTTTTTCAAACTTCACTATCCAAATCTTTCTAAGATTTTTTTTAAAGAACAGATTCGAAACTCTGGTCACAACTCAAGGAAATCGATCGACTATTGAGTTTCTCCAAGCTCGTGAAATATTGTGAAACTGGAAGGCCTAAATTCATTTTTTTTTTTGCAGATGTGCGCAACAATTTTCTCATAATAGTTTTTTATTTTTTCAAACTTTCCATTTAATTTCAACCATTTTTCGATAATTTATCCGAATCCTGCCGCCTCACCATGACAAAGTGGTTAGAATCCTAGTCTCCTTTGCTGACAGTCATGGGATTGAATCCCGGTCTTTGAATAAGATTATCGAAGAATCTTCACGCCTTACTTAAGCATGTTTTGAATAGCAACTCTATGTTGCCATCTTTTATGTTCGAAACTATTCAAAAAACGGATGCTCGAAACAAAATTTAAAAAAAATGAAACTATAAAATTTTGATGCTTTTTTTGTTTAATTAATCCATAAACCTACCCCGATTCAAATATTGGGAGAAATACTATTTGTGTAATAGGCCTCAAAAAAGTTCAAAACTGTATGCGTACATCGCATGATATAAGTGGGAGATGATAAATTTAAAACAACATACCAGAGAAAGCTGTTGCAGCTAAGGTGCAAGGTCTAGTTACTCAATTGGCCTTAAGGCCTGTACTCGAAAAAATGAACCACTTTTTTGCAAATGGTAAGGAGTGTATTAAAAAAAATGCAACACTTTCACTTCACACTTCAATCCATAAACATAGCAAGTGATAAAAAAGTAAAAATTTTCTGACTGTTCGTCTAACAGACATGGAAATAGGCCTGACTTCATTTCTCAGGTTCTTCTATAAGGTAGGAAAGCAACCCACTGGTAATATACAAAATACGATGGTCAAATCGTGCGTAAAATATTTGGACTGCTTGAGGGGAGGTATTCTGAAAAATTTCGTAGTGGACAGCAAAACGAATTCTTTAGCGGTCACCTGGCAGGTTGCCAACCAGAAACGTTGATATGTCTCGTCTGTGTTTCCCGGAGATAAACAGGGAGGAAAAATTGAAAAATTTTCCCTCCAAATGCGACCGTTTTCCCTGCAAAGCACTTCAATAGGTCCCACAAAGTTTATACAGACCCCGATCGATTTTGGCAACACGCTCGTACATTTCGTGTTGCCAAAATCTAATGTTGCCAAAATCGAACGGTTTTTTTCTCAACTATTTTATTAGTTATTTTTACGAAATAACTTATATTATTATCAAAAACGTTATTTTTAGTCCATTTCTAGTCATTTTTTATTTTTTTCATCATGTTTTTGATGCATTTTGCACTTTTCTTGTATTGTTTATAATGTTTGTTTTCATTTGTCGTATTTGCTGTTTTTGTCGTTCTTCATCATTTTTAAGTTGTTTTTAGTCATTTTCAGTCTTTTATTTAAATTTATTTTTTAACTTTTTGAATTTTTCATCTTTTTGTCATTTTTTAGTAGGTACTTAATAAAATTTTTAAAAAACTTCCGTTTTTATTGTTGCATTTAAGCACCATTTCAGAACACAAAAACGTATTAGTGGTATTTGTTTGAATTAAATTGGTCCTGTTATAACGAAAACTAAAAGGTAATGTTGTTTCTAGAAACCGTTCGATTTTGGCACATGTGCCAAAATCGAATGTTGCCAAAATCGAATGTTGCCAAAATCGAATGTTGCCAAAAACGAACGGGGTCTGTACTCTGTTTAAGTTGGATATTAAATCGTGCCATTACGCAAAAACGGTGGTGGAGTGATAAAAAGTCAAATATGTTGTCTTTTTTTGTCGCAAGAGGACAATCGGCTAAATTTGTAATAACTTCGACCAAATTCAATTTTTTTAGTTATTTGGAAGGTCAAGCATCAGCAAACAGGGAACGTGATCAAAAATATTCTTGAATTGTAAAAAGGAAGGTTCAAAGTATGCATTATAGATGGCGCACGTGTTGCCCAAAAATTATAGTCGAGAAAATTTTCATTGGGCGCTATCTAACGTTTGAAAATTTTGGTAACAATTTGTCAAGTGTTTATTGTAACGAACCTATAGTAAATAAAGAGACAAAATGTCACGATTGGATTTTTCAATTTTCTGTCAGTGTCATTCCAATCGAGCAGAACCAAGCAGTCTTGAAGGCAGCCCTACAGCAGGGTTGCAAGCTTATTATTTCAAAAGGGATCAGACTGCGCCTTTTTGAATGTGGTCTCTTTAGTTTATTGATATAGCTTCCAAACAAAATAAACATAGACAAAAATATCTGCACCACTAACGCCATCTTTTTCAGTTTTTGTGAGTCACTTTACTTTTTTAAAAACCAGGGACGCTTTTGAAACAACATTTCTATTTTCTGGACCCTGCTCTTTCAAATAATCCAGGATTTTTCTTCTCACTTTAGGTTTTATAGTTATGAAAGATTTTCTGGACAAAAAAACCTTTGGTTTCTTATCACTGTATCACCAATGCTACACCCATACTGTATCAAAGGTGATATGATTGGACGATATCCCTGCTGGCTGATTGTTTCCATCCTGCTTTGTTTTGTGATAGGATATGGAATATGTTTTATTTGGTTTCTTTTTGACATATGCCATGCGGTTGCGCTGTGAGGACAATGCCAGTTTGTAGAAAGCTTGTTAATGCCGGTCCGACATAGAATCAAATACCGACAATTACACCTTCAAGGAAGTTCATTATTGAAGTAGAGTCTGCATGATTTGTGGGTGTATATATGTCACTGCTAAAATGTGCAGAAACCATAACATAGATCACCGTCTAGATCAGTTATTTTCAAATTTCCCTCACTTCCCCATTTGCTAAATTTCCGAACTCAACGCCCCCTAAGCTAATTTTCAAGGAAGTTTATTGAGAACATATAAATAGTGTTATAATTAACTTGAGAAAGCCGAAAATCTAACTTATAATTGATTGTAGCAAAAATCGTAAAACGCTTATCTAAATTTACCATTTTTGTGAACAAAACAATTCCTGTTAATTCGGTGAAATAGCATAAAAAGTATAATGCATAGTTTTATATCTTGATAAAGTAAATTTCTTCATGAGCAAAGACTCGAATGAACACTAACAGTTCTGAAGTCGCAAATAAAATTTAAGAAAAAGTTAATGTCTAACTTTTATTTATGAAAATATTTGAATATTTGAAAACTGTTCAAGATTTAGCTGTGCTCACGGATTCAAAAACTTTACATACACACTAAGATTACAAATTTCTCCCTCGGGATAATGACTATCTGAATCACAGGGAAATGGCTTGATTTAAACGAAGTTCGAACGGAACCCCTCTCGAATCTCGGGGCGCTTCATTTCTTCTGAAATTCGCGATGAAATTCCTACGAACGCACAGGTGATCGAACAATCGCCCTGTATCACGGGAGAACTTCAGCTGTCAACCGTTTTTTGTCTCGCTTTTTATAGTTTTTCTTTTTCACCTTTGGCGGAAAGTTACGTAAAGTTTCCGTTTGTGACGACAAAGACCAGGAATCTGCAAGGAAACCAGCTGCGAAATGTTGCTCTTACTTCAATTTAGGACACTTCCTCCAGACGAGCCATCCATCAGCCAAGCAAAAACAGTGAAAAAAGTGAGCCGTAAATTGTGTTGTGTTTAAAAAAAGAAGTGATTAACTTGATACCACTATCGAACATTCTTATTTGTTCTGTTTCATAGATGCGGCCAGGATTCAGCTGGAACATCGGTGATGCTGAGCCAGGCGGGAGGAATTTACCGGCGGAGCTTGACTTCAAATCCAACTGGTCGAAAAATTGGCTGTCGCAACATACTTTGTTCCATACCAAGTTTTAGGTATTTTTTTTGTCAAAATGAAAAGTTACTTAAAGAATAACATTTCATTGTTGTCTTTTCAGGCAAAATACCGGAAGAATACAAACGGAATACAGCAGCGATGTGATATTATAAAAAATCATCAATAAAAGTGCCTTTCATTTTAAATTGGTATTTTGTGCGAAATATATCCCTATAAATATATCTCTATACATTTAAATTTCGAAAGGAAACAGTCTCGAGGCTACAGGATTATTTCGAAACCGTCCTGCAAGCCACAGGAGAACATCGTTTCGACCCTACAGGTGATTTTGACAGTTGTTTTCCTGTAGTGGTTTTCTGTCCCGAGATCGTCCTGTAATTTCAGCTGTTGAAAATACAGGACGAAATTGTCCCGATCACAGGAGAAAAGATTAAGTGTGTAGGTTCCAACAAATGGATTTGAACAATTTTAGAAAAAATCGAATAACCTTGATGTTATTTCATGAAAAGTTGAAGAATTTAATTTCATCAATTGAATTGAAGATCAACAAATTACATACATACATAAAAGTTTATATTTTAAACAGCATTTTCAGAGGGGTGAATTAGCACAGCAGTGTAAGATTGTTTTTTAAAATAGAGTAATTGTCAATCATTGCCGTAAGTTGGGATGAAAAGGTACAAAACGTCCCCATGCTGGTTTAGTTATACAGACCAACATATCAACTTTTATCCTTTCAGACACGTATCCTTTTAAAACAAAATACCATTTATAACTATTTTTTATAATTCATACATATAATCGTATTATTCAGACTTTTGAGTAATTTTCCTTACGGCCATAACTATCGTTTGGGGTAGGGATATTTTCAGAGGGAATGCATCTGGGGATAACCTGAAGAAACTATTGCAAGCGGAGTGGGTTGCCAACCATTGTACGTTTCTGAGGGTTGGATGCCTTCCTTCGACGAACCATCGGCCGTGGAAGCCCTAGAATTCAATTCGAAGGCCAAGCCACACAGACATAGGCAGGACCTTGCTACCGATGGGGGAACCATACATACATACATACAATTGAATTGAAGATCAACAAATCATAATTATCAAACATTGCTCAAAATAACTTTCAAACCCTGATCAATGTACATATCGTAAAGAAAATCTGTAACAATAAAAAAAATCTGTCTGTGTTGAGACTTACAGAGGCAAAATCAAATCAAAAAGATATTTTTGTAATAACTATGCCTAAAATTTGTTTTTCAGAGTGATTCAATATCGTTTCATTGTTGGGCATTAAACGTACTCTTTGTCGTTTCAGTTCTAAATTGTTTTGTGATTAGAGAAAATGTGAATTTTAAAATGAAACCATCGCCCCCCTAAGCCCTTTCAACGCCCCTCAAGTTTTAAAGTTGCGCTCACCGCCCTCCTTGAAGCTCTCAACGCCCCCAAGGGGGTGGTAGGAACCACTTTGAAAACAATTGGTCTAGATAAATTTTGAGACTTCAGAATTGTGACCAGTGTTTTTATAGTTTTAATAATTTTAGAAAGATTTGAATCGCAAAATTGGCTTAGAACTCTGGTCACAACTCAGAGATCTTAGAAAATGTAACGGCTAAAGTTTTTACGAGAGAACAGGAATGTGGAACTCAGGACCAAATTTAATTATTTCTTTCTGAACATCAGTCATAAAAAAAAACACACACTCTGTAATACAATTTGCTCAAAATATTTTTTTTTATTTTTAAACTGTGACCCAAAGATGGGTCTTGACTCAAACATTCAGTCAGCGAAACTTTTTATTTCGGAAACATTTCGATCGAATCTTTACTCGAAAATTTAACCTGAGTCCTGCCAGCTGACTGCGGCTTAGTAGTTAGAATGCTAGTCTCTTTGACGGTGGTTACGAGATCGGATTTCAGATTTTAAATAATATTATCAGTTAAGAATTTGTATGACGCTAGTCGGTTTCATCTTGAAACTGTACTTTTTTGTAAGGCAGTGGTCTTCTAATGCAACAATTCATCTAATCGCAGACAAATTCGCATAGAAAACAAATTTGATGGAAATCTTTTCAAAGTTTTTTAGCTGTTTGATAATTTATGTCGGTTTTTTTTTTTGACGAGAGGCTTTTAGAAGTGGCAAAAAATCTACCAACATATCTAATCGTTTTGTAACGTAAAAACTCGCTTTATATCAAGTTTGATAAAAATCTTTCTAAAATTGCTTGGACTGGACCGTGTGAGTGTCAATAAACACATTTCGGGAATTCACAATTCCGGGAAACGTTTGAAAAAACCTGGAAATTTTGAAACCCAATGATTCGAGCTTAAATTTTCAAAAAATTACTCAAACTAATTTGGAAAAAAAAGCTTCAGATTCGGCAAGAAAAATCATTTTCCACCTCGATATATGGTTTAATCTTAAACATAAACTTTTTCTTATAAGAAAAACTACGAGAAAAATTAGAATGTACTTATACAGTTTTTTTTAAAGTAATGAATCTGGAACATTTAGAACCTTAAATGCAAAGTGTTGTTTTAAACAAATACTTCGGAGACTCGTGGATATTTTTAAGGCATATTTTGACGAGATATATTCTAGAGATCATAATATCTTAACTTATAGTATATTTGATTTTTTCATTTATTTTCGAGAAGTTTCAGTAGTTTTTTAAAAAGCCAAATTCATAAATCATCTTTTTTTTTAAGTTGTTTCTGAAAAATTGCTGCTGTTTCTACATATGAGGCCCTCAGAGCCAAAGGGGTATGAATGCAAAAATGATCGATTTCAAGTTAGTAATGCCAAGATTTTTCGTATTTCAAACTATATTTGAGAATATTTTTCAGATTTTAGAAATTTGTTTAAGTTCTTTTACGTTCGAAAGAAAAGTGCAAAAAAAATCGAAAAATATATCGAAAATAGTCAAACAAAATTACTTAAAAGCGAGTTTTTTTTTTCGAAACTAGCCTATATGCATCTATACCCCTTTGGCTACGAGGGCTTCATATTTATATATGTATTTAAAAAAAAATGAAAACTTTTTGAAGAAGTTCGCAAAACGGGAGCAAAACAAATTTTACAATTTCGAATCGATTAGTAACTTTCATGAGTTAAAAAATATCGGCTTCAAACCTGTTCAGTTGTGTTATTCGATTTGAAATGATTTTATTTTACGTTATCAGAAATTTCTAAACCTATTTTAAAAAAATGCAATGAATGTATATATAATTATTGCATGAATCATGAAAGGAGTAAATTTTTCTTGACTGTTGAGAATTTTTCGGCAAGAAAGCCGTACATGACTAAAAGCGAAATTTCGACTACAGTCGGACGACATTAGTAAAACTGTCAAGCAAAAGTTGAGACCCTAGAAAACTGTCACGAAGGTATCTCCAACTGTCACGAAGTCGAATATGCTTTCATACTCACGAATAATCTTTTTCATAAAGCAAAGCATGGCAACGTTGTACATCGTACTACCACTACTGCTTTTAAAACTGTCGAGGAAGAAATATTCGGAAAGTTTTTATTGGAAATGAAAAACTGGTAAAAAAAAAGATCAATTTTTCTGTCTG
The DNA here is from genome assembly GCF_029784155.1 of Uranotaenia lowii. Classification (NCBI taxonomy): domain Eukaryota; kingdom Metazoa; phylum Arthropoda; class Insecta; order Diptera; family Culicidae; genus Uranotaenia; species Uranotaenia lowii. Next base: position 366,983,908 of record NC_073692.1, on the reverse strand, counting down.
GTTCGTTCAGCTGACTATTGTCTACTAAGTAATAATGTTGGCCACCGATTAAGAAAAAAATCCGGTGGTCAAATCGTGCACAAAATATTTGAATCGCTAGCGGGCAAATGGCAGATCTATCGGCAAAAGTTTTTCGTTGACAAGTCTTGTTTGGATGTTTCGGAAATAAACAAGAAGAAAAAATTCAATATCTGATGTGTGTGTTACATAGTTCTTTACACAATTAATGGTCAAATACAAAGAAGACTTCCTCCAAATGCGACCGTTCACTTTCCATAGCACTTCCGTAGGTCCCACAAAATTGATAACCTATTTTGGTTGCATCTGGAACCATATCCTCAAGCGAAGTCTATGGACGAGTGATAAAAAGTCAATGATGTGATTTTTGAGCCGTAGAGGACAATCTGATCAATTTGCCATAACTTCTATAAAATTAAAAGTTTTGAGTGATTTTTAAGGTCAAGATCCAGGAAGTCGATGACGTCTTAAAAGATTGCCATGATAAAAAAAAGAGTTGGTTGATAGAAAGCAAATTATAGCCGTAGTACTTCTGCATTGGGTGATATCTCAAAAAACAATTATCATATTATAAATTTTCACATGTTAACATTACTTTACCAGAAAATTTCACTGAAATTTTCATCAATTTCCGTTCATGCATTCAAAAGTCATTCACTAAGCAAAGAGTTGCATTTTTTTTGCGCTGTGGCTAAAATTGATCCTAGGCCTAGTGCAAGATCTCATGCCAAATTGAAGTGAAGTTTGTATGGGATTTCGAGACATTTTGTTCGGGAGAAACATGAAAAACCACTATTTCATGAATAACTTTGGTTTTCTTAGGTTCCTTAGGTCCCTGGTTATTATAACAGACCGATTTCTTTTGAAAATGGGTTTTCTCTTAGCCCAAATTATGACAAATATTTTATCCGAAGACTGCAAATCGATTCGAGGTCATATAAAAAGTTATTAGGCTTCAGAAAAGAGCTAACTGTTTTGCACTAGGCCTAGGATCAATTTTAGCCTGCAGCACATAACTTTTTCAAAAGTCGAGTCATTTGGGGCACTCTAACAAACACGCCTATAATTATGTGTTGTGTTTTAGAGGAACACATTCCGTATATAGTATTAGGAAAATTTAAAACTTCGTTTATGTTTCTTCTTGTTTGCGCCTTTACCTATATTTTAGATATAGCATTATAAATTATGGACAGTTTGATTGTAAAAAAGTTGTCAATGTAATTTTGATTTATTCGCATGACTTAATGTAATTATAATAATATAACTCAGATGTGGCTGCATAAAAAACTGTTCGTGTTTCATACTCGTTGAAAAAACCAAAATATAATCGAATTTAATCTGTTTAAAAAATAATCAAAATGTCAACAGTTTTAAAATAAGAACGCCTGTATCAAATTGTGAATCAGTTTTGTCACATTATGCATAAATTTTGCACACCACTTCGCGAAATCAAAAGTGCATCGGGTTACGCCTCCAATAATGCCTTCATTGCATAACAACACAGCTTCCTTAGAACAATTTAGACATCGCATCTCAACCTAATGTAGACAGGCAAGTATTCTTCCCGCAACTAATGCCCTAAACGTGTATGATGGAAAGCAAAAGTTCCCTCTCAGCGCTGCCAGCAATCGCTGAAATTCATCACACATTTAAGAGCGCACACCTAATGAAGTGTGTCGAATTGAATTTACTATTACAAACGTTATACGAACAAATGACTTGAACATGCACTTGCTGATGATGCTGGTATTATTCGGTCCGACCAAGCTCAATAACTTCCAATGAAGTCCCTCAACACACCGACCGATGACGGTTTGTGTAGTTTCAGTAGAACCCACTTCACGTTTGATTTTCGCCGAGAGTGCCGTCTTGACTTTTGCTTGATCCAACAATGATTTAGTTAGTTCTAGTCGAGGCGCTGTATCTGCCATAATCATTTTTACAAGTCGTCGTTGAGTTGAGTTGAGTTGTTCCAGCAATCAAATGCACACACTCTATTGGTCCCACCCTTCAGGGAATCGAGAGAGGGACCCGTGTGATGTATCTTGTGTGACAGTGGAAAAATATTTCCCTCCGCTAAACACACCGCGTGTCCCAGCGTTTATGCGAAATGCGTGGCGGCGGAGCTAGGGCGTGTTGATTTTTTTGTGTATCTTTGAATAAAAAACCTTTGGAGTAATCGGCAGAATCAAGTTTATAACTAGTAGCATACAAATGATAGGTTGAAAAAACAATCTGAAAGACTTCAACTGAAATAAAACGTTATTCTATCAAAAGAATATTACAAAAAGTTAATGAATAACCAAAAATATTGATTCATAGCTTTTTTAGTTTGACCCTTGAATACATTTTGCAGCTCCAATGCACATTTTCAAATATTTGAATTTTTTTTTTCACTTCGCCTAACATGTCCCACAGATCTCAGATGATCTCTCCCACATTTTTCCCAGATCTCCAGCTAGAGACTGGAGGAGATGTTCCCCGGTGCCGGTTGACTTGAAACAAATAAAGTCAGTCATTCAACCGATGCCCGAGAACCGGGGGCCTAACTAACTAACTAATACACAATTTATTCACTGTATGCGATCGCTCTTAGTTTCGTTTAGCTTGTAGTTGCGCTGGGAGTAACTTGCACACCGGGGTTCGTCTCGAAGCCAGCAATGATTTCAATTAATTTCAATAATAACTCTCCTTTTCGTTTTTTTCGTTCGCCTTCTATTACAGATGTAACGGGCATCTCGCAAAAGTGGAGCAAACTGCGTCGCCGATGTGCATCGTTCAAAACAGTCTCCGGTCCAGCGTCACTCGATTCGGACACCAATTTCATCTTGGCCGAACATCCGACGGTGCCTTATCAGATCATTGCTTCCGGTTCGGTTCAGAGTTCGGGACTGCAACAGCAACAGGAACACCAGCATCATCCGCATCACCACAACCATCATCATCATCACCATCATCCGGGTCATCATAGGCATCATCATCATCACCACCACCATCACCATCAGAACGGCCAAAGTCACGAGCATCATTACGGCGAACAGCTTCACTATCCCACAAGTCACCTGCATGACCCCAACTGGGAGTTAAGACATTCCAGCTCCAGCTCCACATCAACGTCTTCATCGACGCTTGGTCCACCTCAAATCTACGCATCTTCGAACAGCGAAGAGTATTGGCAGATACACGAACGCGACGTCAAGCTATGGCGTCTGGGAGCTCATCAAACATATGCCCATAGGATCAGGGTAACTCCGAACCAGCGCCGAAGTGCCCACAGCATCGATTGGGAGTACAACGTCCAGAAATACGAAAACATGGTTGATCCAGCCCAGGTTGCAGCTGCCCGGCTATTTCGGCACGAAAAACTTCAGTACTACGATGAAGTATCGAGTGTTAAAAAGAAAAACTCTCTCGGTGCGAGCGAAAGTGAAAGTGGAATCAAAATCGCCAAAGAAATCAAACTTCCTAGTCTCAAAAACTTCAAATCGGCTTCGATGCGATTACCGGGTCAAAAATCGTCCATCAACGAAGTTCAACAGCTTCTGAGGAGTAAATTCAATCGGATTCATGCAGGATTACGCAAACGAAGAGCCCTCTCGGTCCAGGAAGTTTTTCAAATGCCTGCTCAAACTACGCCCTCCAAACCAACCTTCTACGTTCCTTCACCTTTGATCGGAGAACGAAACCACAACAGCTCCGTCCCTCGATTCGACGAAGAATCAAACGATGAAGACGATGGCCCCATAAGCCTACCTTACATCAGTGACGACCTACTTAACCCAACTGCTACACCCGTCCATATACGAGATAGATCCTTAAGCCCTAGGAAAGAACGCACCAAAACCTGGTATCGACCCATCGATTTCTCTGCTCCGATGCACAAAAGCGAACAAGAATCGAAACCAATAGACAAACCTGCCCCCGTTAAAAGCATTCCTATCACCGAAGACGAGAAGAAACCAAAAGAAAAGACCGAAAAACTGAACTTCTCTCTCGGAGGTCGACTTTCCCTGCGAGAACGAGTCGAAAGCATGAACCTTAACCGTTTACGATCAAAAACTTCTAACCAAGCTAGTCCACTGCCGAAAAAAGCTACCGAGCAACGCAAAATCCGTCCCCGAAGCCACTCGCCCCTGAAAAACATCAAAATCAACCTTTCGAACCTCGGTCTTACCAACAATAACAACAACACTACCCCAACCATCCCGGAAACCCCGAAAGCCAAACGTGAATCGATAGGGTTACTTACCCGCCTCAATCGGATGATGCACAGCGCCAGTCCATCGCCGGAAAAGGCCAACCGGGCTAGTGAACCACCGACGGCAGTTAACGGTTCCGCGTCCAAAGATGGTAGCAAGACATCAACCCCAGTTCGTCCGAAATCCACGGCAACAGCCGTCACCGTCACTGTCGGCAATGTTAGTAAACAATCGACCATCCAGAAGCTGACGCAGCTGAGCAGCGGGAACAGGAACTCGCAACGATCAGCGGCTGCCGCCAAATCGGTGGCCTCCGGTGAGAAATCGGTACCGGCGAAAGGTGCTGGGAAGAGCAGTGCTACGCAAGTTGTGGTGGAACGTGACCGGAAACCCAAACAGGTGAGTCTGAAGTTTTTAACACTTATTGTTAAGATTCAAATATGATGGAAGTTCTGTTATACTGAGAGTTGAGTGATAGATAGATACATAGGTATCAAACTGCCCAAATTTGAATGGTAAATTCAAAACCTGTTAAATGTTATGCGCTGCAGGCTAAAATTGATCCTAGGCCTAGTGCAAGATCTCATACCAAATTTGGGCCTGATCGGATCACAGGAAGAGGTCGCTCAACGAGACTGAAGTTTGTTCGGGATAAAAATGAAAAACTAGTTTTTCATCAATAACTTTGGTTTCCTTCGGCCGATTTCTTTTAAAGACGGTTTTTCTTAAAGCCCAAATTATGACAAATATTTTACCCGAAGACTGCAAATCGATTCGGGTTAAAATAAAAAAGTTATTAGGCTTCAAAAATGGGCAAACTTTTTTAAGGGTGGTATTCATGATTGTTAATAAGTCGGGACGTTCGAACTCCAAAAGTAAGCCCATTTTTGAAGCCTAATAACTTTTTTCATTTCAACTCGAATCGGTTAGCAGTCTTTGGATAAAATATTTGTCATCATATGGGCTTGAAAAGTTATTGATGAAAAACTAGTTGTTCATGTTTCTCCTGAACAAAATGTCTCAAAATCCCATACAAACTTCAGGCCGATCTGGCCCAAATTTGGCATAAGATCTTGCACTAGTTAGGCCTAGGATTAATTTTAGCCTGCACCACATAACTTTTTCAAAAGTCAAGCCATTTGGGGAACTCTAATAGGTATTCGATTCAAATAAAGTTCAAAACGGTTTGCATTGGATTGGAGTTTGTGAACAACTGTCTTACTACCGTCAAAGTCTGAGCTATTAAGAACAAAACTCGTGTTGAACTAAAGAAACAAGTTTCCAAGTTTTCGAGCATTTTTCTTAAACTTTCTCATTGTTTTCACACTTCCCACATACTTTACAGACGCAAACGAATGAAAAAGAAAAAATAGAAATATTAGGATGATATCTCTGGAGAAGACATAACGCAGCGTTACTCACCACCAAAATTTGACAACCGTTTGATAGACGTTTTCAAAATAGTTTTGTTAGGCTGCAAACGCAATTTTTGATCTTGTTTAAGTTTTTGTTTTTAAGACATTTTAGCCATAAGGTTACAAAACAAAAGTCACATTTTTACTTGGATGAAGGCTTTGAAAGTTACATATTGGCTGACAAAAAGAAACAACTACCCAATTCCCTTGAGTGAATTATATGTACTCATTAATGAACTTGAAAGTTGCAAAATTTGAATGTTGTAAGAGACTACTTAAGCCACAAAAAGGGCTCAGAAAGCGCACAAAAGTACTCAAAACGGGATTTACTAAGTCACAAAAAGTTAATTGAGGTGCTTGCTTCCTAGCTGGCAGGTTGGGCGGGTACGCCTACAAGTATGCTAGAAAACTTCGAGGGGGTGAGGGTGAGTTCGGGGGTTCGATCCCGCAGCCGGGCAATTTTTTCAAGAAGTAATTTGAGGCCCTCAGAGCCAAAGGGGTTTAAGTGACAAAATGGTCGATTTTGAGTTAATGATGCCAAACGATTCTTCCTACTTTAAACTAGATCTAATGATTTTTCCGTGTTTTTAGAATTTTTTTTTGAAAAAAAACTAAAAATTCTCGAAAAATATATAAAAAAAACGCCAAGCACGGCAATTTAAAAGCGTGTTTTCTCGAAATAAGCTTTCATGCACTTATACTGTGAGTTGCGTGCGTGGTTTCGTTCAGTTCGGTTTGCTTGCTCACATTCTCCGGGCAACGGTACGAGAAAAATAACGAATTTGTTAGAAATGCTGTCCGAATATTGTGAAATTGGTGCCTAGTGTTTTAAAAGGAAAAGTGTCTAGTGTGATTTTCCATATCCAATTGCATTTAAAAAGTTGGATGAATATCATGTGTATGAGGAAAATATGGCGGCAGGCTTCGGTTTTCGAGAATGATTTGGGGCCCGGTCGTCGCCCCGGGAAGATGTTATGCGTAGGATCAACCGGCTTCGATGCCATGCAAGAGTGCTAGTGTGTGTGATATGAAAATAAATAAAAAGCATAAAGGAAGAGAGAGATTAGAGAGCAATCAATTGGAGAGTGCTGCTGCAAAACCATATCGGTTGAGCAGTTGGATGTTGCCGGGTACAGTATTTCGTAGCCTGCTATGCTGTTTTAAGTGGCGTAGAAAATAGAAAAATCGAGTACTAATAAATGGGGATAATCGTTCACTTTGAAGCTAAGTAAAATTTTGTGTTTGTTTTTCAACAATATGAAACTTGATTATTTCCATCATTATTTATTATTCTGATTAAAATCATTTTGATAAACATTAAAATAAGACATAAATTCGAAACGGTAAGTCGCACACGCTGAAACCTTTCGGCAAATATGTTAGAAAAAAAGGGAGTTATAATTGATATGAAAATTTCAACAATAATAATCTGTAATCAAATAAATGCATTACTTTCATATCAACTTAATTTGAAACCGACAAAAAGCATCAATATGGAAAATGCAAGCGTTAGAATAAACATTTCTCTGATTATATTATTCACATATTGGCTTATGTCCTTGGGTAAGTGTTATCAAAATATAATTCTTTTGGGAATATAGGTACTAATATTCTCGAAAACGACATGTATATGATCAAAAAAATTTCTTTTCAGATCCGTATCCTTTTATAAAACTTAATAAATAAACCTGCATTCTATATTTTTATATAACTGTTATTATCGGGGCTTTCACCGTGGTCGATGCCACAAACGAAAAAATAAAAATAGCAAACATATTTGGAGCAACTTTTGGTTTTGTTGCAAATTGGTTCAAACCCATTTTATTGTCCCCCCATAATTGTATGATCTAGTGACTTACGTGTGTTTATTCTGCACCATCTTTGACGACGTCACTGCCCTCTTCGGGGCTACTTCAGGCTCGATGAGATTGCGCGACGAAGTGCTGGCTTCCCACTGTCCCAGTGCCATTAGCTCCGGAAGGTACGACGCGCTTTGGTTGACCTCACCCGCGCCGTATACTGTACACCGCGCTTGCTGATCCAATTCACCAGTCGTTCTTCCTTGCACAAAACAAATTCGTCGACCTTCGCTGCTTGTGCGACACGCTTCGGTTGACCTCACCCGTGCCGCACCGTTTAGTTTGTGGCTCCTCACCAGGAAGTCACTAGAAGAAAGCTGCACCGCACTTCCTCTTCTTTACGCGACCCTCCTCCGCGTCACGTCTGATTATCCAGTCCGATTTGCGGGAACTGGATTTATGTTTGATGATGCTTGGCTTCGATCCGAAGCTGAAGAAAACTCACGCTTCCTCCAAGCGCACGAGTTCGTTTCGGGATTCGGTGCCCGAAGATGTCGTCCGTTCCTGGCAAAACTCTTTCACCCTCGACTGTGTTCGAAGGCACATGCAAGCTGTACGCGTTCGCAGCGGTTCCGTGGACCCAGTGTTTTCTCGATGAAGGGTCGAACCGCTCTGTCATCCGCTGTCCCAAGATCGGTGATATTGTGCTTCAGATTCTCGAAAAGAACGGCTATGCGATGCTCCTCCTTCTACAGCTGCTATCTGGCCGCTCGGTGCTCAAAAGGGGAGAAATTGGTGGTCTTTCCAACCCAAACGATATGCCAAGCAGGCAACTCAGCTCCGAGGCAAGTGGTTCCCGGAATTCGTCTCCACGCTCTGCTATAAACCACTGTTCCCGAAAGGGAAAGCGAAGTGTACGACAATGGTGCCGATACACGAGCCAGTCGTCTGACGATCGGTTCGCAACGGTTTGCAAAAGCCGCATATAAAAAAAAAAAAGGCCCTGTCGGATGAAGAGTTCCGATCAGCAACGGGAATAGTTTAAAAAAATGATGGTCTACTCACTCTTACGGCCTTTTTCTTTAGCTGGTTTAAATTCTCCCCAGCGATCACCTCGTGTCCGCTTTTGGTGGTGGCGGATTTTTTTTTCTTGTCTCTGCCGCCGAGCGAAATCTGCGGAGTAGGTGTTTCGGTAAGCGCGCTGCTTTAGCAGGAATTTAATTTCCGCTTACCTGTGGTTCCGAGAGTGATATGACCGGACGAAATTCACGCTTCGCGTGCTGGCGACAAAGTTGCTGGCTCTTGTTGGCAGAGCAGAATATTTTCGGGTCCTATGGTGGAGAAAACTGTTCGAGGGAGTTTTAAAATCGCACTCTGGATAGCGACGATGATGTATCCGCTTACCTGCGGCAAACCGATAATGATGCGGCAATATGTTGCCGTTTTTCAGCGACTTCACCACCGGTTGCACTTTTTCAACCGCCTTGCTTGATTTTTTCCCGGAACTGCCTTTTTGTTAGCGCCACTGCTGCCAACTTTGTGGATTTCAATCACTTTTCGTGCAGGTATTTGTTTGTTTTTGTTCACCGAGGGGTGATTCGTTTTCATTTTATTTTACACACTGCTAGATAATTACGAGGGAATGGGTTAAATTTAAATGTTTGCAAGTTCGCTCAAATATCGTATCAGAATAATAATGAAAAAATCTTAAATGTAACACTGTATATACTATCTATGTAATTCTAAGTAGTTTTCCTTACTGCCATACATATATAAAAATATTTTTAGAAGGAATGCATCTGGGGATAACCCAAAGAAATTATTGCAAGCGGCACGGGTAGCCGGCCATTGTAGTTTTCTGAAGGTCGGATGCCTTCCTTCGACGAACCATCGGACCGTGGAAGCCCTAGGAGAAATTCGAAGGCCGATCCACACAGACATAGGCAGGACCTTGCTACCGATGGGGGAACCATACATACATACATACATAAGCTTTCATGCACTTATACCACTTTGGCTTCAAGGACCTCATTTGAATACTCGTATGCGATATATTATCTATATAATGTAGGAAAGAAGCAATCGAGTAATAAATTGAACTAATATCGACAAACCGCAACTAGTTGAGTTTGAAATCCGGAGTGCGGCATCAAGGCCGCACCATGTACTGAACATAATATGTAAATAATCAAGAAAAGGTGATATGAGAACTGATGCCTCTAATGTAAAATTGAGATAGAGAGAGAATTAGTTGCTCATTAAACTTTTTTTTTTAAGCTGTATTAAAAGGCCGCTGGAAGGTGAATAAAAGGCCATTTAGGCTTGTTTTGGAACTTGAAAGTAAGTAAGTAAAACTTAAATTTTTAGCTGCATAGAACGAACTTCAACAACTTTTTCGTACCTGTTTTAAGGGACTTTTGGTTGCGTGAGTATTCAGAAAAACCTTAAAAATTACTCCAAATTCGACTAATTACAACTGAACTGTAACATTTTTAAATTAGTTTTGAAATTTAACCATTTGGAGGAAATGGCCATATTGGAGTCGAATCGAGCTGGAAAGAAGAACCTGAAACGCAGCAGTAAACTGATTAAGCTTTCACCTTTCGTAGATGAGCACGGGGTCATCAGGATGGAGTCAAGGATCAGCGCAGCAGCTTTCGTATCGTACGACGCTCGGAACCCTATCATTCTTCCCCCGAAACATCGACTGACGGAACTCCTGGTACAGTGGTACCACGAGAAATATTTACATCGTAATTTCGGCACTGTGGTCAACGAGCTGCGACAGAAATATCACATATCGCAACTGAAATCGGTCGTGCGTCGGATAGCGAAAGAATGCGCGCATTGTAGAGTCTACAATGCCAAACCAGTCGTCCCTCGAATGAGTCCTCTTCCTGCGGCGAGACTCAAATCGTTTTGTCGCCCTTTTTCCTACGTCGGACTCGATTATTTCGGATCAATGCTTATTCGAGTGGGTCGCAGCACCGTGAAGAGATGGGTGGCGCTTTTCACATGTTTGACTGTGCGGGCGGTTCATCTGGAGGTAGTACACTCGCTCACAACGGTTTCCTGCCAGATGGCAGTGCGGCGTTTCATCGGTCGACGAGGATCTCCCATCGAAATATACTCGGACAGCGGGACGAACTTCTGGGGCGCTCGGAACGAGCTAGTTCGGGAAATCGAAGACATTAACCGAAAACTGGGAACAATCTTCACCAACTCCGCTACGCAGTGGAAGTTCAATCCGCCTTCGGCGCCTCACATGGGAGGAGCCTGGGAGCGGCTAGTTAGGTCAGTCAAGACAGCATTCTACGCCATGTCCACTTCGAAGAACCCGAACGAGGAGACATTTGGAACGCTGATGGTCGAAGCAGAATCGTTGGTTAACTCCAGACCCTTAACCTTTGTTTCGTTGGAGTCGGAAGATCAAGAAGCGCTGACGCCGAACCATTTCATTCTTCTGAGCTCCAGTGGAGTGGTGCAGCCGCAGACAGAAGCAGTGGACCCCAGACTCGCTACGCGCGATGACTATAAACACACTCGTCATCTCACTGACATCTTTTGGCCTCGTTGGATCAAAGAATACCTGCCGGTCATTGCTCAACGTACGAAGTGGTTCGAAGAATCAAGATCACTACAACCCGGAGACTTGGTGGTAATCGTCGATGAGTCGGTTCGGAACGGATGGTTACGAGGCCGAATCATGAAGACGATCGAGGGTGCTGATGGACGCGTTCGCCGAGCAGTGGTGCAAACGTCATCGGGTCCGATAACAAGGCCTGCGTCGAAGATTGCGCTACTGAATGTGGTTGGTTGTAAGGCTCCGGAAGCAGACTCGCCTTACGGAAGGGGGGATGTTGTTGCGACTTCGACAGCCCACAGTGGCTGACTTCACGGAACCCGCTGTCAGAACGACAACAGATGAGTATGAAGAAATAAGTGGCAAATGAGAAAAAGAAGACTGAAATTGAAAGTTGATTCGTCATCCTAAGATTGTGAAGTTGAGTTGCGTTCGATATTAAACTTGGTGTTTTTTAAATTAAATTAAAATCAACCCGACGTTCAGTTCAGCATCATTTACTAAATCGTAGGTATTATCAGAATACTCACACGGTACAAACTAATAGAAACAGGTGTGCCACTATTTTAGGCCGTTCCTACAGTTGGACAATAGGTCGTGACGTTAAGGATATCGCTAGCCGTGACTATAGTTGGTTGTGAGTATTTAAATCGGTTTTCTTGCAAATAGTAGTTATTCAAATTAGTATTTAGTTTGAGTAGGCAGTTGCGCGGACTCGAGATCTTTCGGAACGCTGCAAGACAGTAGGACACTCGATGTAAGTCTTAGTTTAATAGTTTATATTCCGTTTAATTAAAATGAAATTACTTTAGCTTTTAGCTACATCCTGTAAAAAACGGGTTTTGCTGAAAAGAGTCCGAATACGTTCCAACATACTAAAAGAACGACTCCATCGAGCCATGACTTCCAGCTGCGGAGCCGCTTGCAACTTGCCAGATGATAATCAAATGGTTCAATGCGACGTTTGCGACCTATGGTGGCATTATGCGTGCGTCGGAGTTGGTGACAGCATCGCAGACAAGGATTTCGTCTGCCCTAAGTGCACCAAATCGAAGGAAGCGCCGGTACCACCGATTGAGGATAACATTTCCATTTCGACGGTGGATTCGTGCAAGCGAAGAGCGCAACTTAAACTCCAAAAGTTGGAGCAAATGAAAGCTCTTCAAGAACGCGAGCTCGAACAGGAGCAGCGCGATCAGGAAAGGCTACTCGAGATGCAGAAACTCGAGAAGGCGGCGGAAATCAACAGAAAGAAGCTGGCTTTGGAAAAAATATACCTGGATGAGAAGTTTAAGACGTTGGAGGAAGAAGCTGGCGACGAGGACGACCGACAAAGCAGGAGATCAAATAAAAGTCTCAACAGTAGAACGCTTCGATGGAAAATGGACCGACTTCTGGGAAAAACTACGGACACAACGACCGTGTTTATTGCCCCGGAAACAGCGTCTACCCCGGTGTCTGCAGCAACGACTGATACAAGATCTGGCGTCGTCGGATATAATCCCAGTGATCTAGTTTCCGCTATTCCGAAACTTAGTATAGAGCCTTCTACAAGCTCCACCCCCACCATTTTTCCTGCACATACAGGTATGTCACATATTTCTTTACCTGACCGACAGGTGATAGTCCCTCGCGGTTTGCAAACTACTGTTGAAGCGAATCGAAATACGGCAAGTACTCTTGTTTTGGATACTATTAGTAAACCTTTGGTATCCACGGGCGCGATTCCGGAAATAACAGAACGTTTTCCACCATTATTGAGCAAATTTCCGGAAGTAGGACCGATGCACAACTCGATTCATAATAGTTTACCGGCTGAGGGAAGTTATTCGACCACACAGACAACAATTCCAAATTCGGGCTTTGCGGTTGGCACTTCTTTCTGCTCAGCGCCTCAACCGTCCTCGATTCCGCTTTCAAGCTATGGACAATTGCCCAGTAGAATGTTGCCCTTTATCGTCAATCAGCAAATGCAAGCTCGGGAGCCAACTACGTTTTCTGTACCAGTCAACCAGTTTAATTCGGTTTATCATAATTCTGTATCAAATCCCGCCGCTGGTGCTGTGGTGTCAGGACAACCGAGTGAGCAGTGCGTGAATTCTCAGCGTGGTCCCTATCCTACCCCGTCATTCCCCCTACTGCCCGTGAATCACTCTTCACCCTGGAATGTGAACCATCACAGTGCGTACAGTGCAAACCCGGAGTGCGTGAACCGAAATGAAACAGTGTCGACTACCAATTTGCAGCAGCAGTTCAGGGGCCTATCGTCGGAACAAATCGCAGCCCGGCAACTCATGGGAAAGGATTTACCGACATTTTCCGGCAACCCTGAAGACTGGCCGTTATTTTTCGGGATCTATAATAACACCTCACATGCTTGCGGTTATTCGGACGTCGAAAATTTAACCCGACTGCAACGAAGTCTACGTGGGGAGGCGTTGGATGCGGTGCGAAGCAAGCTGCTGATACCGTCTGCCGTACCGTTAATCATCGAGACGCTGAAGCAGATGTACGGAAGGCCGGAAATCATGATTTTTTCGTAGCTGAGGAAGGTGAAGGATACTCCCGCTCCAAAGCCGGACAAATTGGAAACGCTGATAACGTTCGGCACAGTAGTTGGAAATCTTTGCGATCATCTGGAAGCTGGACAACAAGAAGCGCACCTGAATAATCCGACGTTGCTGTTCGAGCTAATTGCCAAATTGCCCACCCAGATGCAAATGGATTGGTCCATGTTCAAGGATCAGTTCGTGGAGGTCAACCTGCGAACCTTTGCCCGTTTCATGTCGGTGCTAGTGAAAGCCGCTTCAGACGTCACCTTGCCCGCGCGTGTCAAGCCCGATCAGAGAGGCGCCAAAGCTGGAAGGAGCAGTGAGCGGAATTTCGTTCATGCTCATTCCGAAGTGCGACCATATTCGGAAGAGCCGCCAGTACCGCAACGAGATCGCAATTCGGAAGCCGTAGATAGCAGAAACTGCAAGGTTTGTAAGCAAGCCGATCACAAGGTTCGAGATTGCGAACTATTCAAGCGCAAGGACTTGGAGGAGCGATGGAGGATCGTGAAAGAGTTGCCGCTATGTAGAACCTGCCTCTTTCAACACGGTCGGCGTCCCTGCAAGGAGAAGAAAGCGTGCGGTGTGCAGGGTTGCGATTACAAATATCATCCACTACTGCATAACCCGAAGAAAAATCAGCCGAATGTACCTGCTAGCGTGAACAGCCACCGAAACGAAAACCCGAAAGCTTTGTTCCGTATTCTGCCAGTAACCCTGCACAGCCGCGGACGCTCGATCGACGTATATGCTTTCCTGGACGATGGGTCGTCTATCACGTTGATGGAGAATGGCATAGCGGAACAACTGGGACTCGAAGGAAAAAGCGACGTTTTGTGTATGTCTTGGACAGCGGACGTCACCCGACAGGAGCCCAATTCGAAATGGGTATCACTGGATGTTTCGGGACAAGGCAGCTCCAGGTGTTTCCCCCTAACGAACATTCGGACGGTCGAGAAACTTTCTTTTCCGGTCCAATCTCTCGAATACCGTCGATTGTCATCCCGTTTTCCTCATTTGGCTGGTCTACCGATATGCGACTACGAAGATGCTGTTCCCCGGATTCTCATAGGAAACGACAATGCTCATTTGTCGGTATCTCTTCGGAAACGCGAAGGCGAGCCTCATTCTCCGATTGCAACGAAATCCCGCCTTGGATGGTCCATCCATGGATCTTGGTCGAAGCCTGGAGAAACTCTCGTCAACTACAGTTTCCATATTTGTGAATGTTCTTCCCAGTTGAGTAGCCTGCACGAGATGGTGAAGCAGTCGTTTGCCGTGGACAACTTAGGAATCGCCGTGTGCCCGAGTCCAGAATCCGACGAAGACCGAAGAGCGCGCCGAATCCTGATAGAGACCACCAAGCGAGTAGCCGGACGTTACGAGACGGGCCTCCTATGGAAACACGACTACTTCGAATTCCCGAATAACTTTGCGATGGCGGTGAAACGATTGTCTTGTTTAGAGCGACGCATGGCAGCAGATTCTATCATCGGCGAGAGTGTCAGGAAGCAGATTGCGGAATACCAAAAGAAGGGGTACCTGATCAAAGCGACGAAGGCGGAGTTGGAAGCGGCGGATCCTCGACGGACGTGGTACTTGCCACTGGGCGTTGTCGTCAATCCCAAAAAGCCCGGCAAGGTGAGAATCTTTTGCGACGCGGCGGCCAAGGTTGACGGCATTTGTTTGAACACCATGCTGATGAAAGGTCCGGATCTGTTGGTGTCGCTGCCGAAGGTGTTGTGCGGGTTCCGAGAAAAGCGGATCGCGGTGTGTGCCGATATCCGCGAGATGTTTCACCGAGTGCTCATTCGCGACGAAGACATCCACGCGCAAAGGATTCTCTGGAGATCGCATCCTGAGCAGGAGCCTGAGATACTGTTGATGAAAGTGGCCACCTTTGGTGCTTCTTGCTCTCCGTGTTCCGCACAGTACGTCAAAAACGCGAACGCCCGAGAGCATGAAGAAAGATTCCCACGAGCAGCAGAATCGATTATTCATCACCATTACATGGACGACTACCTCCAGAGTTTTGATAGTCCAGAAGAAGCAGCGGAGACTGCTTTACAAGTCCGATTCGTGCATTCCCAAGCAGGGTTCGAAATTCATTCTTGGTCTTCGAACAACGATGAAGTTTTGCGAGCTGTTGGAGAATCCGACCCTTCCTCTGTGAAGTTTTTCGATACAACTGAGTCCGTTTCTACTGAAAGAATCTTGGGCATGTTTTGGGTCCGGGCGGAAGATGCATTCACATTCTCTTCCAGCCTCGGGCGTGTACCAGTTTGACCCACAAAACGAGAGGTTTTGCGCATAGTCATGAGCATCTACGACCCCCTAGGTCTCCTGTCCCACTTTACCATCCATGGAAAGATCCTAATTCAGGACATTTGAAAAGCGGAAAGTCTTGGGATGAGCTAATCCCGGAGGCCATCCACAAGCGTTGGGAGAAATGGATTGCTTTATTCCCGGAACTGAACGAGATTCGCATACCCCGTGCATATTTCCCCAGTTGGACTTCCCGTGATCTTGGAGCGTTGCAATTACATGCATTTGTAGACGCCAGCGAATCCGCTTACGCATGCGCCGTATACTTGCGGGCAGAAGTAGATGGGGGAGTCGAGTGTACGCTAATATCGGCGAAGGCGAAAGTGACACCGTTGAAAATGCTGACGATACCGCGGGCGGAACTGCTGGCGGCGCTCATCGGTAGTCGTTTGATCGATAACATCGTCAAGGACCACTCTTTGAAAATCACTCGACGGATAATTTGGACCGATTCGCGCACCGTTCTTGCGTGGATTACTTCGGATCTCAGGCGTTACAATCAGTTTGTATCGTGTCGCATAGGGGAAATCATCGAGAAAACGAACCCATCGGAATGGCGGTGGATTCCCAGCAAGTTGAACGTGGCGGACGATGCAACGAAGTGGGGCGCAGGACCAGATATGGCAGCAGCTAGCAGATGGTGGTCGGGACCGAAGTTTCTCTATGAGTCCGAAGAGAATTGGCCGGTTCAGGAAACGGTATCACAAGAACCGACGGAGGAGCTTCGCGTATCGAAGAGAGAAGTTGTGGGAGCGCATCGTGAAGTAGACAGTTGGACCTGGCGAATCGATTGGGCGAATTTCTCTCGGTGGAACAGGCTGGTTCACACATTCGCTTATGTATACCGCTACGTGGGAAATCTCGGCAGAGAAGCTAGGGGTCTCGACCTCTTGATCGATTCACTGGAACAAAATGAACTGGTTGCGGCTGAGAGGCTGATTTATCGGACGGCGCAGAGGGAGGAGTATCCTGAGGAAATGGCCATATTGGAGTCGAATCGAGCTGGAAAGAAGAACCTGAAACGCAGCAGTAAACTGATTAAGCTTTCACCTTTCGTAGATGAGCACGGGGTCATCAGGATGGAGTCAAGGATCAGCGCAGCAGCTTTCGTATCGTACGACGCTCGGAACCCTATCATTCTTCCCCCGAAACATCGACTGACGGAACTCCTGGTACAGTGGTACCACGAGAAATATTTACATCGTAATTTCGGCACTGTGGTCAACGAGCTGCGACAGAAATATCACATATCGCAACTGAAATCGGTCGTGCGTCGGATAGCGAAAGAATGCGCGCATTGTAGAGTCTACAATGCCAAACCAGTCGTCCCTCGAATGAGTCCTCTTCCTGCGGCGAGACTCAAATCGTTTTGTCGCCCTTTTTCCTACGTCGGACTCGATTATTTCGGATCAACGCTTATTCGAGTGGGTCGCAGCACCGTGAAGAGATGGGTGGCGCTTTTCACATGTTTGACTGTGCGGGCGGTTCATCTGGAGGTAGTACACTCGCTCACAACGGTTTCCTGCCAGATGGCAGTGCGGCGTTTCATCGGTCGACGAGGATCTCCCATCGAAATATACTCGGACAGCGGGACGAACTTCTGGGGCGCTCGGAACGAGCTAGTTCGGGAAATCGAAGACATTAACCGAAAACTGGGAACAATCTTCACCAACTCCGCTACGCAGTGGAAGTTCAATCCGCCTTCGGCGCCTCACATGGGAGGAGCCTGGGAGCGGCTAGTTAGGTCAGTCAAGACAGCATTCTACGCCATGTCCACTTCGAAGAACCCGAACGAGGAGACATTTGGAACGCTGATGGTCGAAGCAGAATCGTTGGTTAACTCCAGACCCTTAACCTTTGTTTCGTTGGAGTCGGAAGATCAAGAAGCGCTGACGCCGAACCATTTCATTCTTCTGAGCTCCAGTGGAGTGGTGCAGCCGCAGACAGAAGCAGTGGACCCCAGACTCGCTACGCGCGATGACTATAAACACACTCGTCATCTCACTGACATCTTTTGGCCTCGTTGGATCAAAGAATACCTGCCGGTCATTGCTCAACGTACGAAGTGGTTCGAAGAATCAAGATCACTACAACCCGGAGACTTGGTGGTAATCGTCGATGAGTCGGTTCGGAACGGATGGTTACGAGGCCGAATCATGAAGACGATCGAGGGTGCTGATGGACGCGTTCGCCGAGCAGTGGTGCAAACGTCATCGGGTCCGATAACAAGGCCTGCGTCGAAGATTGCGCTACTGAATGTGGTTGGTTGTAAGGCTCCGGAAGCAGACTCGCCTTACGGAAGGGGGGATGTTGTTGCGACTTCGACAGCCCACAGTGGCTGACTTCACGGAACCCGCTGTCAGAACGACAACAGATGAGTATGAAGAAATAAGTGGCAAATGAGAAAAAGAAGACTGAAATTGAAAGTTGATTCGTCATCCTAAGATTGTGAAGTTGAGTTGCGTTCGATATTAAACTTGGTGTTTTTTAAATTAAATTAAAATCAACCCGACGTTCAGTTCAGCATCATTTACTAAATCGTAGGTATTATCAGAATACTCACACGGTACAAACTAATAGAAACAGGTGTGCCACTATTTTAGGCCGTTCCTACAGTTGGACAATAGGTCGTGACGTTAAGGATATCGCTAGCCGTGACTATAGTTGGTTGTGAGTATTTAAATCGGTTTTCTTGCAAATAGTAGTTATTCAAATTAGTATTTAGTTTGAGTAGGCAGTTGCGCGGACTCGAGATCTTTCGGAACGCTGCAAGACAGTAGGACACTCGATGTAAGTCTTAGTTTAATAGTTTATATTCCGTTTAATTAAAATGAAATTACTTTAGCTTTTAGCTACATCCTGTAAAAAACGGGTTTTGCTGAAAAGAGTCCGAATACGTTCCAACATTCGTTGATTAGAAAAAAAAATGTAAACCTGCGTCTAGATGGATTTTAAAACAAGATCTGAATCTGCATCAGAGTCATGATCAAGAATAAGATCCATATCAAGAATAAGATAAACATCTGGAGCTAAATTTAGATCCAGAATAAGAACCAAGGTTTGAATCCTACTTATACGTTATACCTACTAGATTTTTTTGTATAGTTTAGCGAAGTAAGCGTAGTTGCAGCGACTTAGAATGTGAATTTCTCTTCAAATGATCATGGAACTGTTCAATCCCCATCGATCAATTAGAGTCCATTGTACTATTCATAACAAGATTGTCGTTATTCTACGATAATTTTGCGTTTGTTTCTTCTACACAACCACGAAAATAGCTTCTATTTTTTCAAATAACAAGTTCAAATTTAAAAAATACCCTGAATCATTGGAGTAAATTCCTAAATAAAAAAAAGGATGATTATACAGCTATTTAATCGAACCAATATTTTAACCTCTTTAAACCTCACTTTTACATTTAAGGGTACATAAAAAAAAATATTTAAAAAAATTAATTAATTTTATTTATAAATTTAACGAACTGGAAATTTTATCAAGTCTCATTTGTGATCAATCGGAAGTGCAATTAACATACATACACGAAATATTTATTTTACTTTTTTTTTGTAACGGGTTTTAAGCTCTTGATTTATTAATTTCCAATGGATCAAAGCAATCGAAAGAATCTCTTTAATTCAATCACGATATCAGCGAA
The DNA here is from genome assembly GCF_029784155.1 of Uranotaenia lowii. Taxonomy (NCBI): domain Eukaryota; kingdom Metazoa; phylum Arthropoda; class Insecta; order Diptera; family Culicidae; genus Uranotaenia; species Uranotaenia lowii. The sequence continues at coordinate 366,964,362 of NC_073692.1, read as the reverse complement.
TCTTTCGATTGCTTTGATTCAGTAGAATTAATAAACCAAATAGGCTCGCAACACATATTATAATTTCCAATGCAAAAACATGCATGCATTTTTTTGTATGGAAAATCTGGTAAGGTAGGGAAGATAAGGGCATAACGAGCACCCGGGGCATATTAAGCACTTCTCTTTCCCACGAAAGTACGAATTTTCTCAAATTAATTTTCATGAGGAACAGTTTTGTAGCTCCTACAGTTTTAATTTTCAGCTAAAAAGAAATCTTCTTATCATCTTTACAGAAACATTAAAAAAAAGCCAAGAAGATCCAAGTGTCGAAAATATTGTAATTTTCAGGCACCGGAAAATTAGCTCTTATGAGAGTTAAATCATCTTAATCAATAAGATACGCACTGCAGCATGATGTACACATTTCCACATTTCCTCAATTTTTACCATCATTAAATTTTTGATTTTTCTCTATATTTTTTTTAAAAGCGTTTTTACTTGAACTTGTTGACTCGGGGTGTATAGAGCACAATTGATCTGGGCACGATAAGCATTTTCTGCCGTAGAAAAAAAGCAGCGAATTCAACTTGATGAATTCAGTTGAACTATAGAGCCACAGCCAAGGCTGAGAAATTTCAGTCAATTTTGTTCGACCCGACCAACGTCTAGTAGTCAATGTCATCGAAAGAATATCAATGTCGTCTACCAGTTGAATGACCAAGCTACAATGTCAGTCATTTAGCAATGTCAATATTGAATGACATTTTTGCGCTCCACTAGCATCACACATACAGTCGTCTTTCTATCTCATTTTCTGGCTGTGTTGGAAGCGATTTTACGTTATAAGTTGAGAAACAGTTGAAAAAATGTAGTTGTTGGCTGTAAAAAGGAAAAAGTCATAGTAAGCACGATGTCGTTCATTCAACTTGGTCATGACATTGTAAGCATATGTCGCTGACCAAAAATCAGTATCGCATGACATAGACATGTAAAACAGTATCAAAGTCGGCTGACATTGGCTGTCTGACACTGATAATTTGCAGCTCTGGCCACAGCTTGACTAGTTTACATCTGACGATTTAGCCTATTGGTTAGGTGTCGGAGAGGTGATCAAAAGACTCGAATTCGATTCCTGGTTGAGGTGATTTTTTTTTTCATTTACCATTCATGATCGATTATTTTGATTGTGGCATTATACGTAAGGTTGCCAGATTGCCCGGTTTTATCCGGGTTTGCCCGGATATTTGATTAAAAAATGCCCGGATTTAACCCGGATTTTTCACTTTATTTGCAAATCAAACAAAAACAATATTAAATTGTGTTGTACATCAATGTTTTTTATTTATCCACCAACACAATTATTTGAGCAGATTTTGCAAAAATAATCATAAAAGGATTTTTCGAAGCCTAAAATACGATTTAAAATTTAGTTTTGAATTATGATGAAAAAAATATTTTTTTCAATTCTTTTATCTTGCTTTTTGTTGAGTAATTTCTGGGTTTTGTCAAAATTGGCCCGGATATAGCCCGGATTTTTGGTCGTCGATTTAGAAATGAAATGCCCGGATTCAAGTCAAGCTTTAGCTCTATAATTCAGCTTACTTTAACGAGTTGAATTTACTGCTAGGTACTACAACAGAAAATGCTCATCGTGCCCCGATCAATTGTGCTCTATACACCCCGAGTCAACAAGTTCAAGTAAAAACGCTTTTTGAGCTTGATTATAGTGAAGCAACTGTCAGTAACTTTTTCAACTTTGTCCAAATAGGTTTCTCATCTGGAACTGGAACGACTTAATTTCATCTGATGGACTCATTTTTTTTTTTAATATTTTGATTTATTCTGGAGATTATTATCCAAAACTGGAACATCTTAAGCGTAAATTTTAATTTGTAAAACTTTTTCAGGTTTATTTATCCAACTTTAAGAATTTATGTATGTCAAAAATGATTGAAAAATTGACTTTTAAAAATTAAAGTTATTCGAAATTTGAAAATCTACCGTGTCTTCAGCAGCAACCGAGAACTATAGGTTCACGGTCCGTTATGAAACACAAAGGTTAAAGATTTGAAGTCAACTAAGAACATGCCAATTTTCTAAATATAATTAAAAATGTTATTGAAAGCGATTCCGAAGAGGAATGAAAACAAGTCAGAGTTTTGTGTCATACATAACATTTAGGTGTTACTATCACAGACTTCCTAATTGCAAAGTGCTGATTCCAAAAACAGTAATTTCAGCATATGTAAGCTGATAATGATCGCTGGGTCGAAAAGAAAAACTTGAACAGATTTCCTCGGGTTCGATAAATTCATAATTGAAGATTTAGGATCCCTTGACGTTACAATTAACGAAAAAAATCTAACTTATGTATATATTGTATATATTTAAGGTATGTACGTACGTATGTATATGTCGAAAGTGTCATGAAAAAGTCTTAATCCGAAATAAGATTTTGAATTCCAATCACTATTCTGAAATGATCCAGTATTTAACTTCTTTTTTCGTTTTTAATTTGACATTCTGCATTTGAACTCGCGGTTATCTGATTCATTTACTAGTTCTTGATGAAGGAGACCATAAATATCAACTATCGGCACTGTCAATACAAGGGGACCGATCAAAGTCGTACCTCTTAACTATAGCAATTACATCTCACTAGCTTTCTTGACACTGCATAATTACAATCGTGCCTATCATCTTCATTCTTCCGCGACCACAAAAAACAGAACGGGAAGGAAGTGAAAGTAAGCCGCAATCCGGCTCTAATTAATTTCTCACTCTAATTCCCGATCCACGATCCATGATGGCTCACCTTCAATAAAGTTGAGACGAGTTGGTTTAGGAAAAAAAAAAGTTAAGTCAAGTGCCCGGATCCCTTATGTGCATTCAATTCGACTCCACTATTAGATACCAGGAGAGGATCAAGGCGAGAAAAAAGGGTTGGATGGGCCCAAATAAATTGTGATTGCTTTGTGGTGCGGGCACACCCGGCCAGTTCCAATTATCCGGAGGTCCCGGAGATTGAGATCGCCCACCGGAGAGAAAGACGCCACCACTAGGGAGGAAAAAAAAAGATCCGGATCCGATAGAAATCGGAGTAAAAACCGCGTGACAGATTAGGCCTACAGGCCGTGGACGGGAGATTATCTTTACTTTTCCACGGGTTAGAAGTCTGGAGCGAATCGCCGGGCGGTCCATTTTTTTTTTCTACCTTTCTGTTTCCTATATAGTCTAATCGTGGAAAACGATCTGATACGATTAGCCATTAGCCTAGAGACCGGGAAGAGAATCGTGTGAACAAGGTGCCTACCAGCTTTAGATTGGTGAACAGCCGTTTTTCGGTTTTTAATGAGATTGTCACAACAGATTGGTTTCATAGTAAATTTGAGCCACCTTCACCGCAACTGGTGCATAGCTTTCAAGAGAGCTTAAAGATTTGAATAGGATTTCTGAAAGAAATTACCGGTTCGCTCACAGAAAAAAAACTGTCCTATAGATCCCGGTTCTGGAATAGAAACTAAAAAAACAAATATTACCCTTCACCTCCAAAAGAGAAGGTCGAAGTTTTCCAAGATGTAGAAACTGTGATAAAATCTCTGCTCAATAGGAGCATATCACAAAAGCACAACCAACGAAAAATCAAGGTTAATGATTAGCGGAATGAATAATCACCATGTGTAGATAGAAAAACGATATGGCTGAAAATGAATGGAGCCCAAAAAAAAAGGTGAGCACGCGCCTGAGGCTGCACCATTTTTATCTGGTAGCTACGATCGCATTACTTAATTTGATGTAGGTACCTCATCTCCGCTATTAATGATGTATTTATGGTACACCGCGACTCGAAAACATCAACTTACGATAGTCGACCTTTCCAAGATTGTGTTTTTAAAAGCAAAAAAAATCGTAGATTCCATCTACTTTTGTTGTCTGTGTTCATTGAATTTATCGTATTAAACCAGCTGTGACAATTATGACAAAAAATAGTCCAAATGTTTTCCGTCATTGTGTGTGCTCACAGCCAATGTCTAAACCTAAACCATCAAGATCAAGATTAATGACATTCAACTCTCTTGAAATCGATTGACAGGGTTCCCTCTGTCATCAATAGATCAGTGATTAGCACAAGTTTTTGAGAATTGTACATAATGTCTCAAAATGAGTTAAACATGCATGATTAGGTTTTTATTTGAAAGTTGTTCAAAATATAATGGAAGTTTTTACATGATTACTTCAACTATGATGAAAAAAAATTGGTGATATAATGTTAAAAAGTTCTGTCTAATAGGTGGCCAATTTTCAGCGATATCGATCCACGCAATCAAAAATGGTGGCGAGTTGAAAATGAGATTCATTCCTTAAGGGTACAGCATTTTTGGTGGCTATGTTTTGATAACTCAATTTGGAAGATTTTGGCGTCCTAAATACCTACACATCATTTGTCAGAATGATCACCTTTAAAATAAGAAATTTTAAAATTGATCAGTTTTGATTAAAACTGATTAATTAATTAAGCTTCATGAAAACTTAAAACCGATTTTGAATTTTCTCATTACCTTCCATTCAATCAAGGATTCAGATTTTGTCTAGCAAATCTGGTATCAGAGATACAGTGCTTTCAAAAGTTGAATTCTAAAATTTAAAAAAAACTGTAAGATACTATATTTTATTTCATATATTTTACAACTATATCTGACATCATTCAAGAACGTCATGTAGCATGTGATAATAACAAAATTCCATTACATTAAATCACATTATTGAAGACTGCCAAATTTGGCCCGATATTGCCCGGATTTTTGTCGATAGTTTTGAAATGGAATGCCCAGTAGACTGAGTCGATTTAGGGTCATTTTTGAATTTTTCAAACCCTGGGGTCTTAAAAGCTTCGTTTTGGTCCAAAACTCATCCATGATTTTTCGCAGAATTTTTAAGTAACGTTTACATGAGTAAATTTGAACTTTTAGGTTTGTATGGGAAATTGAATATTTTGTACTGAGAAATCAACATCATTTTTGTTTCTTCTGTGGAACCGAGCCTGCCAAGGGTTTTTGTGCCAATTTATGAATTTCTTCAAGGAAATTTTCCCCTGAACAACTTTGTCGAATATCATATGTTCGTATCTTTTTAGACAAAAAAGTTATTAGCCGTTTAACAGGTGTATGTCTTTTTGGATTGATAAACCATTAATTCAATTGACACCACTGCTTGTGCCCCACGAAGTATGGCATGAAAAGTGGTCTTGCAATACTTCGCTAGGCTCCAGCAGTGATGTCAATTGAATTTCTTTTTCATCAATGCCAAAAGACATACACCTGTTAAAGAGCTAATAACTTTTTTGTCTTAAAAGATACTAAGTTATGATATTCGACAAAGTTGTTCAGCGGAAAATTTCCTGTGAGAAATTTATAATTTGGCACAAAAACCATTAGCAGGCTCGGTTCCACAGCAGAAACAAAAATGATGATGATTTTACAGTACAAAATATTCAATTTTCCCATATAAACCTAAAAGTTCAAATTTACTCATGTAAACGATACTTAAAAATTCTGTTAAAAATCATGTGGGACGAATGGGTATTCCCCCGGTTCCCGAAATGTAGAGAAAAACTTTTAACAGTGTATTTTATCAGTCTCTAACTGAAGCTCGAAAGCTACAACTCGTGCAAATATTATCTCTGTACAAAACCGCGAATTAAACCGATTTATACTTGATTTCGTGTTGTTTCTTTAACTCCGAACCTCAAATTACTACATGGGGGCTCAACCGGGATGGAGTTTTAGTGAAATGTGCGCGACCTCGAGTAAAATCGGACATTAAAGTTGTGAAGTCGAGTGACGGAAATTTGCCGAGAAACAAGATGGCTGATCCGATAGTGGAATTGTGCGCCACGTTTACGAAAGTTGGCCTAGAAGGCGAGTGCAAGAAAAGGATGCTACCGGCGACAGGCAGCAAGACGGAGATGGCAAGACGGATCGTTACTCATGATAACGCTACAAACGATGATTGTCAGCGTACCAACGACGAGGTACATGACGGTAGCCACGATGACGATAGTAATGATTCCTTTGCCGAAGATGTCGCCAGCCACGAAGAAGCCGATGACAAAGAGGCCGAAGATGACGACGATGACGCGGCTAACGATGATAGTCACTCTGCTGACGAAGACAGCACACAGGGAGACCAAGCCGAAGACGACGATCAGCAAAGTAGTGTGGGTGAAAGTTCGAGTTTCCGTACAGCTGTTCAATTTCAGCCCACCTCAACGCCGAAGCAAACGAAGAAGTTGCAGAAAAGTGCTCCACGACCCTATTCGTTCCGTGACGTAGAAGAAAGTATCGAATCGTACACCGCGGAAGAGGGTCAGAACGTGAAAGAATGGATGCGTCAGTTCGAAGAAATATCAGCTGCTGCATATTGGAATGCCGAGCAAAAGCTGATAATGCTGCGGAAGAAACTGACAGGTACGGCGCGGCGATTTGTGTTCACGCAACGTAACCTGAACACATTCGCAAAACTGAAGAAGGCGGTGATCGAAGAATTTGCCCCATTTGTGCGTGCAAGTGATGTGCACCGGCAGTTGGCAGCTCGTAAGAAAAAGCCCACTGAGCCGGTACGTGATTACTTTTACGATATGCAACGAATTGCGCTGCAGATCGATCTCGATGAGCCAAGCTTGTGTGAGTATATCGTCGATGGTGTGACAGACGACGAGTATCATCGATCTATGTTGTACGACGCTCTCACCATTAAGCAGCTGAAGGAGAAGCTTTCCATGTTCGAAAAATCGAAGGCTAAAATGAACAAAAAGTCCCCCACCGAAGACCGTAACAACCAGCGAAGAGATCACCCTGTGGATGGAAAAGATTCGAAGCCGAAATCCGACGCACGACGACACTGCTTTAACTGTGGTAGTTCGACACATGTTGCCAGCGATTGTCCGCTGAAAGGAGAAGGTCCGAAGTGTTTTTCCTGTAATGGTTATGGGCACCTGTCGCGAGAGTGCGACAAGAAGAGCGACGAGCGAGGTGCGAAGAGAATCGCTATAGTGAATACGATCGAAAAAGTAAACATTCAGCCCAGTGTTAGTGTGAAGTTGGCTGACCACGAGCTATGTGCTATGATCGATACGGGAAGTGAAATTTCGCTGATGCGAAAGGATGTTTGGCTCAATATTGAGAAAAGTTGCGATATTGGAGCAAAATTGAAGCGATCTGACATAAGGGTACGCGGATATGGTGGAGAAGTGAAAACAGTGTGCGAGGAGGCAACTGTCAATGTTGCGATCGAAGAAGAAAATTTCGTTATTCGTTTTTATGTCGTGTCCAGCAATGCAATCGACATGCAAGTGGTGTTAGGAATGGATTTCCTTCACGGTGTCGATTATTCGATAACCCCGAAAGGCGTACGTGTGAAGAAGTATCCGCTGAAAGAAGCCGAAGAGGACAACGATGCGAAGTGGATCCGACGGATCGAAGATTGCACTGAAAGTGAACTTATCGTTTCGAATGCTTACCGTGAACATCCGGAAAGTAGTGTTATCGCGAAAAATCCTACGATTAAGCCGTCCGACAGCGAGTACTGTAGTGCTGTAGCAGTGGTTTTGAAAAAGGAAGACTCACGTCGTGTTTGTGTTGACTTTCGAAAAGTGAACAAAAAAGTTATTCGTGACAACAATCCGATGAACCACGTCGAGAATCAGATGGCCAGTGCTCAGGTTTACACAATTAGTGTTGCTGTAAGTCTTGATAAGTTGGGCAAAGGAGTGAAAATGAAAAAAGCCCCTGAAGAATTCCGAAGGAAGAAATTCAAATTTCGGAAGCTGACGAGCGAGGGCATCGAAAGGAGCCAGCAAAATCGAGGTTTCTACAACGCTCATCGAAAGCCGCCCGAAGAGCTTACAGAAGGGGACGTGGATGTGATTCCGAAGTACCGTTTTGAATTAAGAAGAACGGTGAAGCAGCGATGTTTTAGCCCCTACGAAGAAGTGACTATCTTGCCGAATGACAGGTACGCAGTGAGGAAAATTAACGACGACGCTGAGGGTCCTAAGAAGGCGAAAACCGCAGGAGACCAGTTGAAGCCGTGGACACTTCCGGGCCGGAAGTGATGTCAGGAAAGGCCGTGTGGGACGAATGGGTATTCCCCGGTTCCCGAAATGTAGAGAAAAACTTTTAACAGTGTATTTTATCAGTCTCTAACTGAAGCTCGAAAGCTACAACTCGTGCAAATATTATCTCTGTACAAAACCGCGAATTAAACCGATTTATACTTGATTTCGTGTTGTTTCTTTAACTCCGAACCTCAAATTACTACAATCATGGATGAGTTTTGGACCAAAACGAAGCTTTTAAGATCCCAGGGTTTGAGAAATTCAAAAATGACCCCAAATCGACTCAGTCTAATGCCCAGATTTTGCCAGGTTTTTAGATAAAATAGCCTGGATTTGTCCGGCCCAGAAATGTGCTGAAAATTTTTGGAAAACTTATTCTATAGTTGTTCTAAAAAAAGTGCTCAGCCTCATCTTTAGAATGGGTTTCTTTTTAAAACTGCAACTGAACAAGTTAAGAATCTAAAACCAATGATTTCTTCAAAATTATTTCATCGACTTCTAATTTTATATATCAACGACGGTCATCAAAATTAGCGAAACAAAAATCTTAAACCTTTCATTACAAATATTATGCTGTTATGAAATATTCGTCAAAAAATACAATTTCAGTCTCAGCTTTATGTTGTGTTCCTGGTTTTTTAAAATGCTATACACAGTAAACGAAAATTACCGAGATCGGTAATTTTTTTACCGAAATCCTAACATGTGTAAATCATTAAACTATTCGGTAATTTTTTCGGTAAAAAATAAACAAACATCGGTAAATCGATTCTTCATTTACCGATGTTCGTTAATTTTTACCGAAAAAATTACCGAACAGTTTAACGATTTACACATGTTAGGATTTCGGTAAAAAAATTACCGAACTCGGTAATTTTCGTTTACTGCGTACATCACATTCAAAAAGGTTTTGATAAATTACACAAGGTCATAAGGTCAAAAAATTGACATTCTTCCGAGATGCAAACAATTGAAGGATAATTTTGACTAATTTGAACCTGAATCTAAATATGCATTTTTTCTATCAGTATTTGTTATTTAAATAACTTTAAAAATCAGGTTAAAATCATTAAAGAAATTCCTGCACTTTTTTGAAAAAAAAAAACACATTCAAAACATTTCTATTTGCTTACTTTTTGAACCATATTGAATTTTCGATAATTTTAAAAGCATAATCTAATCGTTTTACAAGTTTCAACAAATTTAATAAAGAAAATCTAGTTTTTTTTATATGTTTCTGCAGTAATGTCAGAAAAACTTTCCAAATTTGTAAAAACTGTAGAATTATACCTTTTTAGATCATCATCAGCAAAATATTATTCCTTAGTTGAATGAAGTATAAGAAAAAAAAACCTGAAACAGATTTTCCTTAAATGTAGATTTGTTAATTAATCAATTATCTACACTAGTTTACAGCATTTTTGAACTAGGTAAATTCAATATCATTTTTAATGTCAAATCGGGCGCTGAATCCGAAAATGAAATTCAAAAAAATCTCAGTAGAACAGTTTTTGAGTTATGCTCCAAATATTAAATTATGGAAAAATAAAATAGGACTTGAACTTAGATTCAAAAATCTTATTTATCTATCAAAATCGCTTGCAAATTGAAGAAGTTATGGTTACTTTATCATAACAGTAATTTTTACATTTTGAATAATTTAACGAATCGCAGAAAACTAGACTTATTTGTTTGGAAAATTTTCATTTATTTTATCAGTCAATTTTTTATTTTTTATTTTTTAGTTTGTGTGATAATCAGGAGTAAGAAAATCGTGTTATAAATTTTCCTATTTGCTGTATATTTTTGAGATTGTTATTATTTTTAGCTAAATTTGAATTTCGAAACCTATGTTTTGAGACCTCTTCTCCTTTCACTGAGGAGATAAAAATGGGAGAGTGGGTCTCCCTTACATTTTTTTCATATATCGAAAGCTAATCCAGCAAACGAAACCTGATTTGGCATGTGAGTATATTTGAGAAGTAGAAATGTTTTGTGATCCCTTCCTCTCTTTAATGGGGAAATGGGTAGAGAGGAGACTTTCATATAATATTTTTTTGAAAATCTCGAGAACTTATCATTTGACTGGAACCAAGTTTATGGATAAGAAAGGAGGTGGAAGGATCTAGAAGCAATAACGAAATAATTACATAACTTGAGAATCATTCAAGCAAATAGTACCAAATTCGGCATGGGAGGAGAGGGTTTGGCAACGAGAAATGTTTCTATGAATATATTGTACCCCTCTTTTTTCAGAGGAGAAATTTAAAAAGGGGGAAGGAGGGCTCTCTTACAATTTTTAACATAATTCGAGAATTTGTCAAACAAATGGAAATAGATTTGGCATGTGAGGGTATTTGGATACGAAAAAAGGTTTCAATGATTAAATGAGACCACTTCCTTCTGCCAGCGGAGAGATCGAAAGGAGCTTCCATACAATTTTCATTCCAACATTAGATAACTATACTAGCAAATGGAATCAAATTGGCTTGAGAGGATATTTAGATATCCCAAAAGGTTGTATTATTGTTTGGAACTCCTCCCGATTTGCATTGGGAGGATAGGAAGAGGGGAATCAAATTTGGCATGCGGGGGTATTTGAGTGAACAAAATATTCGCACAATGCACAGTGGTCAAAAATGCGAAAAACGTGATCGTTGCTTATAACTTTTTTGGTTCACATTTTGGGTTATTGGTGTCTTCGGAGAAGTTTTTCAAATATATTAGCTCTATAATAAAAAAAAAATTTCTGATTAATCCCCCTACAAGTGAGATAACATTTCTAACTTCTCTATTCAAAACGTTAGCTCTTTGATGTCTTCGACAAAGCGTTATAGCAGATCCGTAGTACGTATCTGTGACCACCTCACTTGGCCCTCCAGTTTGTAGAATGCGCTATAGTTTCAAAGAAATTGTTGTTTTTAATGCAAAATTGGAAAAGTAAAATTAATGTATCTCGCTTGGATACAAAGGATAAAGACGATTGTACGTGCATCTTGTAGACGAAATCTTTGACTTTAATTTGCATCTGAAGCAGGCTGCCCGATGTTGCCCGGTATTTTTAAAATTAGGCGTGAAAAAGCACTATTTTCGGAAATCTTTTTAACATAGCTCTGCAGTATCTCATTGTACAAACTTGAAATGTTCAACAAAGACAAACAATTTTGTTAAACATATTATTAAGCTTTAAGTTGACTGAAAAAAAGTTATTAGTATTAAACTGATTTTTAGAGATCAAGTTTTTTATTTAGACTATAGCGCAGACAGTAATTATTTTAGAAACGTGACATCTGAGTCTAAGTTTAAGAAAATTTGATTTTAAACAAGTCGAAGACATCAAAGAGCTAAAACCTAGAATAGAGAAGTAAGAAATGTTATCTCACTTGTAGGGGGATTAATCAGAAAACAAAAAAAAAAAATTTTATAGAGCTGATTTTATTGAAAAACTTCTCCGAAGACACCAATAACCTAAATTGTGAACCAAAAAAGTTATAAGCAACGATCACGATTTTCGCATTTTTAACCACTGTGCAATGGTTTGAAGCTTTTCCCACCTTTCATTAAAGAAATATAAAAGAGGAGGAGTTCCCATACAATGTTTTGCATGACTGGTATGACGATCCAATGGTACTAAACTTGGCATGGGACGATTTTTGGATATGGAAAAAGACTCAATGGTTGTTTGAGATCCCTTTCTGATCCCAGTAAACAAATAGGAAGAGAAGAGGGGGACACCAAAGTTTAAGAAAATTAAAAATTTGGATTTTGCTGACTACAAACATTTGATGCCCCATCAACCTTAACCCTTCATATCATGATTTTTTATTTTCCCTTATATGTAATTCGTTTTCACTTTTTTCATACATTAATTGTTGCAAAATTGTTACTTTATGAAACGAAGGGTTAAAAGTTTTAGAGGGTAAACCATGTGTTGTCTTTGTTGACGGTATGCAGAAATTTTTGGCGTCAGAGATGGTTTCTAAAATACTTTCAGACCGCTCCAAGTTAACCCTCATCCGTCCCTGAAATTTTTACCCGTTATAGTCCCTGGAGTGTCAATTTGACAATCCTGACTAAAACTAATATATATCTCTTGTTTCCAACCCGCTTTTTACAAAATTTATATTTTTGGAAACATGGTAAGTTGCCTTTCTGATGAATATAAATTTATTGCGAAAATCTTGCGGGAATATACATAAACTCCAGTACAAAGTTGATTATAAGTTGATTATAAGTGCAAGAAATTGCAATCTTGAAATTGATCTTAAAAAATTTCAATAAAATATATCGTTATGTCCAACGTATAGCTTCTAACTTCAGCTTTCTTGGACACAAAATAAGTTAAAATATGACTCAATTTGAACAATTTCCGCAAACTAATGAACCACCCAACGTGAAATTCGGTACGTACACAGTAAACGAAAATTACCGAGTTCGGTAATTTTTTTACCGAAATCCTAACATGTGTAAATCGTTAAACTGTTCGGTAATTTTTTCGGTAAAAAATAAACGAAGATCGGTAAATCGATTCTTCATTTACCGATGTTCGTTTATTTTTTACCGAAAAAATTACCGAACAGTTTAACGATTTACACATGTTAGGATTTCGGTAAAAAAATTACCGAACTCGGTAATTTTCGTTTACTGTGTAGTCTTTTTCAAGACAGGGAATAGTTTCTATAACACTTTCAAAACGTTCCAAATTAAAAAAAAAAAAGGAGGGGTTCCAATACAAAAATTATTAAAAATATGACACCATCGACCAATTTTCAGAAACTACTGAACCGATCAAGACCGGGAATGGTTTCTATAATACTTTCAAATCCCTGTCGAATCTTAAAAGGGGGACTCTTATAATTTCAAAGTAGTCGAAGATTCCTTTGAATTCGGCTACAGTATTTGAAAGACCCAAATACTAGTATTTCACTAGCTACTTGCTATGATCGACTGATCAGTCGTGTCGTGATTTTACGAATCTCAATTCAGAGATTCACCTAAACACGTCTGTCGCTCGCAAGAATAGATCAATGACTCACTTTGTTTTGTTTGTTTGTCAAGTGCTGCCAAAATAGCAAATGTTCTCATAGAAATTTATTTTATTTTATTCATCTTCAGTGTTGCCGAATACAACTATTATTTTATTTTATTCCTAATTCAATTTGATTTATTTTCTGTATATTCTTCATCTCATCCCTACAAGTCGATAACCCACTGAGGATGCTAGCAAGTAGCTAGTGAAATACTAGTATTTGGGTCTTTCAAATACTGTAGCTGAATTCAAAGGAATCTTCGACTACTTTGAAATCACAGTTTCATTCAGCTAAGAGGTTCTTCAAACCTTTGATTATTAGGGACTCTTATACAAAATGAACAAAATTTTAACAATCGTCGAAGGATTTTTTAAAAATTGACGAGCGTAAGCCTTTTGACATAATGATCCGATACTGAGAATTTTTTAATATTTATTTAGTAGGCCCAAAACAGTATTCACTCAAAAAAAATCATTTAAAAAGTCTAAGAATGGAAGATCTATGTCCATTAGACCGCTGCAAAAATGACTTTTTGCTCCCATATGTTTTTTCGGTGTCTTTTGGTTTACCAAGCATCAGTTTAAAATTTGAGATGGTTTGGTTGATTCCTGAGTTAGTGAAACGCGTTTCAATTTTGTATGGAAATTTGTATGGAAGAAGAAATTTATGAACATTAAATCATCTAAAAACATTCAAATAAGCTTGAAATAAAGTTAGTCTCTAATTTTTGGTTTTGACTATTCTTAAACTTCTTTTTTTGCTATTATAACAAACAGCTAAGCATTTCATGAAAAAAGTTATAACTATTTCAAAATAAAAAAAAATTGAATCCATTGCAAAGTATTAATAAATGGCATACTTTGCTTGCTAGAGCTTCTAATAATTTCATGAAATGTTTTTGCAAAGATGAATTTCATGTTCATGCTTCCAATTATAAAAAATAATTTTGAAAAAAAAAACATCGAATATCTTTTCTGGGATACAATTTAGGATTGTGCTTTGTTCACATGAGTTTTACCGAAAGAATCAAGGAATATTTTTCATCCAAAGTTCTATTTTTGTGAAACTTTCAGTACGTCTCTGGCGATTTTTGAATAAAAAATTTTGTTCTCCCATACAAATCTACATACAAAATTAAAACTCTTTGCGCTAATTTAGAACTGGATGGATCGCTTCCAAAATTTTTATTGCTATTTCTGGCAACAACCAAAAAAAAGTTATGGGAGTAGTAAAAATTTTAGAATTTAAAATTTCCATACAAAGCTTGCTTGTAAATAAAAAGTGTAAAATTGACGTAGAAGTTCAAAGAACATAGTCAAACTTTTGATTTAAGACAACAAAGTTAAAAAAAAAAACTAAAACTAAACTTATTCGGCATTAATTCTCAAACATTCCAACTGATGCTGAGCTTTCATTTCAAAAATTTTTTTAAAATAAATTTTGACAAGTTTCAACAGTTTTTTGATGGTGAAGCAAAGCTCTCCGGGTCAGCTAGTTTTTAATTAAACTTGGACGACAACTTTATCTGTAGTTACACTTGACATTTATCACAGAAGATTTATAATCAAAAGGACCCCACACATGTTGGGTCTAAATTAGCAGTATCTGATGAAAAGAAAAAATACACGGGCGTCTGAAGGAAACTCCCACAGAACAAATCTCTCGCCCAACAGGGCGGACCATTCTCATAAGGCACCACCTCAAAGCAATAGAATGGGGGCGTAATTCAACACACAAAACTCAACTGCCCTCCGCCCGTATCAATATAATTCACCAGGCGGTCATCTGATCGTTTGGGGGCCTATCTCGAATGTCCATCGAAAGTAGAAAAAAAACGCGACCAGCCTTAACTATCAACAATGTTTCCTAGCGTGATAGATACTCACATGTTGCGATCACTTGGAATACATTAGAGCAGAACGGGGAAAGTGGGCGTATTTCAGCGAAATGTTGCAATCGTAAATTAATGCGCTGTACACAGCTCACCGCGATAGGAATCTTGAGAGCACGTAGTAGATCACCATGTTGTTCAGTTTGGAATCTAAATCGTCACAGTTTAGGCAGGTTTGGTTTAGGCCTAGGCACTTGCAAGTCCGAACGCGTGGTCCTGGTCATGTAATAATTCCTTGGGGTCGTCGTCTGAGATCCAATCGGAATCGTTGATTGTAAGTCCTGTCAGCTTCGAAAGGCCAAGATTTAATCGTTTTGACTAATCGTATGGCATGTAAAACAGCACAGCATGGCAATAAATAGATCGGGCGATTAGTTGATGGAGTGAGTGATCAACGTCTTCTTAAGCCGCCCATTTGTCAGTTTCAAATTTCGATCTAGAACCGGATAACCTAATTATTTTTCCTTTTAAGTATGTGTTTCAGACTGTCAAATTATTTGGGTAGATAGTCTCCAGGCTTCAAATTTCTATACAATCCTATACAAAATTATAGCTTAGTCAAAATCAAAATTCAGAACATCCCATAAGCGAAAAATGAAACATTTATCCAGGAGCTAATTGAAATTGTTTCTTTGTCTTCAAACCATTCTGAGCAAAGATAGAAAATCACGCATCCAATCAAAATATTTCCGAGCACTGTTTTTGCTACCGTTTATTGCTGCGGTCAGTTCCCAAAAAAGGAACTATTAGACAGACAAGTTGCTTCTCCCCTCCCTGAAAGCAGAACTATTCTATACATGATGTTCAATCAACTCTTCACAAACATGTCTGTCTACTCACCATATGATACAAACAATAATGATTGGAAAACGTGAATAGGGAACAAAAACCTAAAGTAAGACCCAGTCAAGAACGGTGGTGCTCATCAACGACGACGGACGTTCAGAAATCGAGTCCGCATGGCAAGATCGCTTGATCGCGCGCTAATTGGTACATTTATTAATAATGGATCGATCAGTGATTTTTCATTTCGTTCCTAACTATTACATATAGAGATTCCCGCGGGGAGATAACGGACGAACCTGAGTCGTACCTATAAGAAGCAATTTCTGAGCTTGCCGATTTCAATCATCTTCAAGGCCAAAGCAACTATTCCAGAATGGGCGATTTAATCGAATCATAACTTCCATTTAGAAGACACCTGTAATTAATTTTTTTTGCAATGTTGAAAAGAATGGCTGTGGGAGGCATAACAACTCGACAATTTTTGCTAAGACTTTTATTGACTGTTTTCAGTGTTCATAACCAAAGAAGACAGTCTCTGACTCTTAAGAATTCAGATTTATCATTAAAAATTTGGGCAGGGGGCCTTATCTGCGTTTTTGGCTTGAGACTGAGACCAAGACTTGTTATCTGTTATTTACTCCGGTTATTTTCTGGGTTCATGGTTTTTAACGGGCCTCAATTTTGTATGGAAATTTGATACTATTTGTTCTAACGAAACTGCCAAATCCACTTTTTTGACGTAATTTCACACATTTTCTTCGAAGATCGTAAGATGATACGAGTAACGACGAAAAAGTTAGGTCGGATCCAATATGAAATTCTTCTTTTGACACCTACCCCCCCCTGATAATTTCTGAAAAACCGGAAGATTGAATTAAAAAAGTTTAAAGAATTTTATGAAAAGATTGATAAATTATCAGAATTTTCAAACAATTCCAAAGTCAAAAAACAAATCGTGGAAGCTAGGATATTTTTCATTCTTCGTTTCCGAGGTTTGTTCAAGTGTTTGATGTAAAATAACTCGATTTTTCGATTCTATTCGAATTAGATTGTATGCAACCCAAGCAACCAAAAGTCCCATATCAACTTAAACGCGTGCCTACGAAGTTCGAATTTCGTAAAGGTTCCAAAGGGAATTGCTACCGAATTTTCTCGAATGCGATTATGAAAGTTACAAAATGTTCCTCAAATAGCCTTTTTGTGACACGTCAATCGCAATACTCAGTGTTTAAAGTTACTAATAGGGCCTAAAATAGCCTTCTAGTGTTGTGGCCATGAAAAGCCATTGGACTGTAGGAGCGGCGCTTGGCAAAACAACCACTGCTTGCCCTTTCCCCTTCTGGGATTGGGCTTTGACAACCCCTGGTGGTTGCCAAACAGTGGAGGCAGGTCCGCAGACTGTCTGCCTGGGGGCCAAGGCCAGGTCGATGTGAGCGCTTGGGAAACTACCACTGATGGTCCGCTCCCCTCGTGGGATTGGACCTGAAGAGACAACCACGCATGGTTGTCCCATCAGTGGAGGCAGGTCCTCTTGACGCTGCCTGGCGGCCAAGGCTCGGGGGGATCTCGATCGCCTGGTTGATCGAGATCCGAACTCTTTCGGATGGGAGGGCTCTAAAAAGAGCCGGTTGTGGCAGCTGGACCCGGGAGCAAGGCGACGGAGCGAAGCACCAGAAGAAAGAAGGCAATTATCTTCTCAGCTTATATACTATTTATTTCTCTACTTCACTTATTTACTATTATTTACACTTTATATTTACACTACCGTCCCATCTTGACGGTTTGGTGGTTTAATATCGACTGACTCCAGGCGCATCAAAGAATGCGCCCTTAAATAGGCTGACGAACAAGCACACAGCCACGCGCTTGCGTCAGATGGAATCGTGTAGAACATTCTCGACGCTTTCAGCGAGAGCAACCGTTTCGCTCTCTCGGTGCGTTACTCTCGCGTCTATTCTCATTTCTCAGTCCGCTTGTCGGACTGAACAAATAGCCTTTTTGTGACATATCAATCGTATCCCTTCAGTATAAAATTTACAAATTGGGTTTAAAATAGCCTTCTAAGTTCCTTAAACAGCCTTTTTGTGACATATCAATCGCATCCCTTCAGTATAAAAGTTACAAATTAGGTCTCGAATAGCCTTCCATGGACTTCAAGTTCCAAAAAGTTCCTCAAATAGCCTGGCGCCTTTGCTGCTGGCCGCTGGCTGCTTTTGCTGGTATTCTAGGGAAGCTTATTACCACTTCGAGTTTAAGCTGCTGATAAGACAACATCTAGGCATGACCTCGTGGCAACGTGTGTGGCTATCATCTTCGAAGGGTCGCGGTTCAAATCTAGTATCAGGACTAATTTTTGTCATTAGGTTGTTTGATTGCTTGAGTCAGCAAATAAATCAAATGTGTATCAGAACTAGCGTGCGTGCCTGGATGTATAAAACAATGTCAAAAACAAAGAAATTAAGTCAGATGAATTGAGGTGATGGGAGGAATTAAGATGGATGCCGAGAAACCGGCAGCACCATACGGGCTGGTGATGATCGAAGAAAGAGAGGGGAGAATAGATTTTGTTTTTGTTGATTAAAAGGTGACTTGTGAGCTGAATAGAAGGCCGTTCAAATCTGTAATGGAACTTCAATGTTTCAATAAGAACTTAAATTTTGGGCTTCAGCCAGGGCCGTAGGAAGAACCAACTCATGGGGGGGGTTTTGGTGACTAATTTTGTCCTATGATTTGTTGTCTAACAACATACTAATGAAAAAAAATTAAACAAATTATGTTTGTAACTATATGATTATTCATTTTTAAGTACTCATTAATAGTTTTCGTATGAAATTGTAACTTAAGAGAAGACACGGATGCCACAAGGATTGAAAAGTGTCATTGATAAAACCTTAAAAAAAGTAACTTTAGAAAAGTGGTCCTTAGCCTAAAAGGCGGGCTAAATTTCTTTCAATGAAACCTCTAGGAACAAAATATAAAATTTGCTTTCGTCGATGATTAAAATTTTTTAATTTTTTTGAAAGTTTGGTAGATCAAAGTTATTGATTTGGACATAAAATAAGTTTTTTTTAGGGTAGTCTCCAATTTCTTAAAAATACTTATTCTATACTCAAATCAAACAAGCCTAATCCTCTAAACTCTTTTACAAATTCCAAGATTCTTACTTTTGATAAAAATAAATAAAATTTAATTTTCCAAAAAAACCGTTAGAGTTAAAAAAATTTCGAATCAAATTTTCATGATGCAATCTTAAACTAAATTTATGATTTTAGTTTGAAATTTAGCTTCAAAAAGAGCTTCAATATTAATAGAGCAATGAAATACACCGAAAAAATAAAAAAAGAGATTTTTTAGGTGAAGATCAGGTACATATTTCTTAAACAAGGAATATTTTCATAAAGAATGAATTCCATACTAAAAATCCTGTGTATGATTTTTTAAGTATAATTTGGAATATTTTGCATGAATCAGAACTTAGAAAATTAACTCAAATTCTACTTTACATTTGTGATTAGTGTTTACAAACTTATACTGATTAAAAACTTTGAAATCTAGAAATTAAATTGACAAGCAAATTTTTAAGTTTATGTTCTCTTGAATTTCTCAACAATTTTATGTTGATTGAAAAACTCATTCACAAACTAAATCTTTTTCTGAATTTTAATTCTGAATTCTAAACCTGAATTCAAAAATTGAACTTCGAATCTGTTTCCGAATTTCTATACGATTTCCGAAATGTAAAAAAAATACGATTTCCAAATCTTAATTCTAGATCAGAATATCATGAGCTAAATCGCTCATTCATGAATCTATTAGGTATTTAAATTTTGCAGTGCTGGTTTAATCTTAATTCATTGTTTCAATTATTTATTTTTAATTTATTTTGTGAATCTGATTTAAAATGTCAATTTCGAATGATGAAGAATCTGGTTTTCAATTTTGGATCGCCACTTAGAAGCTTTCAATGTTTAAATTTTGTGTTAGAAAGTGTAAAAACTTCGAATTTGAATATAAAACAAATTTCTTCATTTTTCATGTTCAAAAAACTATCAAAATATTAAAAATGCAAAACCGAATTCGAACAAGGATTTCAAAGCATCTTTTCATTCCTTATTTCTTATGATTATTCGAACTAAAAATCAAGAATCCCAAACTTGATACATAATCAGAAATACGAAAATATGTAGAAATACAATTTTGGTTTTAGGAATATGGAACCAGAACTTCCAAAATTTAAGACCTGAATTTCTATGATAAGGTTGCCAAATTGCCCGATTTAATATAAAATTTGGGAAAAGTTCGGTCCGACTCGGTTGCCCAGATTTCATTGAAAAAGCACGAATTTTGCCCGGGTTTGTTCTCATTCTTAAATCAAACTTAAAAAAAAAACAAATTGTATTGTAATTTTTTTTATTTATGTGTCCATATTTTTTGCAGCAAGATCCAAAAAATTATCATGAAAGGTTTTTAATGTTTTTTTTCTAGATTTTTGCTGAGCAATTCCTAGGTGTTGACCAAAATTGCCCGGTTTTGTCTGGATTTGGTCGACCATTTTTAAATCAAATACCCGGATTTTGCCTGGTTTTTACATAAAACAGCCCGGATACATACTGAAAAAAATCTGACAACCTCATTCTATGAACAAATGAGAAAATTTTGAAAAACTGTAGCAGAATTTTGAACTTGAAATGGGTTTTTGGGGTTTTAGTATTAGTTTTTAGTTCAGATAGTTACTTTTGGATATCTTTGCTCTATTATCATAATTTGATTATGAATTTAAAATTGTGAGTGAAGAATGTAGAATATCTGGCTTGCTTTTTTGTACTCTCATGGGGGGGGTTTAACCCCCAAAACCCCAAAATGAGCCACTTGTCGTAGTAGAAACAAAAATTGGAGTACACCAATCGATTCAGCTGACATTTTTACATAATTAAGTATGGTTTGTATGACTTTTTTGTTGCAAGGTAGATGGCTACAATCGAAATTATAACTTTACACCCAAAAAAATAGGGGAAATCGGGCAAAATGAGACGTTAAGAGTCATTTTATCAGAAAGCGATGTGGATCATTCGATTCCTCGTGTTTTTTTACATAAAGAAGGCGTTCTTGCCTGAATTAAGTACCTTTTTGGCTCGAAAATCCCCACTGTGCACTGTAAGGACATAACAAGAATCCCCCTGGGGCAGTATAAGCACCATTAATCAAGGCAAGATGAGCGTTTTCTGCCGGGGAATCTAGAAGCGAATTCGACTCGATGAAGTCAACTGAATAATAGAGCTACAGCTTAACTTAACGATTTGGCTTATTGGTTGGATGTCGGAGAGGTAGGCTCGGGTTCGATTCCTGGTCGAGGTGATTTTTTTTTTTCATTTATCATTCATAATCATGATTGCACTAAACGGTGAGGCGTAGATTCATCAAACAAAGCAATAACAAAATAATCTAGGTCTGTTTGTAGAATTCAAACAATTAACACATGCTCATACATTATGTTTCTGGTGTTTTGTTTGACGGATGATGCTTTGATGCTATTAGCCGTATAATGTAACAATCAAAAAAATCAATCATCAATGGTATGTGCGAGAAAAATCCCCTCGAGCAGGAATCGAACCCGAGTCTACTGATTACCTCTCCGACACCTTTCCAATAGGCCAAATCGACGAGTCAAGCTGTAGCTCTATTATTCAGTTGACTTCATCGAGTTGAATTCGCTGCTAGATTATACGGCAGAAAACGCTCGTCTTGCCTTCATTGATAGTGCTCTGTTCGCCTCCAGTGAACAAATTAAAGTAAAAACGCGTTTTAAAATTGATTAAAGTGAAAAATAAAAAATTTAATTATGTTGAAAATTGGGAAACAATGTGTAGATCATGTTGCAGTGCGTACATTTCAGATCAAGATGATTTAAAGGTCATAAAAGCTTATTTGGGGGTGCTCAAAAATTATACTATTTTCGTCACTTGAGAACCTAGCTGGTTATTATTTAATATTTCTGTAAAGATGAAAAGGATATTTCTTTTTTGGTGAAAAATTAATACTATAGGTAGTACGAAACAAGCCCTTATGAAAATTTGTTTAAAAAAAAAAATAAATAAATAAATAAATAAATAAATAAATAAATAAATAAATAAATAAATAAATAAATAAATAAATAAATAAATAAATAAATAAATAAATAAATAAATAAATAAATAAATAAATAAATAAAACGTACTTATGTAGAAAAAAGGAGTGCTTATTCTGCCCTGGGTGCTCGTTATGCTTTCATCTCCCCTACGGAAAATTTTGAGCCAAAAAAGTAGATTTGACAGTGCTGTCAAATTTCCATACAAACTTGAGCGTCTTTGAGCGACCTCTCGAAACCTGATGAGGCAAATAAAAATTCGCTGCAGCAATTTGCAGAATTTTTTACTTTTCGACAAAAAACTGAGAAGTTCTTGAAAAGACTTGTAATCGTTCAAAATAAAATTTCACGCCAGAACCAATCAAAATCAACAAAACTATTGTTTTATGCTCATTTTGATTAAATTTTCAATTCTGTTCAATGAAAAACTTTCTCAAAGTCTTATAAAAGTTTTTACAATGATCATTTTTAAGACCCACAAAATTTAACGCACTCACTAATCAGTGATTTAATCAGACCAATTTGACATTAGCGATTTTTCAAAAAAAAATTCTGCTCAAGGTTTTGATTCCAAATGACAACCCAATTTTTGGACCACCCTAACCAACATTCAAACGAAATTGAATGGTTTAAAATCTTTATCTTTATCTTTTTTGTTATGAAATCGCGGGGAGCAAGTTTCATTACCCAGCTTTTACTCACCGATAAAAAAAAGAACGCTGCAACTGATGCAAAAATAAAAAGAAAAAAAAAGTAGAAGGCAAAGAAAAAAAATTATAAAAGCTACAAACTTGACAAATATGTCTCCTAAAAATGAGGGACCGTTCACTTATTACTTAAGCTCAGAAGGGTGGAGGGAGGTTTCACATTTGCTTACGATGCAGATCAAAAACATAAACATGGTGTCTTGATTTAAACCTATTTTTTATTATTTTTAACTTAAATTCGATTTTCTCTTGTTCAATTGATTGTGGAAAATTTGTAAGATTTCTGTTACTCCACACATGCTATGGCATAAATAAAGTTTTCTATATCCGTTTATTATATTTCATTATTTGGTTTGTAAAAAATGTTCTTTATATTGTGCTTTAAAAATGTTGTTTTTGAGTTTCATGTGATCTGTAGCGTGGATGTTATATTTTAATATTTTTTTATTTTGAAAATTTCTTCGAATCAATTTCTCAGAGAATAACAACCGTAATATCTTACTAAAAGGGGAAAAGAGGGAATTGAAGAGTCTCCCTTTGTCTTACCAGGAGGAGGAAGAGTCAGAAATTTCCAAAATTCTTCTAATGTAACGAATTCACAACTCCTAAAACTGTTGCAAAATAATGATAATTAATACGGAAAAAATCAAATTAAAATATAAAGATTATAATGGCGATAAATGATAGAAAAAATTACACCAATAACCAAACGAATAGAATATGGACCATTTTTATTTTTTTTTGTTTAAAAATAAACATGTTTTTGCAATTTTTGTCATTTTTGTCATTTTTGTCATTTTTGTCATATTTGTCATTTTTGTTATTTTTGTCATTTTTGTCATTTTTGTCCTTTTTTGTCATTCTTGTCATTTTTGTCATTTTTGTCATTTTTGTCATTTTTGTCATTTTTGTCATTTTTGTCATTTTTGTCATTTTTGTCATTTTTGTCATTTTTGTCATTTTTGTCATTTTTGTCATTTTTGTCATTTTTGTCATTTTTGTCATTTTTGTCATTTTTGTCATTTTTGTCATTTTTGTCATTTTTGTCATTTTTGTCATTTTTGTCATTTTTGTCATTTTTGTCATTTTTGTCATTTTTGTCATTTTTGTCATTTTTGTCATTTTTGTCATTTTTGTCATTTTTGTCATTTTTGTCATTTTTGTCATTTTTGTCATTTTTGTCATTTTTGTCATTTTTGTCATTTTTGTCATTTTTGTCATTTTTGTCATTTTTGTCATTTTTGTCATTTTTGACATTTTTGTCATTTTTGTCATTTTTGTCATTTTTGTCATTTTTGTCATTTTTGTCATTTTTGTCATTTTTGTCATTTTTGTCATTTTTGTCATTTTTGTCATTTTTGTCATTTTTGTCATTTTTGTCATTTTTGTCATTTTTGTCATTTTTGTCATTTTTGTCATTTTTGTCATTTTTGTCATTTTTGTCATTTTTGTCATTTTTGTCATTTTTGTCATTTTTGTCATTTTTGTCATTTTTGTCATTTTTGTCATTTTTGTCATTTTTGTCATTTTTGTCATTTTTGTCATTTTTGTCATTTTTGTCATTTTTGTCATTTTTGTCATTTTTGTCATTTTTGTCATTTTTGTCATTTTTGTCATTTTTGTCATTTTTGTCATTTTTGTCATTTTTGTCATTTTTGTCATTTTGTCATTTTTGTCATTTTTGTCATTTTTGTCATTTTTGTCATTTTTGTCATTTTTGTCATTTTTGTCATTTTTGTCATTTTTGTCATTTTTGTCATTTTTGTCATTTTTGTCATTTTGTCATTTTTGTCATTTTTGTCATTTTTGTCATTTTTGTCATTTTTGTCATTTTTGTCATTTTTGTCATTTTTGTCATTTTTGTCATTTTTGTCATTTTTGTCATTTTTGTCATTTTTGTCATTTTTGTCATTTTTGTCATTTTTGTCATTTTTGTCATTTTTGTCATTTTTGTCATTTTTGTCATTTTTGTCATTTTTGTCATTTTTGTCATTTTTGTCATTTTTGTCATTTTTGTCATTTTTGTCATTTTTGTCATTTTTGTCATTTTTGTCATTTTTGTCATTTTTGTCATTTTTGTCATTTTTGTCATTTTTGTCATTTTTGTCATTTTTGTCATTTTTGTCATTTTTGTCATTTTTGTCATTTTTGTCATTTTTGTCATTTTTGTCATTTTTGTCATTTTTGTCATTTTTGTCATTTTGTCATTTTTGTCATTTTTGTCATTTTTGTCATTTTTGTCATTTTTGTCATTTTTGTCATTTTTGTCATTTTTGTCATTTTTGTCATTTTTGTCATTTTTGTCATTTTTGTCATTTTTGTCATTTTTGTCATTTTTGTCATTTTGTCATTTTTGTCATTTTTGTCATTTTTGTCATTTTTTTTTTGTCATTTTTGTCATTTTTGTCATTTTTGTCATTTTTGTCATTCTTGTCATTTTGTCATTTTTGTCATTTTTGTCATTTTTGTCATTTTTGTCATTTATGTCATTTTTGTCATTTTTGTCATTTTTGTCATTTTTGTCATTTTTGTCATTTTTGTCATTTTTGTCATTTTTGTCATTTTTGTCATTTTTGTCATTTTTGTCATTTTTGTCATTTTTGTCATTTTTGTCATTTTTGTCATTTTTGTCATTTTTGTCATTTTTGTCATTTTTGTCATTTTTGTCATTTTTGTCATTTTTGTCATTTTTTCCATTTTTGTCATTTTGTCATTTTTGTCATTTTTGTAATTTTGTCATTTTTGTAATTTTGTCATTTTTGTCATTTTTGTCATTTTTGTCATTTTTGTCATTTTTGTCATTTTTGTCATTTTTGTCATTTTTGTCATTTTTGTCATTTTTGTCATTTTTGTCATTTTTGTCATTTTTGTCATTTTTGTCATTTTTGTCATTTTTGTCATTTTTGTCATTTTTGTCATTTTTGTCATTTTTGTCATTTATGTCATTTTTGTCATTTTTGTCATTTTTGTCATTTTTGTCATTTTTGTCATTTTTGTCATTTTTGTCATTTTTGTCATTTTTGTCATTTTTGTCATTTTTGTCATTTTTGTCATTTTTGTCATTTTTGTCATTTTTGTCATTTTTGTCATTTTTGTCATTTTTGTCATTTTTGTCATTTTTGTCATTTTTGTCATTTTTGTCATTTTTGTCATTTTTGTCATTTTTGTCATTTTTGTCATTTTTGTCATTTTTGTCATTTTTGTCATTTTTGTCATTTTTGTCATTTTTGTCATTTTTGTCATTTTTGTCATTTTTGTCATTTTTGTCATTTTTGTCATTTTTGTCATTTTTGTCATTTTTGTCATTTTTGTCATTTTTGTCATTTTTGTCATTTTTGTCATTTTTGTCATTTTTGTCATTTTTGTCATTTTTGTCATTTTTGTCATTTTTGTCATTTTTGTCATTTTTGTCATTTTTGTCATTTTTGTCATTTTTGTCATTTTTGTCATTTTTGTCATTTTTGTCATTTTTGTCATTTTTGTCATTTTTGTCATTTTTGTCATTTTTGTCATTTTTGTCATTTTTGTCATTTTTGTCATTTTTGTCATTTTTGTCATTTTTGTCATTTTTGTCATTTTTGTCATTTTTGTCATTTTTGTCATTTTTGTCATTTTTGTCATTTTTGTCATTTTTGTCATTTTTGTCATTTTTGTCATTTTTGTCATTTTTGTCATTTTTGTCATTTTTGTCATTTTTGTCATTTTTGTCATTTTTGTCATTTTTGTCATTTTTGTCATTTTTGTCATTTTTTCCATTTTTGTCATTTTGTCATTTTTGTCATTTTTGTAATTTTGTCATTTTTGTAATTTTGTCATTTTTGTCATTTTTGTCATTTTTGTCATTTTTGTCATTTTTGTCATTTTTGCCTTTTTTGTCATTTTTGTCATTTTTGTCATTTTTGTCATTTTTGTCATTTTTGTCATTTTTGTCATTTTTGTCATTTTTGTCATTTTTGTCATTTTTGTCATTTTTGTCATTTTTGTCATTTTTGTCATTTTTGTCATTTTTGTCATTTTTGTCATTTTTGTCATTTATGTCACTTTTGTCATTTTTGTCATTTTTGTCATTTTTGTCATTTTTGTCATTTTTGTCATTTTTGTCATTTTTGTCATTTTTGTCATTTTTGTCATTTTTGTCATTTTTGTCATTTTTGTCATTTTTGTCATTTTTGTCATTTTTGTCATTTTTGTCATTTTTGTCATTTTTGTCATTTTTGTCATTTTTGTCATTTTTGTCATTTTTGTCATTTTTGTCATTTTTGTCATTTTTGTCATTTTTGTCATTTTTGTCATTTTTGTCATTTTTGTCATTTTTGTCATTTTTGTCATTTTTGTCATTTTTGTCATTTTTGTCATTTTTGTCATTTTTGTCATTTTTGTCATTTTTGTCATTTTTGTCATTTTTGTCATTTTTGTCATTTTTGTCATTTTTTCCATTTTTGTCATTTTGTCATTTTTGTCATTTTTGTAATTTTGTCATTTTTGTAATTTTGTCATTTTTGTCATTTTTGTCATTTTTGTCATTTTTGTCATTTTTGTCATTTTTGTCATTTTTGTCATTTTTGTCATTTTTGTCATTTTTGTCATTTTTGTCATTTTTGTCATTTTTGTCATTTTTGTCATTTTTGTCATTTTTGTCATTTTTGTCATTTTTGTCATTTATGTCATTTTTGTCATTTTTGTCATTTTTGTCATTTTTGTCATTTTTGTCATTTTTGTCATTTTTGTCATTTTTGTCATTTTTGTCATTTTTGTCATTTTTGTCATTTTTGTCATTTTTGTCATTTTTGTCATTTTTGTCATTTTTGTCATTTTTGTCATTTTTGTCATTTTTGTCATTTTTGTCATTTTTGTCATTTTTGTCATTTTTGTCATTTTTGTCATTTTTGTCATTTTTGTCATTTTTGTCATTTTTGTCATTTTTGTCATTTTTGTCATTTTTGTCATTTTTGTCATTTTTGTCATTTTTGTCATTTTTGTCATTTTTGTCATTTTTGTCATTTTTGTCATTTTTGTCATTTTTGTCATTTTTGTCATTTTTGTCATTTTTGTCATTTTTGTCATTTTTGTCATTTTTGTCATTTTTGTCATTTTTGTCATTTTTGTCATTTTTGTCATTTTTGTCATTTTTGTCATTTTTGTCATTTTTGTCATTTTTGTCATTTTTGTCATTTTTGTCATTTTTGTCATTTTTGTCATTTTTGTCATTTTTGTCATTTTTGTCATTTTTGTCATTTTTGTCATTTTTGTCATTTTTGTCATTTTTGTCATTTTTGTCATTTTTGTCATTTTTGTCATTTTTGTCATTTTTGTCATTTTTGTCATTTTTGTCATTTTTGTCATTTTTGTCATTTTTGTCATTTTTGTCATTTTTGTCATTTTTGTCATTTTTGTCATTTTTGTCATTTTTGTCATTTTTGTCATTTTTGTCATTTTTGTCATTTTTGTCATTTTTGTCATTTTTGTCATTTTTGTCATTTTTGTCATTTTTGTCATTTTTGTCATTTTTGTCATTTTTGTCATTTTTGTCATTTTTGTCATTTTTGTCATTTTTGTCATTTTTGTCATTTTTGTCATTTTTGTCATTTTTGTCATTTTTGTCATTTTTGTCATTTTTGTCATTTTTGTCATTTTTGTCATTTTTGTCATTTTTGTCATTTTTGTCATTTTTGTCATTTTTGTCATTTTTGTCATTTTTGTCATTTTTGTCATTTTTGTCATTTTTGTCATTTTTGTCATTTTTGTCATTTTTGTCATTTTTGTCATTTTTGTCATTTTTGTCATTTTTGTCATTTTTGTCATTTTTGTCATTTTTGTCATTTTTGTCATTTTTGTCATTTTTGTCATTTTTGTCATTTTTGTCATTTTTGTCATTTTTGTCATTTTTGTCATTTTTGTCATTTTTGTCATTTTTGTCATTTTTGTCATTTTTGTCATTTTTGTCATTTTTGTCATTTTTGTCATTTTTGTCATTTTTGTCATTTTTGTCATTTTTGTCATTTTTGTCATTTTTGTCATTTTTGTCATTTTTTCCATTTTTTCCATTTTTGTCATTCTTGTCATTTTGTCATTTTGTCATTTTTGTCATTTTTGTAATTTTGTCATTTTTGTAATTTTGTCATTTTTGTCATTTTTGTCATTTTTGTCATTTTTGTCATTTTTGTCATTTTTGTCATTTTTGTCATTTTTGTCATTTTTGTCATTTTTGTCATTTTTGTCATTTTTGTCATTTTTGTCATTTTTGTCATTTTTGTCATTTTTGTCATTTTTGTCATTTTTGTCATTTTTGTCATTTTTATCATTTTTGTCATTTTTGTCATTTTTGTCATTTTTGTCATTTTTGTCATTTTTGTCATTTTTGTCATTTTTGTCATTTTTGTCATTTTTGTCATTTTTGTCATTTTTGTCATTTTTGTCATTTTTGTCATTTTTGTCATTTTTGTCATTTTTGTCATTTTTGTCATTTTTGTCATTTTTGTCATTTTTGTCATTTTTGTCATTTTTGTCATTTTTGTCATTTTTGTCATTTTTGTCATTTTTGTCATTTTTGTCATTTTTGTCATTTTTGTCATTTTTGTCTTTTTTGTCATTTTTGTCATTTTTGTCATTTTTGTCATTTTTGTCATTTTTGTCATTTTTGTCATTTTTGTCATTTTTGTCATTTTTGTCATTTTTGTCATTTTTGTCATTTTTGTCATTTTTGTCATTTTTGTCATTTTTGTCATTTTTGTCATTTTTGTCATTTTTGTCATTTTTGTCATTTTTGTCATTTTTGTCATTTTTGTCATTTTTGTCATTTTTGTCATTTTTGTCATTTTTGTCATTTTTGTCATTTTTGTCATTTTTGTCATTTTTGTCATTTTTGTCATTTTTGTCATTTTTGTCATTTTTGTCATTTTTGTCATTTTTGTCATTTTTGTCATTTTTGTCATTTTTGTCATTTTTGTCATTTTTGTCATTTTTGTCATTTTTGTCATTTTTGTCATTTTTGTCATTTTTGTCATTTTTGTCATTTTTGTCATTTTTGTCATTTTTGTCATTTTTGTCATTTTTGTCATTTTTGTCATTTTTGTCATTTTTGTCATTTTTGTCATTTTTGTCATTTTTGTCATTTTTGTCATTTTTGTCATTTTTGTCATTTTTGTCATTTTTGTCATTTTTGTCATTTTTGTCATTTTTGTCATTTTTGTCATTTTTGTCATTTTTGTCATTTTTGTCATTTTTGTCATTTTTGTCATTTTTGTCATTTTTGTCATTTTTGTCATTTTTGTCATTTTTGTCATTTTTGTCATTTTTGTCATTTTTGTCATTTTTGTCATTTTTGTCATTTTTGTCATTTTTGTCATTTTTGTCATTTTTGTCATTTTTGTCATTTTTGTCATTTTTGTCATTTTTGTCATTTTTGTCATTTTTGTCATTTTTGTCATTTTTGTCATTTTTGTCATTTTTGTCATTTTTGTCATTTTTGTCATTTTTGTCATTTTTGTCATTTTTGTCATTTTTGTCATTTTTGTCATTTTTGTCATTTTTGTCATTTTTGTCATTTTTGTCATTTTTGTCATTTTTGTCATTTTTGTCATTTTTGTCATTTTTGTCATTTTTGTCATTTTTGTCATTTTTGTCATTTTTGTCATTTTTGTCATTTTTGTCATTTTTGTCATTTTTGTCATTTTTGTCATTTTTGTCATTTTTGTCATTTTTGTCATTTTTGTCATTTTTGTCATTTTTGTCATTTTTGTCATTTTTGTCTATTTTATCACAATTCCAGTTTCTAATATTTACTCAGACTTATCAGGAAAAAAATCATCTGATCAAGATCATAACTACAGGCACAGTTTGTCATAAATTTTTGCTCAGTCAGGGTGATCCGCGAAACACCTGCTGAAGACGATCCCGATCGTGATACCGTAGGCTGTCGCGGGTTGAGTTGTATACTTTCGTTCCCTCCAAAAACCAAAAAATGCAACTGATTTATCGGAGGCGCGAACTTCCCCCCGGCAACGGCGATATGATTTACACAGGTGAAAAATTGGGTTAGTCGTAAATCTTGAGATCGTGGCGTGGTGGCCACCAAGTTTCGGACTGCGACGAACAACGGGCAACCATAAAACTTCAAACAAACCAACGGAAAACTCCCGGCACGGTATAGTGTTAAAATGTAGGGGACTAGTAAGCTAAGCTGTAGTGGCTTAGCCGAAAAAATAATAACATAACCTAGAGTTTTAAAAGTACCTTTAGCACATTTTCAACTGCAGTGAATGCTCAATGGAGGTTAATATTTCCGGAATTTTGTTTTCACTGTCGCACTGTTCACAGATTGAGCCGAATGGACAGACAATAAGTCATAAAGGAAGTTTTCCGGTATAAAAGTGAACTGACGAGAAGAAAATGAAATATTGATAATTGCAAGAATGGAGTGCCAAGAGGGTGGCAATAATGGTTTTATTGAAACTATTGTCCAGAGTACTTTCGAAGCTTAGCCATTTTGACACTAGGTGGGGCCTCCGATCGTAAAAGTCACCCGGAGTGGCACTGATTTCAGAGTCAAGTGTTAATGGAATGGATTTGTGTTTACTACCGACAGTTGAAGAAAGTAATTCAGGTTTAATTGGCTCTTGTGCCGTGAACAAAACAATCAACTTCGAATGATCAGTTTTAGTATTTTGAGGTTGTAAGCTTCTAAGGTTTTCATGTTTATTATTCCGTATTTTATGTATTTCAAAATACACGTGACAATGAACCTCTTCGCTCCACAAGTATGACGCATGAATTCCTCAACAAATTTGTCATCAAATACAGTCCCGTCGCTTATTTGAAAATAACAAAATAAGACACACCTTACAAAACAAAGCGTACCGTCAAACGGGGCATCATGCAACAGCGGGGTTAGATGCAACATTTATATAACACCCACTGAATCAATTTTTAATTCAATAAAATGTGATAAAGATATCTTTTAATGATTACAAAATGATGCTGACATAACTTCTTGCATCCAAAGATAGGTTTTTTAAGTTTTGGATTTTCATATAAAATTTGAAAAATCGAACAATAATTGTACAATTTTTAACATTTTTCGATGCCGTAAAAAACTTTACCCAGTATGACGGATTGGCTTAATAATATCTCCTACAAACTTAATACTGGTTTCCTCATTCTATACCAACACTAGTGATGTAAAAATATTTTTCGAACTATCGCTCAATATTTTTTAAAAAATATTTATATAATTCCAGTAACCAGTCTGGGGTAAAATGCAACAAAATGCAAATCACAGAAAAACCTTGAAACTCTCATTACGATATGCTGGAATATGATTGTTTTGCATCAGGCGTTTGTCAACATTGAAATTCCTTTCATCCAAACATTATTTTTTATGATTTCGGCTTTTACAATTTTTAAGTAGTATTGTTTTACCCCTAAATGTAGGCAGCACCATTATTATCAGAAAAAATGTGAAAATAAGTTTTCAAAAAACAAAAAATCACTGCAAATGCTGTTTTCATGCGTAATGATCTTTAAGTCATCGCAAATTTACCAAAAACTATACATTTTCATACGTTTTCATAAGATTTTTTATCAAAAACGAAGTTTGTTGCAAGTTACCCCATTTTCAGAGGAGGATGAAAATCGCATGTTTTAAGAAAATTAAAATTAACAGTAGAAACCTATAATTCTTCTGACTACGCCAATTTGAAGTCCCATCAACCTTAAAACTTTTGATACACAAGGGGTATGATTAACTGTGAACATAAGGTTTTTGGAAGCCATTGAAATTGAAAATTGTTGCATGTTGCCCCAGTTGACGGTACTTTACTAAACTTACGCCGCGGCAAGACGCCGTTCGTGGGCATACCTATGACTTGATTAGCATAAACAAACCTGCCTAACTAATCTACAGCAGCAGCGGTAAGAAAGTTTGCCAAATACAAATATGATCCGAATGCAAATAGCATTAAAAAACGGTGAATGGGAGTGCTTCTTAGTCAAGACCAGAAGTGTGTCGGTTGCAGGTTTGTTTGAATTTTTTGGTTCTGTTTTGGTGACTTAAACGATTGTTCGGTTTTTTTTTCTAGAATCCATTTTCGAATTCGCTACGCCAGTTAGCCTAACGGGAACTTTATCCATTGATTGGACTGAAGAATAATGACTCCATTGTGATTTGGATTTTGAATTTACCTACTTTTCTCACTTTTTTTGTCTAGAACCAAATTAATTTTTAGGTTTCGAAATTTATTTCCATACCAAAGAACTATTCTGATTTCCAACATTTTTTTTCTTTTCTCAATTTCAGACCACCGATAGTACACCGAAATCGTCGGTTTCGACCAACGGGATTTCCAAACTTACCTCGGTTACTTTCACCAAGGTGCTGGACAACCAAAGCCAAAGGGGCACAAATCAGCCGGATCACGCCGAAGAAAATGGTCATCATCCGGCGGTGCAGCTAACGGATGACTATGAGCTAGAACTGGAGGATGAAATCGAGGAGAGCAAATTTTGTACACTGCCACGGAGCGGACCCAATGCTTTCTGCATACGACAGGTAAGCAGTCATTTTATTTTTAATAATCCTGGTAGTACAGTAACTTAGATGGATCTTTTCTGAGGTTTTTTTCATATTTTGTAAACTAATTTAGTTGATTCACACATTTTTTCGGACTACACAAACAATGCGTACCTATCCTTATTATCCACCTAGACAAATTTATAAGTAAACCCTAATTACTGGGAACACAATAATTCTGCTCGGGAGAATAACTATTCAAACCACAGGGAAGTTGACAAAATTTTACGAAGTTCGAATGGATATCCATCCGAATCTCGTGACGCTTGATTGTGTTACGTTTTTAATCAGAACAAGGTATAACCGAAAAGGTGAGACGGGAGGTCTACATTTGAATAATTGTTGAGACGGGAGGTCCAACAGAAAAAAAGACGAGGAAGGTGTTCATCAATTGCATTTATTTGGAAAGAGGATATCCTTACATGGGGTTCAGATTTTTAAATGATAAATTTGATCGAGAGGACCAATTTTATAGAGTTCTGAAGGTTCACTTTTAAAATTAACAGCGTTGGGACAGTTATGACTACATTTTGACTACAAATTTTTCGATGTTCCTAATACGTATGACTTCGAATTAGTTCAGATCAATAAAAACGTCGGAATTGTCCTCAAAGATTCGATTTCTATTCTGTTTGAGTAAAAACAGAATTTAGTTGAAACAGCTAATGGCAAAATATCTATTAAAATTCCACTAAATCTTATGAAGAATGTTGGTTGCTTTTAATTTATCGGCCTTAGCGATGAAAAGTGATGTCCTTTTTAGTAGGGACATCTAAAGTTTATGAAATTTTTATATAGATGGATAGAAGGTTAGATGAAATGAAAGATGGTGAAAATGAGCGGGTAGAATTTATTTAGAAGCATTATCATGACATATCAAATTTTTGTTCCTCACGGCACGGTAGATGTCCCTACTAAAAAGGACATCACTTTTCACCGCTAAGGCCGGTAAATGAAAATTATATAAATTACGGTGGTTAATCTCTTCATAAAATTTATGAAGAATTTTAGAATCATAAATTATGCGAACTTTAAGAGATAAGAAAATGCAAATAAACTGATAAGTTCCGAATGTATGGAAGAGAGCTTAAAAGAAGACTCTTGAAAAAATGGGACACGTAGACACATTTATTCCAGCCAGAGTCACTTCAGTCAGGTCAACACTTAAGAATTAGCTCACCAAAGCTATCTGCCATCTGCGTTGAATTTATGTGCAAGAAGCGCAAATAATGCGCTTCTTTTCTGTGTTCCAAAAGTACCGAAAAGTTTCAAGTGGGTTGGAGACATTGTAATAAGTGCCCGGTTAGTAGTGTCAGCGGTAGTTGATCTCTTGCTCGCGATACAGTTAAATGTGCCAAGAAGACACTGTATTTGTGAAGGAATCGCTCTGCGTTGGAGTCCACTCCTGAACCTCTACGCATCACCCCGAAAAGCAATTCTAATCGTATAGTTCAGAACCTCACTACCAGATGGCGCTGTTTTGATGAGGCGAAAAGGCGATGCGAAAGAAAGATGACGTCTCAAGCAGTGTTCCGAATATCACTCAATTCTCATGAGAGACACTGAAACGTTTTCAACAGCGAAAGCAAAACCTAAATTGTCGGTTGGTTTATCTCCCAGTGGGGCAAAGATTGTGTTCGACAGCGCTGCTCCGAGAATCAAAGAAATAAAATTTGAAAGAGAGACGTTTCTTCTCCAGTTGGAATTCTCAACTGAGTGAGGAGCTACCTGATTTTCAGTTTATTTTTTCAGTCAATAACTTTTCTTGCTCAATCACTCACTCACTCACTCGTTTACTGATCGATGATCGAATGCTGTCTGCCTGATACATCTTGCTTTGTTGTTGCTGTTGTTGGGGAGGATTAAAATAGTCATTCAAACACGCAGGCAGTACGTATGAACATATGTTTCTGCCGCTTTGCCAGAAAGTACGCAGGCAGTATGAACCGATGCAAGGCCGCATTGATTGAGTTTGAGTGAGTGAGTGAGTGGATTTTCGAATTGGATCTTGTATCAGTCAGTGTCTCAATCACTTCTGATACACCAGGTAGTGAGCTTGAGAGATCGACTTAGATGCGAGTCCGCTCTCGCTTTTGAATCTTGTTTACATTGACTTCGCATTGTCACTCTGCCGATTCTCTAGGGAACAACAGGCAGCAGCAATCGGCTTTGAATGTTTCCAACGAGAAACCTATCATGAGCGTTTCTTCCGAGTGATTTTCGGAAGACTGGTCTCAAGTCATTATACGCGGCTACGGGGTCAACAACCCGCCATTAATCGGCAATTTCACTGCAGCAGCCAAAGACGCCAGCACGCAGCGGCGCAAATCACGCGTACTTAATATTGTGCTAGTAGTGAAAAGACGGAATCCGGAAGTGCTAGATTCCAGGATATCCAGGACCCTGAGGTTTTACCTTAGCTGAAGGTTTGTCTTCGTGCCGAACTGCGGACTAGAATCCGCCATTGAAGCAGATCCCGCTATTGAACGAAGCAGTTGCTCTTACCGATGCCTGAGCCCGCTCAGACGAGCCATCAAAGTGTCGTTCCGTCAACCCACCGAGCATCGTCGGTTGAATCCGTCGTGAAGCCCAGCAGATCGTGTAAGCTTTCCAGACCTGCACACTATAAGCCGCCAATTCACCACTACCCAAAGGTTGTATTGGCGAGCCACATTCCACAGCCCTGTTAGTGCTGTGCCTTGGAACTCACCCGAGATCTGCAGCACTTGCCAAGCGGAGTCGTTTACGCAGGACTATTCCGGAGTAGAAAGTACGACCCCAGTTCACTCTCTGCCTTCGAGCCGACCAGTCGCATTTTAAGAGTGTGCTTATTTCGGATCTAAAAGGCAACTGATTTTTTTTTGTTGGATGCGTGAGTCAGTGAAGCGGTGATGAGTCCTTCACCAGGAGACCATCCTGGGCGGACTGTCCCAGAATGGATGGACACGGAAAACCTGCGGGGGAAACTTTATTATATGTTTTTACGTGCTAAACCAGGTTATACGCTTCCCAAAAGCCCGTTCGTGATTGGGAAATCAGTAGAGGAACACGCAGGAAAGGTGGAAGGAGGCTACTATGAAAAACGCAAATCATGGTATGTCATCAAAATTCGTAGCAAGGACCAAGGTAGGAAGTTATTCACTCTAACTGCGTTGAAAGATGGTACGCCCATCGAAATTGGTCGCCATACAGAGCTGAATTCGCGAAAGTTTGTGGTTTTGTGTAACAAAGTGGATGATATGACTGAAAGACAAATAAAGGTTGAGCTTGCTCCCCAGAAAATAACAAATGTTCGTCGTATCACTTGGAAGACTGTTAGTGGTTTCGTTAACACACCAACTCTGGTGTTGACGATTAATTGTACTGTTGTACCGGAATTCATAAATTTTGGATTACTAAGAGTTCGAACAAGGCCCTACTATCCGCAACCGAAGTTGTGCCGGCAGTGCCTTACTTACGGCCACACTAAAGCAAGATGTCTTTATCAGATGGCGTGTGTAATTTGCTCTTCTAACAACGGGAGCGCAAATTGTACCTCAAAGGTGAAATTTTGTCGAAATTGCAAACAAAACCATTCTCCTACCGATAGGTCCTGTCCAATATGGGGTTTTGAATCTGCTGCTCTAAAACTCCAAACCGAAAAGGGAATAACGCTAACAGCCGCACGCAAAATAGTTGACAATAATAATTCCAACTCATCGTATGCCGACATCGTAAAGAGACAAACTGAAGCACACAATCTGCACCGAACAAAACAACCGATCCAACAAGAAGACAATCAACAGCAGCAGCAAACAAGCAAGGAGATAGCGAAGAGAGATCGCTTCACTGCAGCCACCGCAAACCCAATTCCCGTGTTGGATGCTGATTCCCCCCCTAGGAAAAGAATCACATCACAGCCGCCCCCTCTCGTGCCGACAGAAAATGTGGAAGACAATCGTGTACCCACAGTTGGAGACAACTGTCCAATTCTGACCCGTTCACGGAGTGCAAATCGCATAAAAACTTATCCTCATTCCTCATCCCTTCCTAAATCCTGACCTTCCGTCGATCCTCCCCCCACTTTTGCTTTGTATAATTGACCCCCGGCCCTATGAAACTTGTAAAAGTCCTTAAATAGCCTTAAATAAAGAACTATTTGAATAAAAAAAAAGGTACGGCCTGACCAAGGAGGCAACATAACATTTTTTGATTATCAATTTCTGAAAAAGTTAAGGCCTGTTAAAACAATATGACCATAGTTTCTCCATAAAATGGGGAAAAACTTAAGCTACTCAAGCAACCAAAAGTCCCATAAAACAGGTACAAAAAGCTTACTCAGCCCCATCATTTATACGAAGTACATATTCTATGCAGTTCATAATTTAAGTTCTTATTGATACTTTTAAGTTTTTTTTTTCCTTGTAGGGGAGAGCCCCGTTTTGAGCACTTTTGTGCCCTTTATGTGACTTAAGTCCTTTACAAAGTACATATAAAGCACTTTTGTAACTTCAATGTTCATTAATGAGTACATATATTTCACTCATGGGAACTAAGCAAAATAACACATACAACGTACATATTAATCACTTTTGCAACTTTCAAGTTCATTAATTAGTACATAAAGTTCACTCAAGGGAATTGGGTAGTTGCTTCTCTGTGTCAGCCAAAATATATCTTTCGAGCGACGAGTGTTAAGAAGAACCATCTTTGGCGGTGTACAGGAGAACGAAGTATGGAGGCGAAGGATGAACCACGTGCTCGCGCGACTCTACGACGAACCCAGTATCCAGAAGGTGGACTGTCCTGCAAAACAGGTGTTCGCTACGAATCCGGTAGGAACAAGACGAGCGAGGGCGCAACGAGCGAGGTGGTTAGACCAAGTGGAGCGTGATCTGGCGAACGTAGGTTGCCCGAGAAATTGGAGAACGGTTGCCATGGACCGAGTGAATTATAGGAATTATGTTCGTCAAGTTATGTCGTGAGACGGAATACTATGTAAAATAAATATCTTTCAAAGCCTTCATTCAAGCAAATATAGGTATGACTTTTGGTTGCTTGGGCATGCCAATCAATTATCAAACCTCCACCTTAAATATATTTTCCGAACAAAAGTTTTGGCGGAATTTCTTACTTAAGAGAAATATTATTAACATAAATAAGTACAAAAAGAGATGGAAACCGCGTTCAGAAAAATGGTGTGATGAAAGTTCGAGTAAATGATCAAATATGCGTGTGTTTGCATATTGTCAGTATATGGTTTTGAATCCAAAACATTTTGTTTCTATTTTTTTGCATTTTTTCTGTAGGGGGAGATGTGTAGCCGATAATTGTAAGAGCGAAACTTTCTCGGTCTATAGGCCTTTCCAAGTCTTTTTTTTTTTCTTATTATAGAGACTTTCAGCCTTGGGCTGGTTCGTCTTTTTCTAAGCGCACATCTTTCGAAGTAATGATGGCTAGCATCTCACAAATGCTAAAACCACCAGACCACAGAAAGTGTACTATGTATGCCATGACCGGGATTCGATCTCATGAACTTTGGCGTAGATGACTTGAACTCTAACCACTACGCCGAAGCCGCTGGCTCTTTCCAAGTCGAGAATCTCTCTTAATCGTCTTCACTAAACACCTACACACGACGGCTGAACTGTCGTGCCGTGAGTGGTCGTCAATTAGGTAACGATATTTGGTGGGATAGGTCGTGTGTATCCCATTCAGCCAGTGCATTGTAAAGCCTATGTTACACAGTTGGGTTTAATTCATGTTAAAAAAAAATTAAAAAAAAATTGATACAGAGCTTCGATATAGAATCATTTAAGCGCTTCTTGGGAAGAAATTGTATCGAAGGCACAGGAAAATTTTACAAACTCCCAGAGGAAATCTTGCAGAAATGATCTAGGACGTTTTGACTGTTGGTTTCCTGAGCTTTTTTTCTGTGTCGAGATCGTCCTTTAATTCCGGTTGTTGAAGTATAAGACGACATCGTTTCAACCAC
The DNA here is from genome assembly GCF_029784155.1 of Uranotaenia lowii. NCBI lineage: Eukaryota > Metazoa > Arthropoda > Insecta > Diptera > Culicidae > Uranotaenia > Uranotaenia lowii. The sequence goes on along the minus strand of NC_073692.1, from coordinate 366,925,185 downwards.
GAGGGATAAGATTATGTATGAGCTTTGTGTTACGGAAACTCTCCGCTTCTTAAGTTTGTCCAAAACATAAACATCTAACAATTAATCATATTGTTACACATGTGTTTGATGTACATGAGTTATCGGGCTCGAACTTAAAGATATCGGATTATCAGGCAAGCCTACCGTGCTTGCCTACTGAGCTCTGAAGTGAATAGTAATAAGTAATTTCGTATTTTATATTGACTAGCTTTTGTAGCACGGTGGAATGGATCGGGATGAAAATCCAACTAAGGTGTTGAAGATTTTACAGAACGTGTCCGGATGGAATTTCATCTTTCAACTATCGATTCCACCATTTTACAAACACTAGTTATGTCGCGTTGTTGAGTTATTGACGAAAAAAAAGATATTCACATTCAAAACGCTCCAGAACTGCTGATATTTGGGTTCAGTTCTGACGCAATTCTAAACCGTTTGACAGCTAATGAAACACGAGTGGAGTTGCTAGTCTTCTAGATTGAATCTTATTTCGTTGATCCAATCCTGGAATAAATTAGACAAATTTCGTTTGACGATTTGGCCTAGTGGTAAGGTGCCAGAGAGGTACACAGAGGATTCGTGTTCGATTCCTAGTAAAGGCGATTTTTTTTTCATTTGCTATTCATGATTGATTTTTTTTATTGTTGCATTATACGGCTAGTTGAATCATCCGCCAAACAAAGTTTCAGAAAAATTACGTATGAGTGTATGTGAAATGTTTGTATTCTACAAACACGCATATATTATTCTGTTCTTGCTTTGTTTGATGGGTGCTTCGATTCACCGTTTAGTTCAAAGTGCATAGGTGCATGGTGAATGAAAAAAAAAAACCTCGCCTCGACCAGGAATCGAGAACACGAGTCCTCTGATTACCTCTCCGACACCTTACCAATAGACCAAATCGTCAGATGAACCTAGTCAAGCTGTAGCTCTATAATTCAGTTGACTGCATCGAGTTGGATTAGCTGCTAGATTCTGCGGCAGAAAATGCTCATCATGCCCCGATTAATGGTGCTTATACTACCCCATTGAGGGTTCTTATTATGCCCCTATTTTCAGCTTTCGACAAAAGAAATTTAAAAATGCATTTTTAAACTATACCATCTACCTACATTTTTAAGTTTCATCCCGTTAGCAAATAGACTTTTTTAGTGTCTGAACGCGAAACAATGTTTTCAAAGATATTTTTAAATTTTGAAGGGAAAATCTATGGGGTCTACAATACAATGAAATAAGCTTCTATTCCCAATAACTCCGCCTTCCAATTCTTCATTCGTTTTTTGAGTTATAAGTTCTAAATTTTAAATTAAATTTTCAAATTAGAATCAATATTCTTGTTTTAGTGATATTGAGCATTTTTAGTTAAGCTAATTTTGATTTTTTTCTTTCCGTTCCACAACAGGCCCGCTTCGTCAAGGGTAACGGTGCCAAAGCCTTAGGGTTCTCCATCGTCGGCGGCAAGGACTCACCGAAGGGATCGATGGGAATCTACGTTAAGACCATCTACCCGAATGGTCAGGCCGCGGAAAAGGGAAGCCTCCAGGAGGGCGACGAAATCCTATCGGTCAACGGCAAAGGCTTCCAGGGATTGTCCCATCAGGAGGCTATCAATGTGTTCAAATCCATCAAAAGTGGAGAGGTGGTCATTTTAATAGGTCGAAGAAACGTTAGTCGCCGAAAGGGTGACACCCCATCCCCCCAGGGAACTCCATCTGCTGATCCTACTGTACAGCATCAGGAATGAGATGGAACGAGTTTTCGTTAGATATCGTACTACAAGGAAAAAGTAACCAGAGAAAATATTATTTTTAGCGGTTAAAAATAAGGATTTCCGTAAATAACAACCAAGATGCAATTATTAGTTCGATAAGCTTGAACTATAGGAAAACTGAAATCTAAGTAAAGTGCCAAAATTGTTATTTACACACAATCACGTTCAGCAATGTTCAAGTGGCAGCTCGCGAATCAAACGTTTGCATCTTAAAAATCGATATAAATGCACCTAGTCGTATATGTTTTTCTTCTTCTACATAATGATAAGAAAACTCATGTATTTGATCCCGCAATAACCCTTTAACAACAAAAAATAAACCAACGAAGAGTATATATTTCACCCATTAAAAATAATTGAAATAATATTATTTAACCGTATGCCAAAGCAAATCATCAAATGAAAAAACAGTCAAGGAGGAAAATTAAAGAGTATTGTATAAATTTTCACCCTTTTTTTTTTTTGAAAACTCAGTAACCAACCTTCAAAACATAATTTAAGTGATTGTTGTTGTCTTTATGTTAGCTGGAGTGTTTACTGGAATATTTTTTTTGTATTTAATAAATGTAGAATATATCGAAATCGTATGAATTAAAGACTTTTCCAATAATCCGTTGACCTCATTGTCTATATCCGAAAACCATCAGAATTTAAAAAAAAAGAAGATTTAGCACTCGAATAAAAAATAATTATTCAAAACAAGATATCAAAAAAAAGGTTGTTAGAAAAACGATAAAAATATTAAAATGAAACTCAAGTCTAAGAATTAGAATTTACGATTCAAAATTTTTAATTCAGCTAAGAACTCGATTCAAAATTCGGACTCGGAAAAAAACAGATTGAGAATCTAAATTCAAAATTCCGCTTCGGAATTCAGAACATTTCAGTATCAGAGTTAAGCTACAGAGTAAAGAGTGAATCAAGATCAGATTCAAATTCAGATTCAGAACTCAGATGCAATTTTCAGATTCAAAATATAGATTCTGAATTCAGATTCAGGATTAAGATTTAAAATTCAGATTTAGAATTCAGGTTCAGAATTCAAATTCAGTATTTAGATTCAGATTCAGAACTCAGAATTTAAATTTAATATACAAATTCCGATTTAGAATTTAGATTTAGAATTCAGATTCAGGTTTGAGGTGCAGAATTCAGATTAAAAATTCAAATTTAAAATTCAGATTAAGAATTCAAATCAGATTCAGAACTCTGAATCAGAACTCAGAATTCAAATTCAATATTCAAATTCAGAATTCGGAATAAAGATTCAGTTTCAGAATTCTGATCCATAAAATTTCAATTCAGTATTCAAATGCAAAACTCCAATTCTTAATTCAGAATCAGAATTCTAATTTGAGATCATGATTGATATTTAAAATTGAAATTTGGAATTAATATCTTTGAAATAAACCAGCTATTTCAGCAATGATATTCCAAAAAAATATCAGGAATGTTTTTTATTATCCGACGGTTCAAGAATGTATCCGAATATGAAGCATTTCACCTTTCATTCGATACTTTCAATCTTCGAAGTAGATTTCCATTTCGATTTTCAATATTCAATCACAGCAATCGACGCTCCTTCGTTTCATCATCGACCGAAAATTTTCGCTCAAAAGTTTCATTACCTTTCGAGCCGTCTTTGCGTACGGAAGCCAAAATTTGAAGCCCCTTTAGTTTGAAAACAGAAGCCAAACATTTTTGGATCCTCCCGCTTCCAAGAGAGTTCCGCAAGTTCCAAACCGATAAGTGAAGTTAAGGAAGTTTCTTCAACCCTCTCAAGACTTAACCGAAAAACAGAAACACTTAGCAGAAATGGATCCACTGGCGAACCTGACCGGACCTGGTAACTTTGAACTGCAGCAAGCGGCCCGGCGTGGCCCGGTCGGAGGATCCACGGCCGACATGTTCAATCAGCCGGAGGATGCAGGCCGTCGTCGTCGGAGGCGCTCCCGAGGTTCCCGATCGCGATCGCGATCCCGGTCTTCCCGCCGTCGCCGTAGCCGCAGCCGTCGACGCCATTGAAACGTGCAGCAGCGGGGTGAAACGTGGTGTCAGCTTTTTCCGAGAGCAAATTTTGCTGTAATAAACGAAATTGAAAGTTAAGTTTGCGATTTTTTGTTTCCCATTTCGAAGAGAAATCGTAGCCAAGACAACCGGTTTAAAAGTGTAACAGCGTGTGGTTTATTGGTTATATTATTTTTGCAGTTTCGTGCAGAATTTTCAGTTCTAATTTAAGTTTTTGCTTTTGTAACCGGAGAATGTTGGTTTCTTCTTTAAGTTTATCTTTGCGTGCTCGAAGGACATCGATTTGAGACCGGATAAGTATTCGACTTCGTGAGTAACAATTCAAACAGGTTGAGTTCTTCCAACGACTTCTTTTTCGCTCGATTTTGGGTTCTGGGGTAAGTTCGACGACCTCATGCTTTATTGTAAAGTTTTCAAGTGTTTCAATCTGGCAATGGGCGGTTTCCAATGTTGAGAACTGTGACTCCTGAGTGTCTTGATCCGCAAGCCCGTCAAGATCCATCAGTCTTTCTTCTAGCATTTCAATACCCTGCGAATCAATATCGGTTAAGCTGGAACTTTCATCCGGCAACTTGCTATCATAACGGTCAGAATTCTTCCGCACGAAATTCGTCACATGTTTCGTCAATCTAGCAGTCTGATTTTTGTGAAACTCAAGCTTTCCACAGTCTCGCTGTTTCCGGGCGGCTACTGTCAGATTAATCAAATCTTTGGTCGATAGCTCTTTCTGTTCCTTCAACCGGACGTACTCTTTGAGGAGAGTTTTGTCCAGCGAATGCAGCAAAAGGGTTTGCACCTCTCGTTTCATTTCCGGGGAAAGCTTTTTGCCCTGAGACAGCTTTTTCGACACCTCCGGGCCGATCTCGTGGTTGTGGCTGTTGCAGACGGCAGAAACCACCAACCATTGGCCACATTTTGTGGCTCGCAGACCGACGAAGGCGGGACAGTCGATGCGGATCGATTCTCGTCTGAAAGCGAAGGAGATCGTTAGAACTTGTACGGTTTACAAACATCAAATCAAGGGGCAGGTTGATGTGAGGGCCGTTTTTTGAGACAATTTCAGACGTTTTTTATGACACCAATTTGTGTTTTTGAAAAAAAAATCTTAAAGAAGGGTTGCTTTTCGCCGTCTATAAAAAAAACTAGCTAGAACGCAAGTGGTCTAAATACTATTAAACCGTTAAAAAAGGCGTCTGGTATTATAGGTATAAACGAATAACGCAATCAGTTCAGTTTGGAGTCGAGGATTCATTTTATCTCAAAAAGCAGATGGATGATGGACACGAAAAAACCACGACTTTTATATTCGATCAGATAGCGACAGAATCGGAAAAAGATTCAGGTTTGATTTTCATCGTTTCTAGTGTATATTTGAAAATATGTTCCGTTCGTCTGAAATCAGAATGCTTGTTATCGAAGAACAGATTTACGCAAAGTTTTTTTTTACATTAAAGGTCTTGCTTTAATTATATATTTTTTTTTTATAATTAACGCAATACTTCCAACTTACCTTTTGGACTTCGGTTCAAATTTCTGACCTCCGAGAACGCAAGTATAACGCAACGAATAGTATCGCAGCGCCGGATTAATGCATCTCGTCGTTTTCTTGATCGACGCCGCCTCGATGGTTCGCGAATCCCGACGCCAGTAATATACATAATCCTGACGACTGTGCAGTTCCAATCGCTCCAGAAACTTCTGGTACGACTCGAACAGTTCCCCTTCCTGGAAACAGAGCTCACTGTCAACCGTCGTGGTTAGCCGGTTGCCGACTTCCGGCTGGACGTCCATTGACCGTTCTAGTTTCGAAATAAGTTCCGTATCCGTTAAAAAAGGACTCGAAGCTGGCGCACGAAAGTCGACGCTCTTGTTTGTGAAGTTTACTGTGAAGCTGTTATATCGGAGACGCCATTTACGGCGCGTTCGTAAATTGATTTTTTTGGGTGATGCATCGTCGATTGATTTGTTTGGTAGATGTCAAATCACTTTCCATATGCTTTTGCATACGTTTGTTTGGAATTTACGAACGCCAGCATCGATAAAAAAAATCACTTCGATAGAAAAAATCAATTTACGAACACGCCGTTAAAAAAATCAAATTTTGCTTTCAGCGTGAAGCGTATAACAGTTTTTTTTGTGCTGTTTGTTGTGATTCTCATTCGTTTTATAGAGAGAAGCGAAAGAAACGGAACAGATTTTGGTGCACGTTTCGAATCCAGCTCGGTTTCAGTCGGTGATTCGGGATTAATTTACCATCTTTGCCATTAAGTTCCGATGATTAATTGAATACTAATGCAGCTTACAACTTGTTTCAACTCAAAAGCTTATTATGTCGGAAGGTAAGCTAAAAAACGTTGATGTCCTGAAACATAAAGATAAAACAACAAACCTTGAACCTTACAGCTAGTAACAGCGCACCGGCACCGGAAGTGGACATAAACGATGTTTTCGACGATCTGCTGCTAACGGAAGAACGGCTAGCGGAGGAAAGCTACGAACAGGGCAAGGAAATCGGTAGTCAGCAGGGCAACGTAGAAGCCTATCATTTTGGCTATCATCGTGGGGCGGAAGTGGGGGCTGAGCTCGGATTTTACTACGGAGTTATCAAGGGATTGGGGGAAATCGTTGTTCCCAAAGCCAAAAGTTTGGCGGAGGAAATTCTGAAGGATATTGAGGAGTTTCCTCGATTTAACGATTTGGAACAGGACATTGTTGAGCGATTGGTGAAAATAAGAAATCGATACAAGAAGTTGTGCGCCCTATTGAAAATATCAGCTAAATTTAACAAGGGGAATGAGCTTTCGTTTTAAGCTGTTGAAAATGGATTTGATTCAAAGAAACGTTGAAAAAGTGGCAGAGTTCCTTAAACCACAAATGGAGTTCCTCAATTGTCACATGGTGGATTACTTAACGAAAGATTACTGGAATGCTTATGTACCTCAAAACATAAGAGATGAACTCAAAAGTATTGAAGACTTACGGGAAGCCAAATCTGCATTTTGGAATCAGTTCGACGCAAAAGTTTTTCCAAACATGAAATTTTCCTCCTTGAAAAAACACATCTTAAACACGAGGGATTACCAACTGGAATCACTTCCGCATGCTTTCCTAGGTTTGGAAGATTTGAAAGAAGCGTTTGATTCCTGCCTGAAAGAAACTCGACTCCAGATACCGGAACTAATGAACGTCAAAAAACGGCACGAAGTTGAATCGGCTGCTAGCATTGTAGCTTCCCTTTGTCAGGTTATTTCCCGTAAATATTCGGAAGGAAAATCTCCGGAAGAGGTGATGGTCATTGACGCTGGCGATGGAAAGGGATATCTGTCATCTCGAGTAGCTTTGGAGCATGGCATTCGTGTTTTAGGGATCGATTGTAATGAGGGAAACACCATTAATGCAGAAAAACGTCGCGAAAAGCTTAAGAAGAAAGTGGGGAAAGCTATAAAGAAAGCTGAACTTTCAGATGATGATTATTTCAACGATTTGCTTCAGAATCAAGGATCTTCGGATCCGAATTACAAAACTACAACCAAACTTATCGGTTTCGACACAAATCTGATTGAGTTGGTAAAAGAAAAATTCCCAAATTCAACAGCAAATAAATTTTGTCTGGCAGGGCTTCATACGTGTGGAAATCTGGGGCCCAATTGTGTCCGCATATTCCACCAAAACCCACATGTAAAATCTCTGTTCAACGTTGGCTGCTGTTACCATTTGCTCGTCGAGGAGTTTGTAGTCGACAAATACTATAACCCGGAACGCCTGAATGATAACCCCGGTTATGGCTTCCCTATGAGCAGAGTCCTAAAGCAAAACAAATTTTTCATAGGTCGAAACGCTCGCAATCTGGCAGCGGAATCGATCGAACGAGTTTGCGCCAATCAGGAGGAGCCATCCGATAAACTGGGTTACCGAGCTTTGCTCCAAATAGTGCTGCAACAGCATTTGGGCCTCGATTCAGCCGATCAACAGCAACAGGTGGGAAAGCTAAAAAAATGCACCGATTTTGTTGATTATTGTAGAAAATCTTTGACTCGACTGAAAATCGATCATTCGCAACTTGACGATGCGTTTTTACGGGATCTAGAAGTCCGGTACCAGTTGCAGTTGGAACAGCTGAAGATTTTCTATCTCTATCGAATGACTTTTGCACCGGTTATTGAGGGACTCATTTTGTTGGACCGATTGCTCTTTTTGAAAGAGTGTGGCTACGAGTATAGTTATCTTGTTAAGCTTTTCGACCCGGTGGTTTCTCCGCGATGTTTTTCGATCGTTGCCTTTAAGTAGGAATAAATTTTAGAGGAAAGATTTATGAGTTATTTGCTGATGACATCGCAATTATAATTGAGGTCTTCCAACATCCAAAAATCTTTTTATTAACAGAAGAAACTCAGGTTTCATTGATAGAGCTTTTTCTGTCGGATATTTTCGCCAACATCATCCAAACATTCGGCCAAAGGGAAAGTTTCCACCAGCAGCGTTTTACTCATATCCGGAACATATTCGTTGTTTTTGATGAACAACACTTGGGACATGACCTGGAATTTAAAAATAATCATTATGATTTTAGTGAAAAAGCAAATCCCAGAACTGCATACCTCTGAAAGTTCTCGAAGTTTTTCCACCAGGTTCGTGCTAATCAGTTCTTTCTTACCCTCGTCGGAGCATTGCTCGCTGTTTATGTACTTTTCCAGATCCTCGATCATGGTATCTACGTCGCGCAAGGTGTCCCGTACTTTGAGACACTCCCTCCGATTGTAGCGATCAACCCGTTCGAAATCGATCGGTTCCAGGGTGCGGTTCTCTATCTGCCCCAGGGCTTCCGCCGATTGTTTCAGGGACCTAACGAGCGTTTCCACATCGATGTTTTTGATAGCCGCAACTGTAGAAGTCTGTTTTCCGCTGTCACTGAGATCCGTGAGCGATCCGGACTGGCTACCCACCAGATTTGTTTCGTTTAGGATCCTGGACTGTTGCAGAGGTACCGTGCTCTTTTTGAGAGTGGCAGTTCGAGCTAGTCGACCTGCTGTGGGACCAGATCGTTGCCGAATTTTTGTGAACAGGTTGTCGACATCTTCCACCGTTAGGCGACTCGAGGGATCTATGGTGCGTACTTCCTTACCGGGTAAATAGTCCTGGCGCGTTAATTTCAGCAGACGATCCGGCAAATCTGCATTCTGTAGTAGCTTCGACTCCAAACGGCCGGATGCAAGAATGTTATTGGTCCGTTCGATGCTGGCGATTATGGCGTTGGACAGCTGATTCAGATCTTCATCCATACCCTGGGTAGAACGTGGGGTCGATAAAATGTTGGCCTTTAGAGTGATAAATTCTTACAAGTAAAATATGAATAAACTTACTTTTAACGGTCTGACTATTTTTGAAGCGATTATCACAATTCAAATTTACCATCCACCATTCTCGCCGAATGTACAGTGGTAGTGGTGAATTCTCGCGGTAGAATAAAACAACAAAACGAATGCTGATAAAAAAGTTATAACAGAAAAATGAAAATTCTAGGGATGCTTATTCAATTTTCTAAAAAACTAAAAAAGGATAAAGTTTAGACAATAAAGTTCAGTTTTATCGATTTTTTTTTTCAACTTGACTTCGAAAGCTGAATTCTAAATTGCAATCGCTGAAGCCACAAGTCAAAATATTTTCGCATGTTGCATCTATGATGTTAAAAATGTGTCCAATAATAGGTCACAGAATTATTCTGTGCAATTTAAAAATTGATACTTTACAAAAATTTTATAGATACACAAACCTTAAAAAAGCATCTATACTTTGCACAATTTGCACGATGGTATGGTGCCTTTATAAAATCTGTAAAAAATCCTTTCCCGTCTCTGCAGAATGTGAATGTGAATAAATTGGTTTCCCACCTTGTTATACGAGTATATAAGGTGTGTTCAACGAAACTCAATCGAAATCAATTGAAACGGATTGACAGTTGCACAGCTGATTTTTCAATTGACTTCAATCGATTTCTATCCGGCCGTTGATTGAACAGCCACTAACCAATACTAACGTGCTGGCGCAGTGTTCTCAGATGTCATTTTATATCAGCTTCGTTCGGAATTTGAAAAGACGGTTTTCTCTAGCAAATTGTAATTAATCTATCATTTTGGCAATATATTTCAAAGGCAAATTCTTACCAATACAAGCGGAAAATGACAAATAAGAAAGTTTAACGTTCGACTTGAAGAAGTGCCCGGACCCAGGAAATAACTATCAGTTCCACCTATGAGTGAATCTCAAATTAATCCAATTGGAAAACAAATACCTGCAACATGATTCTTCACAATGTAATAAAATAAAATTCATCATTATTCTAAATTTTTTATTTCTCCCCTCGGTGGGAAGCTCTGAAAACATATAATAAAAAAAATCATAGGATTTTTTCACATTACATAAATCACTTTGTTACTTTTCTTCTCAGTGGGGATTTTTACAGCAGCAGCAACGGCACCTCCGCCACTGACTGGATTGAGGGCATCTTTTCCGCTGCCGGAAAGCAGTTGATTTGATTTACACTTTCATTCTACCGCTTGGGTGCATTCCTCCGACGGTTTTCTTCATGGCCTTATTGTGCACTATTTCCTCCTCGGTGATTGCGGGCACGGTGTTTTCGGCACTGACACACTAGCTTCGACACCATGACACCACTTACACTGCATAATTCTCACACAGCACCATTGGCATAGCACCACCAACACCGCACCGCCCACTGCCATCACTTTCACACTTGAAAATTGAAAACAAACAGAATCAGTTGTTTTTTGACAGTAAACAACTGCATGTGTGTTAGTGTGATCGAAACCGATGGAAACGAATCCTGCTCTCGGGCTTGATCGATTTCGATTGGTTTCTATCGACTTCGATTGGCTTCATTGAACGTCAATTCGATTAGTTTCGACCAAAACATTGGCTGAGTGAACAACCATTTACCAATCGAAATCGATTGAAACCAATTTCAATTGGCTATTGAACGGGCCTATAAACACCTCAGGAGATTAACACGATGTCACACACACCAACAAACAAACTGTCACTTTTATTTGCGAAGCGGCCGCCCGTGCGCGAGTGTTGACGTTTATTTGTGTTATTTGTGAGGCGGCTATGGGGTACGCGCAGAGATGCCAATGTGCCTGATTTTTCAGGCGTTGCCTGATTTTTCGAGGCTCTGCCTGACAACCTGATAAGCCATTAAATTTCCCTGATTTTTGAAAATATGCCTGATTTTGCCTGATTTTTTGCGAATGTCGTGAATAATGGGTAGTAAGAAACTGGAGTAGGTACCATAGCTGAAATAAAAAGTGAAAAAGTGGCTGAATCGAAAGATTCCCGTTAATTTTTATTCAAAAAGAGAATTAAAAGGAATCTTTCGATTTGTTTGATGCAGTAGAATTATTCAACTAAGTAGTAGGCTAACAACAGTGAAAATGTGGAGCGACGACAAAAAAAAATCAAAAAAAGTCAGCACTTAGAGCGAAATTTCCGTTACTTTTACGTAGCCTGATTTTGCCTGATTTTTATTTCGCCAGTTCCCTGATTTTTGAAAATAAATGTTGGCAACCCTGGGTACGCGTTTACGCCTGGCCAGCTTGCGTCTTCTTTTTGTGCCACTTTAATGAAATTTTTCACTCGCTGGGTGCCGTCGTCAAGCTTTCCGTTCGTGGAGTTGTTTTCGCAAAAATTGTGAGTAAATACTGTGCTGTTCGGAATAATTGTGTTATCAAAGTGAAATTCAACAGACTGGGCAAGTTTGAAATGTGAACCGGATCGGTTTGCAGTTGATTTTGAGGGTTAAAAAGTGAATTGAAAATTTTGTTCATCGGCAGCCATTTTCTCGTCTAGAGTGAATTAGGTGGCAGCAGAAAGCGGATTTTTCTCGGTCTAAAATATCGGTTGTGCAATAAGCAAATTTCGTTGCTGGGAAGTGATTTTGTTCGAAAATGGCGAGTCCATCGCCTGTGAACAGCCCAATGCCGCCTCCGCAAGCACCCAGTCCGATGGGTCCGCCGTCACAAAGCCCGGCGCCTTCTCCGTCACCGCATAGTCCCTATCAACCTCCACCCCCGGGTCCATCGCAAGGGCCTCCGCATATGGCTCCGGGACAAGGTCCACCACATCCGCACGGTCCACCAGGTCCTCCCCAAGGAGGTCCAGGTGGTGGCCATATGCCACCTCCTCAGCATGGGCCTCAGCCGCCGAACCCCCACGGTCCACCTCCACCCCAACACGGTCCCCCGCACATGAACGGACCTCCAATGCAGGGCCCACCCGGACCACAAGGTGGCCCGGTACAAGGTCCTCCGCCGCCGCATCACATGCAGGGTGGCCCTCAAGGACACCCGGGAGGACCCCCGGGACCACACATGCAACAACATCCACCGGTTCCTACTCACCCTCAAATGGGTCAACACTCGGGACCGCCACCGCAGTCCCAGCCGCCGCCGCATCCGGGAATGCCCCCACACCAGGGACCTCCCGGAATGCCGCCAGGAATGGTCCCCGGCGGATATCCTCCGCACTCGATGCCCCCCAATGCGGTAAGTTGCCGTTTATGGAATGCGGTAAAAATCCCTTTTAAATGCTATAATTAAAAGAGAATCAAATCATTAAACTTCTGGACATAATCTTAAAATTAGATACCAAAATTTGAATATTATTTGTCCTAAATATGACAATTTCACATGAAATTACTTGACAACCTACTAAATATTGTTTTTCACTTAAAGCCGCCTATAAAGCGGGCCATAGACTACACAACATTTGTACAAATGCGATGAAATTCGATGAAATTTTGTCGCTGTGAGCACGATTTGCATAGTGTATGGCACTGCTTGAATGAGCGCCCAAACGGTTGGTGTAAAATCGGTCGGGATCGAAATATTTTGCACAAAACATTCTCCCAGCCAGGGTGGAGATGGTTTTTTTGTTGCTGTTGCTGTTTTCGCCAGCAATCATTTGTGTTCGCGTGAAATATGTTTGTATAGTGTGTGGGCGAGCATAGATCAAACAATCGACGCGGAATCATCGCATTTGTACAGGCCAATTTGTGTAGTCTATGGCCCGCTTAAGATACAAATAACTTTAGAGTCCTTTTAGGGAAAAGGTGAATATTTCGGATATTTGACAGTTTTCAAGGAAAGATCCTTTTAGGGAGGATTTTTTATGTTATTTATGTGCCCAAAAATCCTCGGATACAAAATAAACGAAAATTTCACCTTTCAATCAGTCTGTCTTCAATTCGTTTTTAGGGTTTGGGTCCTTCTTCCAGAACTTTTTGTACTGGTAAGAAACAAATTTCTGAATCGTGCATCGTCTTTTCACGGATTGATTTCAAAATTTTATGAAGTTTACTCAATTCATCTATTTATTAAAATAATGATCAGTAAATGCATTCATCCAGAATATTACTTCTGTTCTACATCATCATTGACTTTCCGAACAATCTCCAACACTCGTTGGGCCAACTTATCACTAGCGGCCGCAATAATATCGGGTTTAAGAATGTCGTATTCACCTCCATTGATGTTCATAACAGTTCCACCGGCTTCCCGAATCAGCAAAGCCCCGGCAGCAATATCCCACGGCGCCAACATTTCAATGGTATACACATCTATATTTCCGCTCGCCAAATAGGCCAATGTAAGAGCCGCCGATCCGAACGCCCGCAGCCCCGTGCACTCCTTGATGAACTCACAGCCACGACCGAAGATGTACGGCCTAGCACCTTGGTGACTGGCGATGGAAAACTCGTGACCCACCAGAGACGATTTGAGCTGGGGGAATGAAATCAAATTGAAAAAAAATGCGATTGACTTATCAAGACCTCCTACTCATTCACTTACATCTTGAATTCCACTGGTAGTAATTTTCTGTCCATTCAGGAACGCTCCCTTTCCTTTGGCAGCCGAATAGAACTCATCCAAACAGGGATTGAATACGATCCCGATTTTCAAATCCCCACCGACAACCAGGGCCACCGAAATGGCAATAAACTTGACGCCGCGCACGAAATTATTGGTTCCGTCGATGGGATCGATGATCCAGGTCGGTCTCTGATCCAGTGGTTCCCTTCTATTTTCGGCCGTTGTCGATTCTTCACCCAACATCCGATGGTCCGGGAAGCGTTTTTTCAGTCCCTGTATGAGCACTTCCTCAACGCGTCGATCGTAATCAGTAACAACATCCCAGTGACGATTGCCTTTGGTTTCTACCGTTTTCGAGATGTTCAGGAACCCATCCAATACTATGGGGCCACATTCCTTGGTAAGACGGCAGGCCAGCTCGTACGCCTCTTCCAGCTGTCGGTCATCCATTTTACACGAGAGATACTTGAATGGTGCAAGACCTGCCCACCTCCTAATATGATTTTCGTTAGCCGACCGCAACTGACGAGCTCAAACCGTGCTGATAAGATTGTATGCAATTGCCATTCTGTGTGTTGTGTGATCAAATAAAAACAAGAATTAAGGTTCTCCGCGAACTGAAGTTAAGCGATGTGGTCGATGTGGCTACGTTTCAATGAAGTGATGCTAGATTTTGAACAATCATTCGTGTTTCATTTATCTAAGTTTCATTTTAATTTTGATATATTTAATTGAGCTGTCTAATTTCTGCATGCTGCTAACTACATATATTGTAATTCTTGATTAGAATTAATTATTAAAATCTGGCATTACTGATTGATTAAGTTGCGTCTCTCAGTGCAAGATATCTGCGAGAATGATTGTTCATTTTCATGTCCGTCTTTTCCTCATAAGCTTACGGTACGATTTGTTATCGTCATTCAGAAGCAAAGAAAAAAAAGTTCATTGCATCACGTTCAGTGACAAATAAATAATTGAAGAGTGGAATGAGGTTGACTGAATCTGTTCGCAGAAGAATAAAACTTTAGATTAATGTAATCAGGTGGCACAATTGTAAATTGTTTGATTTGTAAATCATATCAACCTTATTAAATAGAGGACTGTTTGTATTCTCGAAAGTGTTAGAGCTAAAACATATTGCTGCGTAATAATACATTTCAATATTGATGGATTCTACCTTCTTTTTGCAGGGTCCCCCACCACCCGGTCCAATGCAACAGGGTGCTCCCGGTGGCCCCGGTCAGGGTATGGTTGGCCCTGGAGGCCCACAAATGATGCCCGGTGGTCCACCGCCGGGCCCTCCCGGTCAGGAAAATCTCAACGCCCTACAGCGTGCTATCGATTCTATGGAGGAAAAAGGTTTACAGGAAGATCCACGCTACTCCCAGTTGTTAGCTCTTCGAGCCACATCTAAGCAGCAAAATCTGAACGCATCTCAGCTGCACCAATTGAGGGGCCAAATCATGGCTTATCGGCTGCTAGCCCGGCATCAGCAGATAAGCAAGCAGTTGGCATCCCAGATTCAAGGTCAACGATCTGAAGGTACTCCCCCACAATGTCCAACACCTCCAGCTAGTCCATTCCCAGGACCACAGCAAGGCCCATCGCCTCAACCCGGCATGCCACAACAGCAACAGCCACCTCAACAACCTGGAGCACCACCCGGTCCACCACAAGGTCCCCCAGGAATCCCGCCAGGCAAAGTTGGTCCCCCAGAAGTCGGAAAACCAATCGCAGGTGGAATTCCACCCAATCAAAGTCCCATGCCAGGCATGACAATGGGAGGTCAGCAAGGTCCTCATCCGCCACAAATGGGTGGTGCACCCGGACAGCCACAAAGACCAAGCTCCCAAGGACCAGCCGGTGCTCAAGGCCCACGACCAGGTGCTCAAGCTCCGGTAGTTCAACCCATTCAGAAACAGAACCGTGTCACAACCGTAGCAAAACCGGTCGGTTTAGATCCCATTACCATCCTTCAAGAAAGGGAAAACCGAATGGCTGCTCGTATCGCTTTACGCATGGAAGAGCTAAGCAACCTTCCGGCTACCATGGCCGAGGACTTAAGAATTCAGGCACAAATAGAACTCCGTGCCCTAAGAGTTTTGAACTTCCAACGTCAGCTACGTTCAGAGATTGTACAATGCACCCGTCGAGACACAACTTTGGAAACGGCGGTCAACGTCAAAGCCTATAAGCGTACCAAACGTCAAGGACTTCGCGAGGCTCGTGCCACCGAAAAACTTGAGAAACAACAGAAACTCGAAGCCGAACGCAAGCGTCGCCAGAAACATCAAGAATTCCTTGCCCTGGTCCTTCAACACGGCAAGGACTTTAAGGAATATCATCGTAACAATCAAGCTAAGCTGGGTCGACTGAACAAGGCCATCATGAACTACCACGCCAATGCCGAGCGGGAACAGAAGAAGGAACAGGAGCGTATCGAGAAGGAACGTATGCGTCGTCTGATGGCCGAGGACGAAGAAGGTTACCGAAAGCTTATCGATCAGAAAAAGGATAAACGTTTGGCTTTCCTGCTTTCGCAGACCGACGAATACATCGGCAACCTTACCGAGATGGTCAAGCAGCACAAGATGGATCAGAAGCGCAAAAAGGACGACGAAGAGGATAGGAAGAAGTACCGCAAGCGCATGGTGCTGGAGAGTGGGGATATTCAAAACTTGGATACCGACTGTGAGGCACATGATTGCCGTGTCACGGTTATGGAGACGGCCACCGGTAAAACTATTAGCGGAGACGATGCACCATATCTGCGGGATCTGTACGGATGGTTGCAAATTCATCCCGGATGGGAGTATGTTATTTCCGATGCCGAGGATGATGATGATGAAGACGAGGAAGGTGGATCTCACAAGAAGGAGGAAACTCAGGCAGATGAAAACAAAACGAAGGAGATCATTCAGAAAGCCAAGGTTGAGGATGATGAGTACAAGACGGAAGAGCAAACTTATTACAGCATCGCTCACACCGTTCACGAGAAGGTTACCGAGCAGGCTTCGATTTTGGTGAACGGAAAGTTGAAGGAGTACCAAATCAAGGGATTGGAATGGTTGGTGTCGCTGTTCAATAATAATCTGAATGGAATCTTGGCCGATGAAATGGGTTTGGGTAAGTTTTTTTTGCATAATACCTAGAATGTTTCGTACTAGAGAATTCGAAACTTGACTACAGACTTTCTATCTTCATTTAGTGCTAGAATCAAGCTTAATAAATCATTCTTCTTTGCGTATTGCATATTCCTTTGTTAAAATTAAAAAATGATCAAACTGACAAAAAATTTCAAATCCTTTTTGTGTTGTGAAAAAAAGGAAGAGCAAGGAGGGACGAGATTTTTTTTTCATACTACTTTTCCGAGCAATAAAATGTGTTAATAATTCTTATATAAATTAACTTATTATACAACACGTAACGTCATTGCAGGTAAAACCATCCAAACCATCGCCCTGGTGACCTACCTGATGGAGAAGAAAAAGAACAACGGCCCGTACTTGATCATCGTGCCGCTCTCGACTCTGCCCAATTGGTCTCTGGAATTTGAGAAGTGGGCTCCGGCTGTTGGTGTGGTTGCCTACAAGGGTTCCCCGGCCGGTCGTCGTACCTTGCAGAACCAAATGAAGGCCACCAAGTTCAATGTGCTGCTCACCACGTACGAGTACGTCATTAAGGATAAATCGGTGCTGGCCAAGCTGAACTGGAAGTACATGATCATCGACGAGGGTCACCGTATGAAGAACCATCACTGCAAGCTGACACAGGTTTTGAATACCCATTACAATGCGCCCCATCGTTTGCTACTTACCGGTACTCCGCTGCAAAATAAGCTACCGGAATTGTGGGCTTTACTGAATTTCTTGTTGCCCTCGATTTTCAAATCCTGTTCAACCTTCGAACAGTGGTTCAATGCACCGTTTGCCACCACAGGCGAGAAGGTCGAGCTGAACGAAGAAGAAACGATTTTGATTATCCGTCGTTTGCACAAGGTACTTCGTCCGTTCTTGTTGCGTCGTTTGAAAAAGGAGGTGGAATCGCAGCTGCCGGACAAGGTCGAGTACATCATCAAGTGCGATATGTCCGGATTGCAGCGGGTGTTGTACAAGCACATGCAAAGTAAGGGTGTGCTGCTTACGGATGGTTCCGAGAAGGGTAACAAGGGTAAGGGAGGTGCGAAGGCTTTGATGAACACGATTGTTCAGCTGCGAAAGCTTTGCAACCATCCGTTCATGTTCCAAGCAATCGAGGAGAAATATTGCGATCACATTGGTGGGCAAGGAACGGTTTCCGGTCCGGATTTGTACCGCGCTTCGGGCAAGTTTGAGCTGTTGGATCGTATTTTGCCGAAGTTAAAGGCTACGGGACATCGTGTGCTACTTTTCTGTCAAATGACTCAGTGTATGACCATTATCGAGGATTATCTGGGATGGCGTGGCTTTGGCTACCTTCGCTTGGACGGTACGACGAAGGCTGAGGAACGTGGTGACTTGCTGAAGAAGTTCAACTGTAAGAATTCGGAGTATTTCATCTTCTTGCTGTCAACTCGTGCCGGAGGTTTGGGTTTGAATTTGCAAACAGCCGATACTGTGGTTATTTTCGACTCCGATTGGAATCCTCATCAGGATTTGCAGGCACAGGATCGTGCCCATCGTATTGGACAGCGTAACGAGGTGCGGGTGTTGCGTTTGATGACGGTCAATTCGGTAGAAGAGCGTATTTTGGCCGCTGCTCGGTACAAATTGAACATGGACGAAAAGGTCATTCAGGCCGGTATGTTCGATCAGAAATCTACCGGTAGCGAACGTCAACAATTTTTGCAAACAATCTTGCATCAGGATGAAATGGACGAGGAAGAAGAGAATGAAGTTCCGGACGATGAAATGGTAAACATGATGATTGCTCGTAATGAAGATGAAGTGGAAATATTCAAAAAGATGGACACTGAAAGGAAGGCAGAGGAGGTTAAGCCACGTTTGATCGAAGAATCTGAGCTGCCAGACTGGTTGGTCAAGGAAGAAGAGGAAGTTGACCGTTGGGATTATGAGGAGGATAATTGCATTTTGGGTCGAGGCTCTCGCCAACGTAAAGAAGTCGATTATACTGATAGCTTGACCGAAAAGGAGTGGTTGAAGGCTATCGATGATGGAGCAGATTTCGACGAAGAACTTGAGGAGGAGGAACGTGAGCGCAAACGTAGAGGCCGCAAACGGAAGGGATTGAAGGAGGATTCGGACGATGAAACTTTGATCACTAAGGTTACCAAACGTCGCAAGGGTACGACGGATCCGAAAGTTAGGAAACAGATGAAGAAGGTGATGAAAGCGGTCATCAAATACACTGATCAGGATGGTCGAGTTCTTAGTGAACCATTCCTGAAGCTACCCTCAAAACGGGACCTGCCGGATTATTATGAAGTTATTAAACGGCCGATCGATATTCGTAAAATTATGACTCGCATTGACGAGGCCAAGTATGCCGATTTCCCCGATTTGGAGAAAGATTTCTTCCAGTTGTGTCAGAATGCTCAGATCTACAACGAAGAAGCTTCGCTCATATACGAAGATAGTGTTGAGTTGCAAACAATTTTCTCGAATGCTAAGAAGAAGATTATGGAGCTGGCCGCCGCCGAAGAAGAGGAATCTGAAGAAGAAGGTTGGTTTGTTTCACGTTATCTGGGAACCTTTATATTAATCCATTTTTTTTTTTTCAATTCAACAGCACCCGTGGAAGATGATGAAAACTCAGAGGAGGAAACCAGCAGCGTCAAGATGAAGCTGAAGATTTCCAAAGCGGGAAGTTCTTCGTCGTCGAAACCGAAGGGAACGCCAGGCCGGCGAAAGCGATCGCAAAAAAAGTATACTATATCCGATGACGATGATGAAGATATGGATTAAGCTGCCGGTAGAAATGCATATTTATCAAATGTTTACCATATAATGAACTTCTGCTTTCATCAAGCTCTACAAATCTAACCGCACTGAAAACTTGCAGTCCTTTATAATACATAAAGTAATTGTTATAATGTAGTAGATGTAAGAAATGTATTTTATCCCGATAAAATTTGGTAATTGTAAACAAAGTAAATCCGAAAGGTTTTTTGGATCAATTGATTGATAAGACAAAAAAAAATTGTAAGATTTTATATGCATGACGGTATGATGTACTAAAATTGGTTTGATATTTGAAAGGGATAATCTCTGTGGCAAAAACAATATTATGTTTCACATCATTAAACTACTTTTTCAGAATTTAACTTAACTATTTTATTCGACGGAGTAGAATCAAACATGAATATAAATCTTCAACCGAATATAAAATTATATAAAGCTATTTATAGTATGACAACAATATAATCATAATAAACGCTAGAATCGGCAAATTTGATTTTTAATTATTGCTTCGAAACGCCTTTCCATAATTTCTTTAGAAGTGTCATCAGAATAGACTATCTTCCACCAAATACGCATACAGACCTTCGTTGGTATGTAAAGTGAAGGTATTTTTCTTGTAGGTCAAAGTGTCCGGAGTCGACGGGGATCGATCCATTCGGAAGCGGCTCAGCAGCTTAACGATGGCAACTTTCACCTGTAGCGTTCCGAAGTGTGACCCCAAACAGGTCCGTGGTCCTACTCCGAATGGCATGTAACTGCAGGGAACAATCTTATCTTGATTTTCCTTGGCAAATCGTTCTGGGTTGAACCACAGCGGGTCTGGGAAAAACTGCGGAAAATATTTTTAAAGTTTTTTTTTGTAATCTAAAATTGAGTTTCTATTCATATCTTACTTTGGGATCCCGGTGGATTGCATAAATCGGAACCAAAACTGGCATTTTGTTGGGAATAACAAAACTATGGAAGGGATCCAGTTTGTAACCGGTTGCCCCATCCGGTAAAGAGCATTGCCGTTCCAAGAAGGGTAGTACCGGATAGAGACGAGCAGCTTCCGAAATCACCATTCCCAGGTAAGACATTTCGTTCACTAAACATTCGTACGGTAGTTCTGGACCATATTTCTGTAAACTTTGGCGAATCTCATCCCGCAGGCGTTCTTGAATTTGAGGCTAAAATTTCAAGAAGCAAATTGTTTTATTAATTTAAATTTACATTTAGGTTTTACTTACATTCTTAACTAGCTCGTACAAACAGAAAGATAATACTGAAGAAGTTGTTTCAAAACTCGCCATATAAAATGTGGCAGCTTGGGCTACTAAAATGTCTCCTTTCATCGCTGAAAAATACAAACATTAAAAAAACAAAAAATTTTCAAAGAAGCAAACAAAACTCACGAATTTTCTCATCGACTCCAATGCTCGCATCGTTATTTTTCAAGGCAATCAGTGAGTCAATGAAATCGCCACGTTTTTCATCGCTTTTTTCCCGCCGTGAAATTTCTCGCTCGATGATAACCTTCAGGAAAGCTTCCGTATCCCTCGGGAAAAGTTTGAACTTCAATAGTGGTACCCACTCGGGCATGAAAAAGAACGAAGCCATTGTAATGCCCCGCTGAACGCCGTACTCGAAGATCTTACGGCCGTAGTATCGGAACTCGGACCCCTCATCGCCGAGACAGTTTGCCCGAATACCGAAAAATGTGCTGGCGATAACATCGGTAGTAAATCGGGCACACAGTTCCTTGAATTCGGTCTCACGAACCTGGGATCCGTTCAGGTTGATTTGGGGCAGTGTATTCAGTGTGTCGATCATGTCTATGCCGATCTGGAGAGAACGAAAACAAAATGAGAAGTCTAATGAGAACGACAGCAAGCATTATTACAATGATAAAATCGCTTGAAAAAAGATAAACGTAACTCTATAAGGCTGGGACAGCCTATTAGATCATTCTCGAGATTTAAATTTTTATAATCAAAGTAAAGTATTACAGAGTATTCAATTATATGTCTCAGTTAA
Organism: Uranotaenia lowii; assembly: GCF_029784155.1. Classification (NCBI taxonomy): domain Eukaryota; kingdom Metazoa; phylum Arthropoda; class Insecta; order Diptera; family Culicidae; genus Uranotaenia; species Uranotaenia lowii. The sequence goes on along the minus strand of NC_073692.1, from coordinate 366,903,565 downwards.
CTATCGGTTCTTGAAAATCAACAACTTACTCTCTGGAGCCACCAAGTCTTAGCTTCTTGTTTCGATACCTTCAGTTCATGATCAACACAAAATCGACTTTTTGCTCTCAGTAACGGTTAACAACAAGGCCGTCCAAACTCCAGGGAGGAGAGATGAGGAATGAGGAGAAAGGGATGGGGGGGGGGGGGGGGGGGGATTTGTTGCTTAAACCTCCCCGTCCCTTACACTTTTATTGAAGAGTAAATTATGAGACTTTTTAAAAAGTTGAAAATTATGCTCATTTTTCATCAATCTTTGAATTTTAAATTAAACATATAAAATAATTTATTTTTCAATTTAAATCCCCAATTTTGAGCCCTCTATTTCTAAAACAACACTCAGTAAAATCAAATCATCTCGGAAACGCGTGGATAATTTTGAATGATATATGAGGCGCAATACATGAGTGAGAAAAATCCGATCTCGAAGATTTTTGTGTATTCAAAAGAATAATTCTGAACGAAATATCATAGTTCTATTGTTATTTGTGGTAAATAAGCTAACTGGTTTCTGTGAAAACAAATCACTAGCACCCTTCTGATCCCAGCAATGTCACTTGTAGTCTTCTGGTACCAAACATTTTCGAGTTTTTGATAAGATCGTGCACATTTTCTAATGTGAACAAATGATCTCGGACTTAGAATATGGGTAAAGAAAGCGGAAGAGATTTTTAAGTCTCAATCAATCACAGGCATCCTCCTGCACTTAATGTTTGATAGAAAATTGAAAATTGTTTTGAAATGAATTCACTATTCAAAAATTGTTTTTTTACCTTTTATGAGTAATAACTTTCAAAAGATTGAAAACAACGAGTTTCAACCAGTTCAGGTGTATTATTCAAGTTAAAATTTTACGGAACCAGTAGGTTTTGCATATAAAAAATAAGACATCATGGTAATTTTGAATATTTCAGAGATTCTCTTACAATTTATTCGATAAATACAATTACTCAAATGTTGACCTCTTTCTTAATTTTGATTTAAAAATCTATTTTTTATTTGTCGTTTGTTCTGAATTTTCCTGATTTTAGAACACCAGGTATTATTTGTGCTCAATCTGGGCTTTATTTGAAAAAATTCATTTAAATTGTGATTCTAAAACGATTTTTTTACTTGATTCTCAATTGTTATTCCATGCAACAGGGCAAAAAGAGGTGTATTTTTCATATTTCGTTGAGACACTTCTATTGGAAAAGCAAGCATTGATCTGTTAATATCGATCTTAGTAATCATTGAATTGTAACTAGGCGTAACCCGGTAGGCTACTAACGCGAGTAAACAACTCGTTTGAATGCAAACTAGTGACGTCATTACTATCTGCCTATAGCGTGCCGGGCAAAAAGTTCAGCGCGCGGAGAATAATCAGATCACTAGATGGATAGTAATGACGACATTATCGGGAAGATATCACCTTATTATATTGTACACCGTGGGCGTAACCAATCAATAAAGTTTTCACTCTTGTTAGAGCTCTCTTAAAAGCAATTCACCTGTATTCCTTGCGCCCTCACATCTGCTAATAGGTTATGGTTATGGTTATGGTAGAGTTTTTCAGCAAGGTTTTTAAGAAGTAAACCCAAATTGAAATGGTTTCAATTTCTTCAAGCAATTCCTCAAGCTGGAAATAACGCAGTCCAGAATTCGGCAAATTTTCCTGGCATCGAACGCCTGATTGGTCACGAAAATTGGGCAACCTGGAAGTTAGCGTCCAGACGTTCCTGGAGCTCAAAGACCTGCGGTGTGCTGTAAAACCGAACCAGAAGGAGGACGAAACGTTAGAGCATGGAGGCTGTCGATTTCGCGAAGGATCGCCGAGCAAGAGCCAAGATTATTTTGCTTCTTGACCCAGTCAACTACGTGCACGTCCAAAATGCATCAACGGCCCGGGAAGTTTGGATTCAGCTGAAAAATGCCTTCGAGAATTCTGGATTGTATCGCTGTGTGACCCTTATCCACAAGCTCCATCAAACCGAACTTTCTTCGTGTGGATCAATGGCAGAGTACGTCAATCAGATCATTTCCACCGCCCACCAGCTCAACGGAATCGGTTTCGTCCTGTCTCGAGAATGAATCGGAACATTTCTATTGGCCGACCTGCAGGAAGATTATCGTCTGATGTGTGGGATATGCGTAAAAGTTGAAAGCAATATTTACGAACATATTTCATATTAGAAACTGGCAACCCAATTTGACAGCATTCACTAATTTACAGATTTGTCATATACGCGTCTCTTGCCTTTTTCTCATCATCTCTCTGTCCTTCTCTGTCGACCAGTTTCCGTCAGACGCTCAGCTCAACTGCCGCGCCACATTTCCGGCAAACGTGATTTGGATAAGACGCAGTCCGATCAACGAAAGCTAAACCGTATCCTGGTTCTCAGAAGACTTGAATATCAGTACCACACGATGATATTGAAATTGGAGAATTCTAGTATCCTCGTGATCAAAACGAAACTTCTCCAGGAAACTCAAACCCCACCAGCAAGCACAGAGTTGACTGCTTCCAAGAAGGTAGTAAGCAGTGCTCCTGTTTAGAAGAAGAACGAAAATCCGAAGGGTCCCAGGTGTCAGTTGGTGACCTCTTTGGCAAATGGTGTAAAAATGACTGATGAAAGCATCGAGGACCGCAAGATTTGTCCGGTGGGTAAGCAGTATCGGAACCCATTTAGCAAGCAGGGAAGCCGAGCGACTGAGGTTCTGGAACTGGTACACACAGACATCTCCATTGGACCGGAGGTCAAGTCCTTAGGTGGCGCTCGTTATTACATCGTGTTCGTCGTCGACAAGAGCTGCCGGATGTGGACATATTCCATATCGGAAACCGAAGCCACAGGAATTTTAAAGCAATTCCACGTCATGGCTGAATGACAATCTGGAAAGAAGGTGAAGGTAATTAGATATGATAATAGACTTGAATTTACCAACGCAGGCTTCCCGGATTATCTGAGGACATATGGCATACGGCATCAACGAACGACTGTGAACACTCCGGAACAGAATGGCATGGCCGAACCAGCAGGCCGGTCCCTGTTTGAGCGAGCGCGCTGCATGCTGTTTGAAGCAGGATTGAGCAAAACATTTTGGGGTGAGGCCGTGTCAATCGCAGCCTATTTGATGAAAAGGTCTTCAACAAAAGGTCACGATGTCACTCCAGAAGAAGCTTGGTCGGGAAAGAAGCCGGATCATTCACTTATTCGCATCTTTGATACAGCGGCGATGATACACATTCCCAAGCAAACTAGGAAGAAATTTGATCCCAAGTCTGTCAAATGTGTGTTAGTTGGGTTCGATGAAATCACGAAAGGCTATCGTCTGTACAACACCAAATCCAGGTCGATAGTGATCAGTCGAGAGGTCCAATTCATCAACTAAGCGAAAAGTGAACGCAAGCCGTCATCCCAAAAAGTACTTTTATTTACTAGTGAAAAGTGATTCCTCCACTGAAACTGTAACTCACATGACCGTGGTCCCACCGCGACCATCTTCAAATCCGTTTTGGTCACAGACGTTGAGGCGCAGCGGTTGGGAGCACAGGCTTCCAGGCAAGTATAGTGAATTTGTCCTACCGAGCAAAGGTTTGCCGTTTCACAATCCTCCACAGATGGTGAATGTCCTTACAACGAATGCCCCGATTCGTTCAATGGTGTGGCAACACCTATCGGATTGGGGCTACCTACAGAAGACCCGTTGACGCATCAAGAGGCTTTGTCCTGCGATGATTCCGATCGTTAAAGAAGGCGATGGTCGAGGAATACGAGGCCCTGATGAGCAACAACTCCTGGACGTTAACGGATTTCCCGGAAGGTCGAAAGGCGATAAAAAGCAAGTGGATCTTCAAGAACGTTACAAGGCGAGTTTGGTTATAAAGGGCTACTCGCAGCAAAATGGGGGTGGATTATGACGAAACATATTCCCCTGTAGTCCGTCATAGTTCGCTCCTGTACCTTTTTGCCTTGGTAGCCAAACACAACCTCGACGTGGACCAGATGGACGCCATCACCGCTTTCCTGCAAGGCAAGATGGAGGAGGAGATTTATATGGAGCACCTCCCTTCTCCCATGCTTCCAAAACTCAAGCGTGTCGCTTGCACAAAGCGCTTTATGACCTGAAACAATCCAACCGGATTTGGAACATTAAGCTAAACGCAGCTTTGAAAAAGATGGATTTGAAGGCTTCAGGGTTCGATCCATGTCTCTATCACCGGATAGAAGATGGTATAATCCTGTGAATGACCATCATTTTTAAAAAAACGACAATCAAACTAAAAATGAGCTCAAAAAGAAACTTAGCAGCGTTTTCACATGAGGGATCTCGGGCCAGCAAAATGTTGTCTTGGTATCGGAGTTACACGAACAAAGACTCAGTGATGCTTGAAACATATATTGGAACAGTACTGAAGCGCTTCAATATGGACGATGCGAAGACTGCGATAACCCCGATGAACACCGGAACCCGAAGAAACGGAGCAGCTGTCAAGAAGCTGAGCAGATTTAACACCAATCCTTCTTTCAAACATCTGATGTGAACTGCGGAGTACAAGCTGTGGAATATGAGGCACGGCAAATCGAAACTCATCGGTTACTTCGACGCAGATTGGGCAGCAGATCTCGACGATAGGAAATCCACTAGTGGATACATTTTCCTGTTACAATGCGGAGCCGTGTCCTAGTGCTGCAAGCGTCAAACTACGGTGGCACTCTCAACCTGCGAGGCTTAATATGTAGATGGCACTTTGAGCTGCCGTACAAGAAGCCTGTTGGTGGACTTTTGTTTCAATTTGGTCAACCGAAAGGTATCGGGTAAGATGCGACAATCAGAGCACCATTTGCATTGCAAAAAAAGTTGGATACACACCTCGGACGAAGCACATCGATATCCGGCACCATTTCATCCGAGACGTACTGGATCGCAAAACTGTTACGTTGTTGTTCGTAAGCACTGATTAACAAGTTGCTGACGGATTGACAAAACCCCTGCAGCGGATTAAGCTGGAGCAGAATCGAATCGAAGTGGGTATCCTGAAAATATCAAATTATAATTCCGCTTAAGGAGGAGTATTCGAAAAGCAAGCATTGATCTGTTAATATCGATCTTAGTAATCAATCAAAGTCGGCTGGGAAGGATGGCATCGCAGCTGAACTCATCAAAATGGGCCCGGACAGGTTGGCCGATTGCCTACACCGGTTGATAATCCGGATCTGGGACATAGAACAGCTACCGGAGGAGTGGAAGGAGGGTGTAATATGCTCCATCTACAAGAAGGGCGACAAATTGGACTGTGAGAACTACCGAGCGATCACTGTCCTCAACGCCGCCTACAAAGTGTTGTCCCGAATCCTACTCCGCCGCCTAACGCCACAAGCAAACAGATTCGTGGGAAGTCATCAGGCCGGCTTCATGGAGGGACGGTCAACGACTGACCAGATATTTACATTACGGCAAATCCTCCAAAAATGCCGGGAACACCAAGTCCCTACGCACCATCTATTCATCGACTTCAAAGCCGCATACGACACGATCGACCGTAACGAGCTATGGAAAATCATGGACGAGAACGGCTTTTCCGGGAAGCTGATCAGACTGATCAAAGCGACGATGGATGGAACGCAGTGCTGTGTGCGGATTTCGGGTTAATTGTCGAGTTTATTCGAATCTCGCAGGGGGCTTCGACAAGGTGATGGTCTATCCTGCATGATGTTCAACGTGGCGCTAGAAGGTGTTATTCGACGAGCGGTGGGCGAAATGCGAGGCACGATTTTCAACAGATCCAGTCAACTTATCTGCTTTGCCGATGACATTGATATAGTCGGCAGATCATCTGAAGCGGTGGGGAAGATCTACCGCAAACTGAAACGCGAAGCAGGAAGGATTGGGTTGATGATTAATACGTCCAAGACGAAGTACATGCTGGCCTGCGGATCCGAGACCGACCGAACCCGCTTGTCCAGTAATAACAAGGTCACGATCGACGGCGACGAGCTGGAGATAGTCGAAGACTTTGTCTATCTCGGCTCACTGGTGACCGCAGACAATGACACCAGCCGTGAGATCCGGAGGCGAATTATCAGCGGAAGTCGTGCCTACTATGGACTCCACAAGCAACTGCGGTCGAGAAGACTTAGCCCTCGCACGAAGTGTAACCTGTATATGACGCTTATTAGACTGGTTGTTCTCTACGGGCACGAGACATGGATATTGCTCGAGGAGGACCTGCGTACACTCGGAGTATTTGAGCGACGAGTGTTAAGAACCATCTTTGGCGGCGTACAGGAGAACGGAGTGTGGAGGCGAAGGATGAACCACGAGCTCGCGCGACTCTACGGCGAACCCAGTATCCAGAAGGTGGTGAAGGCTGGCCGGATACGCTGGGCGGGACATGTTGCGAGAATGCTGGATGACTGTCCTGCAAAACAGGTGTTCGCTACGAATCCGGTAGGAACAAGACGAGCGGGGGCGCAACGAGCGAGGTGGTTAGACCAAGTGGAGCGTGATCTGGCGAACGTGGGGTGCCCGCGAAATTGGAGAACGGTTGGAATTATGTTCGTCAAGTTATGTCGTAAGACGGAATACTATGTAAATAAAAAAAAATAAATAAGTAATCAATCAAGTAACCAATCAATAAAATTTTCACTCTTGTTAGAACTCTCTTAAAAGCAAGTCACCTTTAGAGCCAGTTCACTCGTGTTGGGAAAAAGTGGTAGAAATTTTGACACTTGTAGCACATTTTGAAAACTTTACATCATGCAAATTTCAAAATCTAGAGCCTTAAAGTGTTTTTAAATTAAACGCCCAAGGGTCTTGAAAACATTTGCGCCCCCACATCTGCTAATAACTTCCTCTGGGATAAGTCAACCCTACCTGTTGAATCAACGGAAGCATTCGTTTCAGCTTGTGTGAGGTCACCTGAGGCGAAAGATTGCCTCTCAGATTCTTCCACAGCGGCTCCTTTATCATGATCAGATTATAATATCCAAACCGATCGCCAACGGGATCACTGCACATTTGCCGGTTGATAAAGTAAGCCGAATCCTCCATGAACATGCGCTTGATGAGAGCCGGATTTCTCAGAACCAAAGCCTTCCGGAAGAATATGTTGATCCCGAAAAAATCGACATCCCGGGTCCGCGGATGCCAATAGATCCAATCGATGTAGTTGAAGGCGGAATGAATTTGAAGCGCGATTGAACAGAAGTTCCCTATCAGAGGAACCTCCAGAATGTATCGGATTTTGTGATCATTCCAAAAATTGTGTCGTTTCCAACCGCCAAATATTAAAAATATTACTATCAAAACAACGAACAAATATAGTAACATTATCACAGTTCAAAAACTTGTCCGATACTAAAACCAGGAAATTAAGGAATCAAATTTCAATTAGACAAAAAGACGCTTGATTGATAATAAAGTTTAATCGCCTTCGATTTGGCTTATCAGCCATCACTGGGCTGACGATGGAATTTGTATTATTTTTAATCACACGTGTGTAGCAAACGGTAATCGATGAAGCAATTTAGGTAACCTGTGCTCAGATTTTCCGTATTTGTTGGAGATAGGACATTTTGTTTAACATTCACATAAATTCGTTGAACGAAAAGTTCATCCGGTTTTCAACAGCTTATCAATGATTCTGTATATGTACAGAGATTTTGGTGCAACCGCATTGGATAGCATATGATAACGTAAATCATATCATCACCCATTGCCAAGAGTATTACATTCATCAATTGAAATTGATTTGTTAAGTCAGGCTATTGCCACGTGAATGTTCGATTGCCACCGGTAAAGGTTTGAACTAGAATAAAATTATATTTTTTTGTGAACGACTTGTTTTGTAAAGGTAGCTTACCTGATCGACCAGTTCGTACATTCGTTTGATCTTGTTCAGGCTCAGTGATGGGGTGAGAAAGGTACGTAACTGTTTCCAGTGGGGATTTTTGATCATCAGCAGGTTGTAGTAACCGATCGGATCACTCTCCGGATCGGTGCACATGTGCCTGAAAATTGAAAAAGGGATTTTTTGTTACCATAGTCTATTTGTGTCTTGAAGATACCCATAAAGAAAAATGTTTACCATCAACACGCCATTCACCGCCCAGTTAAGCGGTTTTTCAACTTCAAACATGTGTAATAAAAAAACGACGGCAGATTTTTATTCGCTTTCTTTTCCAATACATCCCAAAACCCCTCTACTTTAAATAAAAAATTTAGTTTTTTTTGTTTCGATTATATAGTCGTTTTACCATCTTTATGGCATTCGCGACTTTATCAACGTTACAGTTGGCGGATCGTTATTGAAAAACTTATCCGGTACAACTGTGTTCGATGTTTACTCTTGGGCTCGAACTCGCGGACATCGGCTCAGGAGACAACAGACTTGCCAACTGAGCTATATCACAAGCCATAAAAAATTTAGTGGAATGCGAGAAATGTACGCTTTTCAAAATAATTAACTAAACTTTGGGGTGTTAAACTGGCCTTATTACCGCCCACTCGACTTTTTCGGGTATCGATAATGTTTTCTTAAGGAAAAACTATCTAAACAACACGGAAACTGTTCTTTTTAGTATTTTCCATACAACGAGCTGTCAAAACCATATTTTGGCTCTTTAGAGAATACATTTTGTGAAATTTTTTCCTCAAATTTAGTACAAATTTTAACAAAGTGCGTTGACTGACAAAATGATGATTCCCGGCAAACAACCTCAAGTAACCGGTTACTTTCAGCGATAAAACATCATTTTCTAACATAATCAAACTAAATGCTTCTTACAATTTACACATTTGACACAATACATGCGTTAAAAACAAAGAAATTGTGCGTGACCGGTCATTAGGAACCCACACTTTTTTTTATACACCAATTACCTCCCATCACTAAACGCTTCAAAAAACAACAACTATTGAAAAAATCGAAAATTTTTTGATGCAAATCTATTCTACGAAAATAAAACTATCGTTTCAAGTCGATTTTAGGTCCAATAGGTACTATCTACTAAACAAAAACCCTTTTTGCCCTAGGAGTACAGTCATGCTTAGTTCGCTAACAGGCGTCGAATTCAATAATTTGACCAGAAACGAAAAACCAAATATTTTATTTCTGGCTATAGTTAGCATAATTAAGTGATGTTTTTTCGGTGAAATTGTCGAACAATGATGCCGACACAGAACACAGGTCTTATATTTGGAGAAAACATCCCAGTTTTTTCAAAATACACACAAAAGGGTGATTTTGGGCGGTAAATGGCGTCTTGATGGTACTTTTTTTTTTAATTTTTCAAGATCATGACCAGTAATTCAGAACCTTTTATTGGCTTCGGGAATTTCCTTGATTTTTTTGTGTTTTCCGGGCTTCGGAAATTCCCGATTTTTTTTATATTCCCGGGAATTCCCGGGAATTCCCGGGTAGGACACTCTACACACAAAATTTTCAAGGCCGAAATTTAGCAAAAATTTGCTCAAATTTGACCAGCTAGAAACTTAGCAATCAATTTAGCAATATTTTTAAACTATTATTTTAGCAAACGAGCGAAAAGTTAGCCGCCGCAATTTTTACTCAAATTTTTAGCAAAAACCGGAGGAAAAGTTCGCTGGTTCTGAAATTACAAAATTTATTGTTTTTTTTTCTGGAGAATCAGGGAGAATGTTTGATTGTGAAATAGAATACACAAATTTCCTTTGCTTTCATTTTATTTTTCACATTTTTTGCTATTTTCTCTCACACTTTTCGTACAACGGAAGTTCCGATTCCGGCGAGCCAACTGCCGAGCCATTTACTTCAACGAATGCACCGGAGTGTGTGCCGGATGCAGTTCGTTGATATTCCAGTTGTGGTCCCCCTTCATTTCCTGGCTGTTGCGAGTTTCCTGTTGCAGTTGTAACCTGGTCGGAAGAAAAACAAACAAACAATTTTGAATTAAAAATCGGAAAATCTGTACAATTCATAATCGGCCCTTACCTGTACGCATCCCGTGTCGATTTGGTTAGTATTTAGTTGTTGACTTATAGCCACCTCTAGAACCACCAACATCGAACTTTCGGCAACGCGCGCTATTTTTCTTCCAATCCGCGGCGGCTGCTGTCTGTACACAAAGCGGCTAGAAAACCTTCGTTTTACTCAAATCAAGCAAAATGAACTTTCTTTTTGCTAAAATCAAGTAAATTTAGATTTTTGCTAACTCAACAGTAAAAAAACCTTCGTTTTACTAAAATCAAGCAAAATGAACTTTCTTTTTGCTAAAATCAAGTAAATCTAGCTTTTCGCTAACTCAATAGTAAAAAAATATTTTTACTAACGGAAAGTAACAGCGAAATTTTGCTTAGTGGAGCCCCGAAAGTTTTGTGTGTGTGAAATTGCAAATTTACAAAACGTTTGAAAAACAGCTACCTTTGAAAATTTGTCAATATACATATCTGCGTGTATCATATGCCAAATTACGTAAACTTTCCAATCCTCTTTTCAAAATTTATCTGGTGTGACTTGAACAATTTTACGGTTCTTTAATTGAGAAATGCCGGTTTTTACACTACTATTTACATTTTTTTCACAACGTATTGCTTCTAACTTCAACTTTTTTGGACATTAAGTAAATTTTTTTTAACATTCCATAGCAGATCTGAAGTATTGTAGCTGCATATTGTCTGAGAAATATGTTTGAGTTACATTACGAGGTTTCAAAATCTATAAATTTTGTAAAAATCGGTGGGGAAACAAGAAAGATATATTGGTTTAAGTCAGGAGTGCCAAATTGACATTTCTTGGACGGTTGCGGGTTAGAGTGTCCCAAATTTGTATTGGAAATTTACCTCAAACCTGTGGAATGTTATGTGCTGCAGGCTAAAATTGATTCTAGACAAACATATTATAGTCCAATGACAAATTTGAGCTAGATCGGACCACCGTAAGAGTTCGCTCAACGAGCTTGAAGTTTGTATGGGATTTGGACACATTTTGTTCGGGGAGATCTGAAAAATCAGTTTTCAACAATTACTTTGGTTGTTTTGAGCCGATTTCTTTTGAATATGGTTTTTCTCAAAGCTTATATTATGACAAATATTTCAGCCCAAGAAAGTTTCATATAAATGATATTTTCAGTAAGTCATTAATAAAATTTTCAATATAATTTTTAAGCAGTTTTGTTTCAAAATTTGAAATAAAGATTCTCAAAACACAGATTTAGAAAAATAAATTGAATTTTTAAATAAATTTCAGAGCAAGTAAAAAATTAACTATGATTAGTTGTTAAGAATATGATAATAATTTTTATTTATTATTTGAGTTAATTTCCTTTTTTTTTTCATTTTCAATCGAAAAATTGATTGAAAAATTCAGCAGGAATGTGAATTTCTAATAATTTAAGCATTAAAGGTTTATGTTTTTGGAACACAAAAAAATCAGAATTGAAAAACATAGACAAACTTATCAAAAATATTCCTATAAATTTAAATCGTTTGACTTCAAAATTCGGTAAATTTATTCAAAAATTGAAAAAAAATTGTACTAAAAAATTCGATAAATTCATTTGAAAATTAAAATAAAATATTAAGATGAAAAAAACAATTTTTTTGGACGATCATATTTAGTTTTGTTTATATGGAGTTTAAAAATGTGTCAGTTTTAAGTGAAATCACTGATTAACTATTAAACCTACATTTAAGAAAAAAAAAATCTGATTTTGTTTTTGTTTATTATATTTCATTCATTTTGAGAATAATATTCCGATGAAGATGATGCATGATTTAAAAAAGTAAAATTAAACAGTTTTTAAAAATTTCAAAAAGTATGATTAGGTACAAGTATTTTTAACATTACTGCGGAAAGTTAAAAAAAAAATGAACCCTGCCCAACGCTAAGATTTATGCTTTAAAGAATATCTTAAATTCAATTTGGTTCAATTTTTTCCTAAATTCGTTAACCTTCCAAAGCCGTTCGCAAAATAACTTTTTCAGGGAAATTTGAGTTGTAGTTTGATTTCGTTCTCCTGGCTGTAAATGTTAACCGGTTTTGATAATATTATATTCATTGTGTAGGTAATTGTATTAAACAAATAGAAAGCATCAAGAATTTTTTTGCAGAGCTCAAAAAAATAACTTGAAGTCTTGAGGAAAGTTAATAATTGATTAAAAACTTTTATTTTAAAATATTAGGTTTTTGTTATAAAGTTTTGTCAAAAATTGCCTATCAAAAACTTTTATTTTAAAATATTAGGTTTTTGTTATAAAGTTTTGTCAAAAATTGCCTATCAAAAATAAATCCAAACGACCTTTTATGTTCATTTCACTTCAGAAAAATGTAAATTTTGTGTTTCTTGAAGAATATTTCATATCAACATTAAATTTGAAATGAGACGTTGGCAACACGGTTTGTTAACGTTTGGTCTAACCTAAGACTGCGTTGCTTTTAAAAGAGTTTTTCTCGGGGAAACGGATAATTAAAAGCGTGTGAAGTGGATAGTTTGTTGCCCGGAATTCCAGTTCTTCTGTATTCGGTGGAGAAGTATCGTTTTGTGATCTTCCCGGATAGTTATCTAGATTTCTAATCGTTGATTTTCGAGGCAGCCCCACGAGGGCTATCAGTCAGCTTTTATACCAGTTGTTATACTTCTTGATTGGAAACTTGCATACAACACCACTTAAAGTGTAGAGAGAGAGGAGTCGGATCAGCTGATGGCTGACATCTCAGATCCCCCCGATGGGGGATCCAGAGTACCTAGGTGGATGCTTGGGCCCGACGACTTGGGTGAAATGCGAACATTACTTATGCAAGTTGTGAAAGAGAATGATGACGACACGAAAGAACCCAGACTTCCGTCAAAACCCTTTTTAATAGCCCAAACGGTTCAACTGACGATTGGTTATGAGAAAGCCAAGAGAGTTCAAGCCACGAAGGAAGCTAGGGGCGCTAAATATCCTAAGGACAGACTCGAAACGAATTATGGAACAACTTCTAAGCATAAAATCTCTGGTAGATGGCACTTCAGTAGAAATCATTCTTCACCCCACATTAAGTTATGTTCAAGGAGTAATTTTCGATATTGATACGATTGATGAAAAAGAACAATTCATTCTCGAACAGCTTCAACCTCAAGGTGTTACAAAGGTTAAAAGAATCACCAAGAAAGGAGAAGGGTCGTCAAGGGTCAACACCCCTCTCCTAATATTAACCTTTCAACGAACAGTGCGACCAGATTTTATATATGTAGGATTGCTCCGTGTTAAAGTTCGCGCTTTTTACCCGTCTCCCTTATTGTGTTTCAAATGCGCTGATTATGGCCACGGCAAAGACAAATGTCCCGCCAAAACACCCGTCTGTCTAACATGTTCCGGAAACCATGAAATCGAGAAAACACCGTGCGAAAGGTCACCATTCTGCAAGAACTGCAATGGAGATCACGCTCCCATTGCTAGAACATGTCCCAAATACAAAGAGGAAGAGAAAATTATCAAAATCAAAGTAGATCGAGGCATATCGTTTGGGGAAGCTAGAGCCCTAATCCGTGAAGCCAACCAAGGTACCTCCTTTTCAAGCTTAGTTCAACAACGTCTATCGCAAAACACTGACGAAAAGGACAAAATTATTCAAATGCTACGTGATGAACTACTGGCAGTACGAACTGAACTTAAATCTTTGAAGGAATCTTTAGCCGATCAAACAACAACTCAAAAATCGTCTCCAGTAGATTCCAGACTAACTGACTCTTTTAACACACAGAATTCAAACTCAAACCAACAAATGGGACGAAGTAGCAAACCAGACCCTTCTTGCAATTCGAATAACAGTAAACAACCGAATAATCTCTCGCAAAGACCTTCGAGAATAGACGGCTACCCAAAAAGTAAATCTGAAATGCTCATGCGTAGCAGAAGTCAAAAACGACTGATAAGTCCTCCAACTCGACAAATATCGATGACTACCACCGAAGAGGGTATCCAATCTTTGTGTGATGAATCCAGACCAAGAACGAGAAACCAATTCTCTCAGGCAAGTATTTTTCAATTTATTGTCTCCGACAGACTGACTGGTCTTGATTATTCCCCAGCCACAGATATACAACAACATCGCTTATCGGAAGAAGCCGCTGTAGAAATATTTCGAAACGATTCTATTGATGAAATCGTGTCATATCCTGTGGAGGTTCAGGACACCCACTGTAGCCAGCGGGTCCATCCTACACCTGTTCCAGATGTCGGTCACTCAACATCATCCACCTTGTCTGTCGGTGCAAGGCTCGATGACAACTGGGGGCTCGAAACCAGATCTAACATGTCCACACCAGACCACAACGCATCGTTGAAACATCGCATCGCTCTTCAATGGAACATGAATGGATTCTTCAATAATGTAAGTGACTTGGTTTTGCTCACCAATTTCAATCCCCCAACTGTACTTGCTATTCAGGAAACCCATCTCCGGTCAAATGCAGAAGGAAGCTTAGTTAACACATTACGGAACCAATACACTTGGAAAACCTCAGCAAAAAACAACATTTATCAGTCCATCGCTCTAGGAGTCCTTACAACCGAGCTCCATCATCAGATTCATTTGGACACTCCTTTCCTAGCACTGGCAACAAAATCGAAGGTAGATTGCCCTGCACAGTTGTTAACATCTACGTTACTAACGAACCACATCCGAGCTTTGAAAGTGACTTCTCTGACCTGGTTAACCAACTCGAAGCACCTTTCTTAATTCTGGGAGATTTTAACGCCCATCACAGGAATTGGGGCTGTGACCGAGATGATCCCAGAAGTAAGGCTATAGTCCGTGTATGTGAGCAACACGATTTGTTTGTAATGAATGACGGTGGTACAACCTTTTCAAGAGGCAGCACATCGACAGCAATCGACTTATCGATATGTTCAAGCGATTTTATAAGAAAAATTAACTGGTTTTTACATGATGATCCTCGAGGCAGTGACCATCACCCATGTAGAATATTTCGGATGGAAAGATCAAACAACTTCTATGTCTGAACTAAGACTACTTTTTTTGGAACCTCGTTCCACTTTATTTATACCAAATGAAGACGCTAGCTCCGGATCGTTAACAGTGGAGGTCTCTAACCACGGCCCTATGCACCGGAAGATCGGCGCGGGATCATTAAGTAAGCTAAGAATAGGTACCCGACGCGTTGGTAATTTCCATCGTTGTTCTTGGTTTCGTTCCTTCTTCGCATAGATGCACTGCCTATGCATAAAACCAAACAAACGTGATGGAAATCACCAATGATTCTAACCCAAGCGTAGGAGACAAACAGAGGGAAATAATTTATTCGAACCCAGGTGGCTGAAGTATAAATTATGCTGAGCCACATTACTCACCCCCTTTTTTATGATCAAGGGCCAGAAGGCGTCACCCTTGATCATCCTGAGCTAAACTCCAGTTACAATTCCTACGATCAAGGGCCAGAAGGTGTCACCCTTGACGATACTAACAAATTTTTTTTTTGTTAAGGGCCAGAACAGTCCTAACTTAGCTTTTTTTTTTTATAATTCCTACGGTTAAGGGCCAGAAGGTGTCACCCTTAACGGTCCTAAACACTTGCGGACAACAATTTTTTATTTTATGACATTTAATTATTCTTAAATCTGGCTCTTTTCTTGGCCAATAATTGATGTTTTCTCATTTAATAATTGATGTTTTTGTTTTTTTCATCTCAAAAACGTTTTTAATGTTGAGCAACATGAGGGTCATCCTCCTCAACCCTCCAAAAATAAGTTTTCAAAAGTATGACAAATTTGAAAACTTTAAAAAAAAATAAAAATTCACTCCTTACTGCTCCGTCAATATATCTGTGACTAGAACTGCAGTACTAAATCACGTCAAGGCATTAAATTTAATTTCCTTTTGTATTGCAATTTTGAAACCATATTCTTCCAATGAGTTGGCGCCTCTCATTGGTCGAAATATGATATTCAAGTTGAAAATACAAAAATTCTTATGATCTTGATCATAAGGAAATTAATTTACCCGATATATGACAGTAAAAAAAATTAAATATTATCTTATGGAATTTTGAAAATAAATAAAATTGTGCGGTGTCAAGACCCTTTTGTTTTTTAAATTTTTATGGAGATTTTTTTTTAAGATCAAAACGTGAATTATCCTCGGAAATTCCGTTTTGAACTTTAATCTCTTCTTTTCATCCACCTTTTTATGGCAGGTATTTTAAATACGGTCAGTGCCGTCTTCAGCATTTATTTTGCTGGAATTAAAAATGAATATTTTTCCATTATAAAACGGTCAATGCCGTCATCAGCATTCTAGCTGGAATTTATTCGGCATTTTAGCCTATTTGAAGTGAGGACCCTTTTTGATGACTTATAAGCATCGGATTCACTCAACTTTATTTGATTTTGGGTTAATCATTCCGCTTTTGTTTTATTTTTTTTCGAGTTCCAAAGAAAAATATTTTATGGCCTTTTTTTCAAAAACAAAAATTGGCCCTGGAAATCGCGTTCGAATAAAAGTACTTGATTTCCCCAGTGTTCATTTTAAAACTTCGCATAAAAACCTTTAAGAACCAAAATCCAACAATCTATCATCTATCAAATAAATGTAACTCCGCTTGATTTTCAATCATACCAGCCTATGTCATCATTATCTTCATTCAAGCAGTTTTTGTTTAAACGTTCGATCTGCATTTATTCGCAGCATTGCAATGCTCGGTTTTCAATATCCTTTATGTTTGCTCGTTTTTTCGTTATAATTTTCAATGGTGTATTTTGTTTGTGTTTAAATGGTAAATGTAGCAATAGTAGCGAATTAGCCCTAAAGTCAATTCAATTTTCTGTGTTTTTTTTTTAAATAATTTCTGATTTTCTTTCCTCCTGCTCTCCTGGTATTCGATTCCGCCGCATTCGTACGCTATTAAACGAATCTCTCTTCTAGCAACTTCTGGTCAAACCATCGAGCGCCGAAATTTGTTATTCTTTTTATCATTTTTAACTTCATATGCTTACGATTTTTTTTTTATTACTCACCCCCTTTGCTTCCCCCATGCTTCTTATTAGAGTTCATACATTTTTTTTCTGCTGCTGCACACATCCGAGAGCTGTTGTCTGTCGTCTGCTAACATACTGCTACTTCTCCGATGTAGCGGACACCGATCCTTTTTCCCTCTTCCAGCAGCACCGACTTCTCATGTTGTTGCCTCTTCGTTGGTCGTCGTCGTTGTCGTCGTTGCTTCGATGTCGTCGATTTTCGGCTGTTATTAATTCAGAGAAATTTTTTCAATTTTCTGTTTGTATTGCCACTGCCGCAATCTCCGCAAGTTTCGTCTGCTGGTTGGTTTCGCACTTCGATTTTTTTTTCTCTGCGCCGATGGCCTTTCCACGTTACACATGAAGCACTTGAGAAACTTTTCGTAAACACACACCATCACTGATGGGACCCGTCCACCTACCCTGTCCGATCTGGCGTTTATGCTCAAAATCATAGATAAAGCACATTATTAGCAACTGATCTTTCGTTTTAAACTACACGAAGGTCTCCAATCCGCATTAGAATGTTTACTTCGGCACATTGTCCTTGATGTGATGTATCAATAAATTCCTTTTCACGAATTAGTATTCACGCTGCCTTATCCGATTCACGCGGCTTCAGTCCAAAATTCACTTATTTTAGACGATTGAAATACAATCAAATGTCCAAGCCAATAATTACACGTTGGCCACAACAATAAAAAAAAATTATGCCAAGATATCCGCGGCATGCACTGAAGGCATATTACAATCGGCACGAACATCGCTTTCGCACACACTCCGCACTCGGTGGTAACTGCACTGATTAGATGCGTTGAATCTCCAGCCATATCGTCAATCGGCTGTATGCGCATATTACACAACATGCGCATTTAGGAGCACTTATAACTTTCAGGGTAGCCACAACTATTTAACTGGGTCTGCGGTGAGGAAATTTACCACAAGTGGCAAATTCTCACCGCATCACCGCTGCCACCAATTGTAGAATATTTCGGATGGAATGACGTGTCCACTGATATGTCTCAACTAATACTACTTTTTTTGGAACCTCGTTCCACTTTATTTATACCAAATGAAGACGCTAGCTCCGGATCGTTAACAGTGGAGGTCTCTAACCACGGCCCTATGCACCGGAAGATCGGCGCGGGATCATTAAGTAAGCTAAGAATAGGTACCCGACGCGTTGGTAATTTCCATCGTTGTTCTTGGTTTCGTTCCTTCTTCGCATAGATGCACTGCCTATGCATAAAACCAAACAAACGTGATGGAAATCACCAATGATTCTAACCCAAGCGTAGGAGACAAACAGAGGGAAACAATTTATTCGAACCCAGGTGGCTGAAGCATAAATTATGCTGAGCCACACCCAATTGAAATTATTGGTAATAAAAGCTTTCCTCAAACAGGTAAACGACCGCGATGGCAATTAGACTGAGCCAACTGGGTTGATTATGAAGCCAAACTATTGACACTTGTAGATTGAGACACCCAATATTCACCTAGCCAGATTGGCAACTTCATCCTTGAAGCAGCACATAAATCCATACCAAGAACTTCGGCCAAACCAGGTCCGCGTTCAGTTCCAGGTGGAACGTAGATGTAAAACTAGCCATCAAAGAACGTAGGAAAGCTTTGAGAGCCTGGAAACGTGTTCCCCCTGATGATCCCAATCGAGATGCTTATCTGGAAAACTGGCGTACTGCAAGACAGTCATGTCGCCGCATTATAAAAGAAGCAAAACGGGATTCATGGTTAGAATTTCTAGATGGAATATCACCACGATCATCATCGCAAGAAGTGTGGCGTCGAGTTAACTCGTTACGAGGACATAGAAGATTAAACGGCTTCACCCTAACTGTCGACGAAAAAATAACTGATAACCCTACAAAAATAAGCAATGAATGGCCGTTATTTTTGCGAAATTTCTTCCACTGAATTGTACCCTTCTGCGTTTATAAGTAAGACAGGTTTGATGGAAGAGCGTGAAATAACATTCAATCAAACCTTGACATCACCTAGGCAACCATACAATGATCCCTTCTATATGACTCAACTATTGTATGCCTTAGACAATGTTAAAAGCAAGTCTTGTGGCCCAGATGAAGTGGCATATCCCATGATAAAGCGTCTACCACTACCAATTAAACAGGCTCTTCTTGACGGATACAACATGCTTCGGGAAACCGGATGCTTCCCTGAAGAATGGCGCAGAGGTATTATCGTCCCTATACCAAAAGTATCTAACAACACAAAAACGCCATCAAGCTTTCGTCCTATCAGCCTAACAAGTTGTATGTCTAAAATTCTTGAACGAATGGTGAATAGGAGGCTCGTAACGCACCTGGAAAGCAATAATTTACTTGACCAACGACAATATGCTTTTAGAAAAGGGAAAGGAACTGGTGTATGTTTCAGAAACCTAGCTAGTATTTTAAACAAAGCATCTAAAAATAATCTGCACATCAATATGGCCGCTTTAGACCTTTCGAAGACCTACAACAGAGTCTTAGTAGGCCAAGCGTGGTCCGCCCCACAATGTGTGGTGGTAGATGCAACTCTATCTGTATCTACCGCTTCATAGTAGTAGGCCCGTGAGGAACAAAAATTTGATATGTGATGATAAGCTTCTAAATAAATTCTACCCGCTCATTTTCAACATCTTTCATTTTCATCTAACCTTCTATCCACCTATATAAATACTTCATAATCTTCAGATGTCCCTACTAAAAAGGACATGACTTTTCACCGCTAGGCCGATAAATTACATCCACAAATATAAATTACGGTGATTAATCCTTCATAAAATTCTATTTTTTTTCTGAAAATTCACAGAAGCTTAGTTTAATGATTATAAGGGATTTTTTTCCAACGAAAAACTTTTTTGCCGACAAAAAAATGTCCGAAATTTGTTTCAAAATTGCATAACCACAGGGGCTAAGGAGCGTAACTTTCGGTTGTAGTTTTTACACACTTCAACCTGTCTCGTAGCTATATTTAAAAAAAAATTGTTAAAGTTGTACTACAAATAACCGAAATATTTCAACTCTTTTTTTGTATCAATTATAGTCCTTTTACCGTAGAAGAGAAAAAATCCCAATTTAGGTAGCCGAATTCACTAAAGATTGTTTCACTTTTATTTTGTCGGTGGAATTTGTTTCACATTTCAAAAATCGAAATAGTTTTGATTCAAAACTCTTTTTTTTACTATTTTTGAATGTTAAAAAAATATCAAATTCTTTTTTAGAGAATTTTTGGAAAAAAAGTCTGCTAGTCAGATTTTGAATGCAGACGTGAGTGCACTTTATTACAAAAGTACACCTACCTACATCCGTGTTTGTGACCAGTGTACTAACGTGGTTTGAAAAAAAAAAAAAAAACGCGTGGATGATTCGTACTGTCAACTGGGGCATCATGCAACGCTTTTCAACTTCAATGGATTCTAGAAATTTAACGTCCACATATAATCATACCGCTTTCACATAAAAAGTTTTAAAGTTAATGGAACATCAAATAGACGTAATCAGAAAAATTATTGGTTTCGAAAGTTATTTTTAAATTTAGAAAAACATGCGATTTTCACCCTACAAAGAAAGGGTAAATTTGCATAAAATTTTGTTTTTAATGGAAAATCAAATGAAAACCTTTTGAAAATTGATAACTTTTAACATATTTTTGATGAAATATTGCATAAAGCACCAATTTCAGTCAGTTTTGGTTTTGATTGAATTAAATTTTCCATTTTTTCTGGCAAAAATGTTTTTAGAGAAAAAGCATGAGGATGCTGCATACATTTAGGGGTAAAAATACTACACTCAGAGGAAATCTTATTATAAATTTCATAAGATACATCTTATGAACCACTTTTTTGCGTCCAAACTAATTTTTCATAAGAGTCTTATGGAATTCTTTCAATATTCATACGAAGTTCTTATGAAAAATAGAAGAAGCGACATTGTGAAAAAATAATGAACACATTCAGTCATTTTCTTGTCGTTGTACCAAGCACTAACCAGTTGTGGAGCCATCAGTTTTTTTCAAAGTTGAAAGTGATTTTGTTATTCTACATGGTAAGTTTATTTTTTGTGAACGTTCAAATTATTTGTTAACGTAAACACATATTTTTATGTTTACTTTTCAGCATGTTGACCGGCGAAAAGGATAAGTTCAATGGACCGGGTGCGGCAGAATGACTGTTGGAACCGTGCCTTGATGTGCAATGTGATATGGTGATCATGATGTTTAGTGGTATGAATAAGATTTAGCAATTGCTTCGAAAGCTTTTACTTAGCTCGAAATCAATCAAAGCAAATGTCCAAAGCATTTTCTTAGTTTGATATGAATAAACATTTGCTTAGCGGATGTGTACTAAAGTTTTAGAACATAGCTTTTGCTTCGAAAAATAGAGCTATCCAACCAGCAGAATCTGAAGTTTTCTAAAGTAAAATGAAAGAAGACGATCAGAAAATTGAAAAGTATGGCTAAAGTAGCCTTGAAGTCGACGAAGCGGTTGGTGGGTGTAAGAACGACCGGAATTTTTTTGGTAAATGCGTGCTAGTATGTCGATGTTTAAAGAAAAATGAAAACATATTCGAATATTGTCAAACAAAAAATTGCCTTACTTTAATATTTATCATAAGCTCTTCCACATGTATTCGGATCGGGATAATCCGATGTATAAAAAAATAGCAATAGGCGCGCATTTTAATTTAGATTTTTTTTAAATCTTAGGATTATAACAAAATTATATAAAAATGATAGATCTGTATAATATTTCAAATTATTACAATTTATTTCTTACTTTGAGCCAATTGGGAATTCTTCCACTATAGCCGGATTTTTTTTTAATTTGAAATATTTACTGATTGATTTGTTTAATTTTATCTTAGACGAATGATTTTATACAACGACAGGAATATGGAAAAAGTTGAGTTATCACTTCGAATTTTCTTCATCCATGTTGAAAATGCCTTTTTGAATTGTTTTGAAGTGAAATATTGCTAATTTGATAAATTCATGACGTTATTAAAGATTTTTTTATTGGAAAAGTCTGCTACCGAGCATGCTTAGAAAATAAAGCAATTGCTAGGAGATTTGTCGAGCAATTGCTTCAGATTTGAGCTTTATTCATACCAAACTAGTTTGTTCTAAAAGTAAAAGCTCCTGACTGAGAAAACAGCTGTCAAAAAAAACTTTATTCATAACAACCGAAGCAATTGCTTTAAGCGACTGCTCGACTGCTCGATTTAGTTTAGCAAAAGCAATTACTAGGTTTTTTTTTTCATACCACCCGTTATTGTAAACAAACAACAAATTACCCAGAAAATAAACTGATCGTTTTTAACATCAACTATCTTGATATTTTCCCTTCAAACGTAAAATTTTCATTTCCATAAGACCCTCTTATGAAAAGCAACAACCTCTCATTGATTGAAGCAGGTGTTCATCTGAAGAATTCATTCGCTTCATAAGACAATCTTAGGAATTTCATAGATTTTTCTTATGGCGCCACTTCATAAGAGAATCTTATGGTATATATAATAGTATTTTTCTGAGTGTACAAAAAACCTACTAGCTGAAATCAAGCTCCAATTAACGTGTGGATGGATGAAATTTTGAAATTAACAAACGTGTGATGCAAAACAATCATTTTCTAGCATATGGAAACGAGATTTAAAAGGTGAATCCTTGATTTGGTGCATTTTATCCCAGACTGGTTACTGAATTATAAAAATATTCATTATATAATTATTAATAATAATAAAAACACTATAGAGTTTTTAGGTGATATCATGAAGCCGATCCCTTATACTGGGTAAAGTTTTTTACGTCATCCAAAAATGTAAAAATTTGTACATATATTGCTCGATTTTTTAAATTTTCTATGAGAATAAATAACTTCTAAAACTATCTCACAATGTGAGAAACTATGTCATCATCAATTTGCAATCAATAAAGCCGGAACAAATTTCAAATCCTTCTTTTGTCACTCTGAGTTGGAACATCGCGAGGGGGCGGGGGGGGGAGGGGGGCGGTGGACATTAAAAAATAATGCGAAAAACAAATAAATTGCACGAAAACTTGTATGCAACCAAATAGCATACTATATTATTGCATAAAACCTATAAATTAAGTTTTTTTTATCGAAAAATTCACTAAAATCAAGAATTCAAAACGAGAATTAACTTCCATCTTCCAAAATTTGGTTCTTGGTCTTGAAATCTGTCCGATATTTGAGTTTTTATTTGAAATTTACTTAAAACACTTCAAACTTTATTTATTTCCCCCTTCGGGATTTTGGAAATTTCGAAGGGGGGGGGTAGGGGGTGACAAAAGAAGAAATCGATATTTGTTCCAGTCTAATTGAAATCATTTTTTACGTGTTGTGGTATACAAAGATTACATCTAACCCTGCTATTGTATAATGCCCCGTTTGACGGTACTTAAGTGTGTCGAAAAATGAATCCCTACAGGTTTTGGTAGTTTGAAATACTTTTACAATGCGTATAAAATTATGTTTGTCTCATATTCTATAAAATAATAGGATACATGCATGTTCAGAATCATAAAGGATGAAAGACAGCAAGCGCATCAAGCAACAAAGTAAGAAAGCGACAATAAGTTGAATTTAAAAAAAAAAACAATTGTGCTCACCTATTACAGAACCAACCCGCATCCTTGATCAGCACCTGTTTGATTAGCTCTGGATCTCGCAGAACCACACTGGGCTGCATCATGATACTGACACCAAACAGTGAACTACCGGCCACTTTGGCATCACAGTACAACTCTTCCATTAGCTCGAAGGTGTTTTTCTTCATCGACAGAACTGGCCAAAAGTTCCCCACCAGGGGCTTACCGGCTATGTACGGTAGCTCGTGGAAGTGCCAGTATCGAGTTCCCGAGGTCGAGAGGAACCAGGCCATGAAAATGACCAGGGCCAACAGCCAAACTACCACACATCCCCCGAGAGTATCCCAGCCGGCGTAGATCATGACGGAAAAGGTAACCTGAGATGACGTTCCGGATCTTACTTCCGAACATATGTATGAAGCTAGCTATGCACAATCTCGACACACTTGGACGCGTTGCGTTTGTTTTTCACTGGATGAGCGCTTTTTTTCTTAAACCACTCACTATGTGACTACGCCTAAAAACACATTAGGATTGAAATTTGAACAGATCAATCATGAATAATCTTAAAACAGCAACATTTTCCGAACATTTACAAATAAAACGTTTGTTTTCTAGATCAATTAATTCTACTCAGAAAGAAATGCGCCTAACCTGACCTCATAAACGAATTTGAGTGACAAGCACTGTATAATTCCAAACAGACACAAGAAATGATCGAAAACAAATGGAGGGTTGCGATGCGATTTTGCTAGTACATGCTGACAAAACGTTAAAAAGCAAGCAATACGTTGAGCATAGTTAAGCATTTCTGGGAACCTAGTAAGGGAAGCCTCGATTTCATGCTACAAATGGCAATGTTTGAGTTCAAAGCCTCACAGAAACAATCATAATGGCAGGCATGTCATCACCCATAGCACGCATGGGACATGACATAGGCATTAAAGCTTTGCTGTCTGTGCAGATGAAGGGCTTCATATTACATTAGAGCTGGCCAGCTACAGTTGGAATAGCTACAAATCAGAGAATTTATAACCGCGAAAGAAGACTTTGTTGACCGGGACGGTGCTGGAATTTTTAACGTTATCTCGAATTTTTATGGGATAAGATTGATAAGTTAGCTCATAAATTAAGAATTATACCCCTACAACTAGGAATGATAACCTACATCGAAGCGCTCACAGTTTCGATTATTTTATCCCTCAAAATTCACCTAAGAGTGAACTATTGATTTTCCACTGGAAAGGGCCAAAAAATAATGTTAAATTCCAAAATTAAGGAAAGAATATTAAATTTGTATGACTAATACCGAGTTTTGAACAAATGGGACAAAAATGTCATACAAACGTCACATGTCACTATGGCAGAGGGAAAATTTGACCCAAAAAAACAAGAACTTGAAATAGTGCTTATCTTACTTGAAATATTCTCAGAAATTCCAATCTGTCTCCTTGGGGTGTTATTTGACTTAAATAACCCAAAAGCAAGCTATTTTCTTAACCCTCATCCGTATTAGAGTGTCATTTTGACACTCTTGCAGAAGCTTCAGAATACAAAAATTATATAAAATTATATATAAAATTATATAAAAATTATATAAAATTATATCAATAGAAACTTTGTAATGTCGGTAAAATATGTTTAGAACATTATATATAGCTAAAGCTTTTAATTTTCTCGTTATTCAGCATGAAAGAAAAAAAAATCCGAAAAAACATGCCTTAGGAAAACTGCTGTATAGTTTATATATTATACGTCCAAAAAAATACTTGCCTTATGCTTATAAAAGCTGAAGTTAATTCCTACATCATGAAGCCAAGAAAATTTTTTTTTATTTTTTTTTTTAATGAAATGGTCACAAAAAGTTAAAAAAAGGGTCTGAAAAACCTACTTTTCATTCGATTGCTAGTAAATACTGTTTAAGCGATTGTAGAGTTTGTAAAAATAATATGATTACAAAATTTATTGAAATTCAAACATTTTGCTGTCTTTAGATTTTCGATGCCACAAAAATTGAATTGACACGAATTTTTCAAAGTTCACTAATTTGTGCGATTATTTTACAAATTAAAATTTCATCTGTTTTTTTGGAGTCCACCGTCAGGTTGTACCCGGATTTTCAGTACTTTTACTTTGTTTGGACCAATAAGCCGAAAAAGAAATGATTCAGATCGATTGAACACGCCATAAGTTATAACGATTTGAGCATGTAGTGTCAAATTGACACTCCTAGTGCTGATTAGGGCAATGAAATCTGATGCAGATGAGGGTTAATATGTCTTCACAACATGAAATATTAAGTCATTGCAATATTATAAAACGAGTTGAAACGTTTGTTTAAAACTTAAAATCATTTGAAAGGAACCATTTACAAGGGTGGAGCTCCTAAGAAGCGATCTTTCTTGCCCCTTTTTACCCCTATGAAGATTATGTGAAATACAGTAAGGTTTTTTTTACACTGATGAACGTACCGCGTAAAAAAATCGTGCAAAAAAAACCGTATTAATTCCCGAAAACCGTAAAAAAAGACCATTCAAATTCTACAGCTCTGAAGTTCTGACACTTAAGACCTGAGACCTGAGACCTGAGACCTGAGACCTGAGACCTGAGACTTGAGACTTGAGACCTGAGACTTGAGAATGTAGACTAGAGACATGAGACCTAAGATCTGAGACCTGAGACTTTAGACATGACACCTGAGACCTGAGTCCAGGGACCTGAGATCTGAGAGATGAGACCTGAGACCTGAAGAATGAGACCATAGACATGGGACATTAGACCTGAGACCTGAGACAAGAAACCTAAGACATAAAACACGAGACCTGAGACCTGAGACCTGAGACCTGAGACATGGGACTTGAGACCCGAGACATGAGACATGAGACTTAAGACATGACATCTGAGACCTGAGACATGAGACATGAGACATGAGGCATGAGATATGGGACATGAGATATGAGACCTGAGAAAAGAGACATGAAACATTAGAAATTAGACATGAGATCTGAGACATGAGACCTGAGACCTGAGACTTGAGACCTGAGACCTGAGACATGAGACATAAGACATGAGAACTGAGGCATGAGACAAGAGCCATGAAAGATTAGACCTAAGACTTGAGACTTTAGACCTGAGACAAGCTACTAGTGTTATTACCGCGAAAAATTAGTTTAGCTCCGATTTCAACTTGCGACCCCTCTAGTGAAAGGGATTGACTTGTAGGTGACGAAAAACAGTGTCGCGAGTTCGCTAGTATAAGCTTCTAGGGTTAGTACTGCGAAAAATAAGTTTAGCTCCGATTTCCACTTTCGACCGGTCAGGTAGGCTGTGGGCGAAGAAAGCGGATCAGTTTATTTTTTGACATGAAAATTTACTGCAATTTGTGATAATTTTATATGTGAAATTTGAATTTATATGTGAAATATTCGGAATTGGAAGCTTTTTGGTAGCTGTTGCTTAAGTCCGAAAAATGGAACCGACTGGACTTTGGAATAGTGGCCCACCCTAAAGAAGACTTACTAGTTAGCCTCGGTTCCTGCGAAGAAGCAAAGCAAGCTGTTTCCCCAACATCCCCTGATCCAGTCAAGCCGAGTTTCCAGAAATTATTGCCGCAGTAAAGCTATTCTTGCGCCCTGAATCATCCGTAACTAAAGTTTCCCTTTGATTTGGTGAGCCCGTTCTGTATTATTTTTAATCCGTTTATTTATTTATATTTTATTTTAAATTTAACACCAAAACCATATACAATCATATGAAGCGTTTGGCAGGGAACTCCACGCTTCATTCCTCCCTTGTTCCTGAATCTTTTGCGTTTATCATCACATGGTTGGCCTGGCCGTAGTAGTATCTTCAATGCATGTTCTATGTCTCAGATACTATGTTGAAAAGAAAAATGAGGAACGCAAGTTTTTCATTTTCCAGGATGCATACAAGTTTTGGCCATGTTGGTGTCAGAAGAAGAAGAAGAAGAAGATTTCCACTTTCGACCGGTCAAGTGAAAGGGTTTGACTTGTAGGTGACGAAAAATAGTGTAGCGACTTCGCTAGTACAAGCTACTAGGGTTAGTACCGCGAGAAATTAGTTTAGCTCCTAATTCAACTTTCGACCGGTCAAGTGTAAGGGCTTCCCTTGAAAGTGACGAAAAATAGTGTCGTGAGATCGCTAGTACAAACTACTAGGGTTAGTATCACGAGAAATTAGTTTAGCTCCGATTTCAACTTGCGAAAGGGTTTCATTTGTAGGTGACGAAAAATAGTGTCGCTAGTTCGTTAGTTTAAGCTACTAGGTTTAGTACCAGTAGAAATTAGTTTAGCTCCGATTTCAACTTTAGACCGGTGTGAAGTGAAAGAGCTTCACTTGTAGGTGACGAAAAATAGTGTCGCGAGTTCGCTTGTACAAGCTACTTGTGCTAGTACCGTGAGAAATTAGTTTTGCTCCGATTTCAACTTTCGACTCGTCAAGTGAAAGGGATTGACTTCTTGGTGATATTGGTGACATAGGGTAATCTTGAGACTCCGGGGAATTGAATGGTATATAAAGCGTTTTTTTATATTTTGTATCATGTTTTTTTTGATAACTGGCAAAATAAATCATAACGCGCAAGCAGAAACTGCAGGACCCACCCAGCCGAAAGTTGAGTAAAATCATCATTCTAGAGAGCCGGTGTGGCTGTGAGCCCTTGCGTTCTTTGATTGTTTGAAAACTTGAAGAAGATACTACAAATTTTCAAAAATTGTTTTCAAACATCGCATTCTTTGAAATTTGTAAGTAATGAAAATATAACTTCAAAATTTTTATCCATCCTCTCATGAATTTTTATGAATTCAGCTAGAAGAAATTGTTGCAGTATTTTTACCCCTAAATGTTTGTATCACACTCATGTTTTTTCTATAAAAACATTTTTGATTTAAAAAATATAATATTTAATTCGAACATAGCCAAAAATTACTGCAATTGGTGCTTCATGCGTTACGAAATCACAAATACATCAAAAACTATAAATTTTTAAACGTTTTTTAAGATTTTGAATAAAAATTAAGTTTGTAACAAATTAGCCCTTTTTCTTAGTGCGGTAAAAATCGCAAATTTAAAAAACTGGTGAAACCAATAATTTTTCTGACTACCTCAATTTTATGTGCAATCAACTTAACATTGAACACCCAGTACCGCGATGGGAATCGAACCCATGCCATCAGTGGACCAGCGATTATCGTCTTACCACGCTAACCACTAACCCTTTCACTTGACCGGTCGAAAGCAGTCTTCACGGTACAACTTGGGTGCGAAGTGCACGCAAGTTTTTGTACTTACTTGCACACAACTTTTGAGGTGCAAGTTCAACACGCACCCATTTAAACTCACCGCACTCAAAGTGTAGGGTGCAAGTTCGAACTCGGGTGCGAACCCGTGTGCGCGCATCCATGTTCAGAATCCAGGAAACGGAATAAAATGCAGAAAGTGTAAGCGCTTGAGCAGCTTAGGTAACTTTTTTGTTTCAATTCCAATCGTGATGCTGTCTTCGGGTAAAATGTTTGTCTTCATTTAGGCTTAGAGAAAATTATTTAAAAAAATCAATCGGCTAGGGGATAAAAAAGTTATTAATGAAAAATCTCAAGCGTGAATGGGATTTCGTAATCCCATTCACGCTTGAGGCTCAATCGAAACCCCTTCTGATGGTTAGATTTTGCTTAATTAGGCTTGTAAACTTCTGGTAAGGCAATGTTTAATTTTAGCTTGGAGCTGATTAGATTTACCATGTTTTATTCTTCCAATGCTAATATTACTTACGTAAAGTAACCATAACCGGAGAAACTGTGTGTTTTTGAAAAAAAAAAGTTCTATATTTCTTTGATTTGGCTCCAAAATTCTGTGACAAGGTTCTGTGATGTTTTAATACGATTTTCACTGAAAAACATTTCCCATATGCTTATTTTTACAATATTACAATTACGCTGTATATACAGTGTTAATTTTATAACATTTTCGTTAATTTGATTCAGAAATCCAAAGTAAGTATTGGTATGAAAATTTATTAGTTTGGAAAAGCCTACAAAATTTCAAAAATCTGTGAATATTTTGTTCCATGACATAGAATCTGTGACAAAAATATTTATGCTCAAAATTCTGTAAAATTATAGATTCTGTGATTTCGGCAACCTTGACCATAACTTCTACCACTTTCAACCGATTTTGATAAATAAGAACTTAAAATCTTTGTTTTATATCAACATTCAAGTTCCGTATAAAACAAACAATATTAGAATGTTACCATCGCAATAACATTTTTGTTTTAAGTCCAATCGGATTGCAGTCTTCGAGTGAAATATTTTTCTAAATTCAGGCTTTAAGAAAATTATTCATAAAAAGCAACCGGCCAGTGAAGAAAAAAGTTATGAATGAAAAACCAGTATTTTTTGTTCCTCCCGAGCAAAATACCTAAAAATCCTATTCACTTTTGAGACTCAAGTAGCCCTCCCCATGGTCAGATCAATCTGAAATTTGGCATGTGACCTTCTGGTACACTAATACCCAACTTTGACTTGGAGCGAGTGAGATTTACTATATTTTATTCTTCCTACACTATGATAAGTACACCGTGGTTCGCAAAATTATTCAAAAATGCAAATTTTCAAACGATTTTGATAAACAACCACTTGAAATCTTTGTTTTGAACTGATATTTAAGTACAAAAGAAAATCGGATTTTTAACATATTACCTTCGAGTCTGAAACTAAAGCTGAAACAAAATTTTCTCTATAAAAATCCGTTTTTATAAATTTTTCTATCATTAAGTCATTAATATCAACAATACTGTTAATCATACTCAAATATAAAGTTTGCAAGATCGATAGGAAATTTAATCACCTTTAATATGCAAATAAGAGATTTCAAATTCACGTCATGCATAAAGAGATATTTGAATTTCAGTACAAGTACCTACTTTTTAAAAATTTTTCAAAATTTCATATTTCGAGCATTACTTAAAAACTGTTCTACTGAGTTTTTTTTTTAAATTTCATTCTCCGATTCAGAGCCCGATATCACATTAAAAATAAAGGTCATTTAAACGAAGTTTTAAAGACTATAAAAACATTATTTCATGTACGACTAAAATGATGAACATAATCTTTCTCTGAAGTAATAGTGTAAAAAACAATTAAACAAATAGATTATCTGAAAAACAATTGTAAAACAATTTATTGTCCTGGTATTAACAGAGCTTTTATAATTCATATGACGAATTAATTGTAGAACAAATAAAAGAAATTATATGTGATTTGTAATTTGACAGGTGTACAATAAAATGAGGTATTAAATTTTTTCAACATCTTACCAGTGGAAAGTCTATGAAATCTAATCAACGAATCTTCCAAATTATTATGAGTTTTATTTTTTCCCATTTTTGCCAGTTTCATAGTTATGATATTTGTTGTCATTTCTAACCCTTCAAAATTGTTTGGGTCAATATGATAAGATCAAGTATGTTCATTCGAAACGATAATCAAATGAACAACAAAAAATTAAAATTTTATTTAAAAAAATCAGCTCATATAGAAATGAAATACAACTAAGCAAAGCCAAAATTAGATGCCGCTTTTAAAGTATGAATTTTTTCTAGTCCGAAATAGCGGTCAAAACTTTCATTGGATTCCAACATATCTAAACACAGTCGGATGGATGTGTTCTTGACAATTCCAAACATCAATGAAACATTCAAATACAGCAAAGCTGTCAGAAGGTATAAGATCAGTGGCATAAGTATTTTGAAAATATAATTGTTTTTTTATATTTACTATTTTCTGTCTGAACCAGTTTCTTAAAAGCTGGCAATACATATCGACTTAATTTTGAAATGTTGAGTAGCTTGAATAAATAATCTACACAATGAATATAATATCATAAAAATCGGATAACATTTGCGGCTTTGGGAACGCCATCAAACTGCAACTCAAATTTCCTTGTAACGGATGTTTTTCGAACAGCTTTAGAAGGTTTTGCCATTTAACCATGGGCTCATTTTTGCCATTTGTGATATTTCTGTCATTTTCTTCTTTTTTGTCACTAAAGCCATTTTTTATATTTTTGTTATTGTTGACATTTTGAATATTTGACCGTTTTTTCATTTGTGTCAATTGGATCTTTTTTATAATTTTTAATCATTCAAATTATGCAAAATTTTACATGTTTTCTACTCGCCATGCGATTATTTATCGATTTTATGTTTGCATTTTTTAATGCCTCATAAATATAAACATTGTTTCATGAGGTTTGCGGAGCGAGAGTTGGAATGGCAATTCCCAAATGTTTCATAAAATCATCAACCGGTGATTTTATGAAATATTTGGGAATATTTGGGAACTACCTATCTAGTTTCAAACAAACAAATTTTCGGCCAAATTTTTTATTCTGTTTTTTGGCCAGAAGACAAAAAAATTTCATCGATAATTTTCAAAAACCAACCATATATATGTGTCGGTTTTAACACCCCATACATAACTCCAAAAATGCTCAAAAAACAGTAGTGAAATTGAATAACATACGCACAAATGATAGAAAAACTAACTGAAGAAATTAATTCATACCGCATTCAACTCCCAGGCATACACAGGTAGACACATTCAATCTCAGTTCAGCCAGCCACTATGAGTACAAAACTCGGTACGAACCCGAAGCGAACCAGGGTAGGGACATCGGGGCGCGCACTCGGGTACAATAAATGTGCTCGAGTTCAGGTTCGAGCTAAACCCAAGTAGGGTACTTCTGTCCATAACGCCCATGCGGGGTAAAACGACAGCAACTATATTTTGTTAAATTTTGTTATTTGAATTATCAATTGATGAAAAACTGTGGTAAATTGTTGTTTTATGGTAAACTAAAGACATATTAAATTTTAGATATCCGATCAAAATGCCCCCATGAATTTATGGACAAATCGCCCTCCTCTCAAGGTGCTGTTCGGTAAGATGTAAACAAAACCACGTGTTTTATTCTAAATTTTGAAGTGCAGTTTTCCATGAATACAGACCGATTATCGAAAAGATGTATCGATCTTCTTCTTTGCTTAGTCCTTAATTATCATTAGGATGCATAATAATTATAACTTTCGACCGATTTTGAGTAAAAAACGTGCACAGAAAATCGAATCGGTTCACTAAATTTGTCGCCAAAAGCAGCAGAAAAATTTGGTTGAAACTGACACAGTTCAAAATAAAGTCAAGAATTTCAAAATATTTAATTTTTTCATTGGGAAATGTTAACAAACCATTTGTTTTTATGTGTAGATAAACTTGGAAAAAAAATATTTTTTGCACTTTTTTCTGAATCAAATAAAAGAATTAATTTATTTTCACTGTGAATATTGTGTTGTTTTCGAGTCGTTTTGATCCAATGTTTTGGAGCATCATTTGCCTACACTGGGGCGTTTAACATCCAATGGTTTCAAAGGTTGCTTTTAAAGGCGTTTGTAAAAAATCGAATATTTTCATAGTTTTTACCATAAAAAGTAATATTTTTGACAGAATATGAGTAGAAGATAGAAATACGAAGCACATGTTGCAATTTATTCGGGTGTTCAGCTTACGTATTCAGCATACTCGGTCATTTCCCTTAGCAGGTGCATATTCCCCCGAAATACCCTACAAGTTTGTGTGCAAGTTCAGAGAAAACATGCGCCTGAATTTCCGCTCTCAAGTTGAACTCGGTACATGTTTTCGTGAAGACTGGTCGAAAGTTGAAATCGGAGCAAAACTATTTTCTCGCGGTACTAACATTAGTAGCTTGTCTCTGGTCTCAGGTCCAAAGTCTCATGTCTCAGGTCTCAGGTCTCATGTTTCAGGTCTCATGTCTTATGTCTTTTGTCTCATGCCTCATGTCTCATGTCTCATGTCTCAGGTCTAAAGTCTCATGTTTCATGGTTCTTGTCTCATGCCTCAGTTCTAATTTCTCATGCTGAGGTCTCAAGTCTAATATCCCTTGTCTCAGGTTCCAGTTCTCAGGTCTTGGGTCTCAGGTCTCAGGTCTCATGTCTAATTTCTAATGTTTCATGTCTCTTGTCTCAGGTCTCAGGTCTCATGTCTCAGGTCTCAGGTCCCAGGTCTCAGGTCTCAGGTTTCAGGTCCCAGGTCTCAGGTCTCATGTATCATGTTCTTAGTCTCAGAGCTAAGATTTCCCCAACTTTCAAAAGATTCTAAGTGTTTTCCTTTGAAAAGGACTTATTTCCTTTTCAAAGGAAAACAAAAAAAAAAAAAAAAGGGGAAAAGGGAATATTTTCTCTCAAAAACCGTGTTAATTCGCGAAATCCGTGTAAAAAAATCCGTGTAAAAAAAGCCGTGTAAAAAAACCGCGTAAAAAACCATGTTAAAAAAACCTTGGTGTATGTAATTGCTTTATATCTCACTTTAATGTTGATCGATTTTAACAAAATGGAAATCATATTAAAGGGCCAGAATGCGTTCAACAACGCTCAAAATTTATTTTAAATCGAACGATGTATGCAAACGATATTCAATTGTGCATACATTCGTTAGCCTTTCCAAAAAGTTTGTTCAAAATCAAAATAGTGTATTTATTTTTAATAGAGTGATCATATATGTGACTAGTAACTCTAGTAACACTTCATCAATCTTTATAAAACTTTCACATCACAAAGCTTCCCGAAAAAAAATTTGCTGAGTTATTATTATTATTGCTCAAAATGATTCCTTTAAGAGCAAAAAACACTGCACTCAGATGTCTCCGGCCAAATCTGGGGACAGATTTAAACTCCTGAAACAATGCACAAAACATACGTATTATTTCAGGTCCTTAAACCACGGCGGCTTGGAATTCATCGGTATTTAAGGTCCAAATATTCCCACTGTGCAATGGTTAAAATAACAATCATGAATTTAGGGCGGCCCCCTGTCATCTGCTTATTTTGAGCACAATATAGT
Organism: Uranotaenia lowii; assembly: GCF_029784155.1. Classification (NCBI taxonomy): domain Eukaryota; kingdom Metazoa; phylum Arthropoda; class Insecta; order Diptera; family Culicidae; genus Uranotaenia; species Uranotaenia lowii. The sequence goes on along the minus strand of NC_073692.1, from coordinate 366,868,986 downwards.
GAAGATCACAAAATCACACAGTCAATCGGTAAAACGTGATTTGAAGGCCTCAGTTCTGTATTAATCTGCTTCCGCAATTTCTTCGTCTACCATGAACCACCAAATTTTTCAAAAGTATGGTTCAATCATCGAGTCCAGATGAATTTTAACTGGAGCAGTGGAGGCGGGGTTGTGTTGGGAGACAAATCGCGAGCGTTGATTTTTTTAATTTTTTGATCCTCGAAAATTCACCAAAAGAAGCGGGAGTTTTTTTTGTAAAGATTCTGTAAGCTTTTTCTGTAAAGAAATGAATGAAAGAAAATTTTTTATCATTTTTTCACTTTTATCAACAAACTGTTGATCATACGCATAAAAGTTCATCAAATTTATTCAATATGCAGAAAAGAGATTTCAAATTGATTTTATGCAGTCCGAGATATTTAAATCTAAGTACAAATATGTTTTTAATTCTTCCAAAATGTTATTGTTCAACTGCTGAGATTTTTTTAACATCATTTTCAGATTCAGTGTCCGATTTCACATTAAAAGTGATCTTAAGTTTACTTAGCTCAAAAATGCTGTACACAAGTGTAATCCGTCCCTGAAATTTATACACGATAGAGTTCCTGGAGTGTCAATTTGACACTCCTGAATAAAATCGCCATGTATCTCATGTTTCTCAACCGATTTTTACAAAATTTACAGTTTTGAAAACTTCTTAATGTAACTCAAATGTGTTTTTCGGACCGTCAAATTCGTCAAAAATTCTGTGTTTCGTATTACGTATTCGTATTATATTAAATCTGAAGGTGCACAAATGTGCCAAATTACGTCAACTTTCCAATCCTCTCCTCAAATTTATCTAGTGAGACCTAAACAATTTTGACGGTCCATTGATTGAAAAGTGTGGTTTTACACCACTTTTTTTTTACAATTTGTGTAGTTATGATTTAAAAAAAAATCAAAAAATAATCCTTGTGCGCAACGTATAGTTTCTAACTTCAGCTTTCCTGAACACTAAATAAATTTTTATGAGTATTCCGTAGCTGATCTATAGTCTTTTTTAAGCATGTTTTCTGGTTTTCATTTTCTCAGACTTTGAAATTTTTTAAAAATCAGATAGATAGGGGTTAATATAAAAGTTGGGGTAAGTTTGGTCCGACTCGGTTGTCCGCATTTAAATAAAAAAAAACTCGGTTTAGCCCGGATTCATGCACTTTATTCGCCAAATCATAAAAAAATATGCATGCAAAACGCCAGTTTTGAACAAGTTTTATAAAAATAATCATTAAAGTTTTTTTGGAATCCTAAAATACTATTTAAAATCTGCTGAGTTTTGATGAAAAATTTTTATTTTGAATATTTTCCCGTTGTTTTTTGTTGAGTAATACTTGGCCTTTGACCAAATTTGCCCGGATACTGCCCGGATTTGTGATCAACAAATTCAAAATCAAATGCCAGGATTTTGCTAAGTTTTTAGATAAAACAGCCCGGACACGTACTGCAAAAATTTTGGCAACCTTAGGCTAAACAATATAATTTTCATCGCTAAGGTCGTGAAAATAATTAATAAACAAGTTTCAATTTTTCACCGACAGTTGTGGCTTTCTGTGCGACCCAAGGCTGAAAAGGAATATATTCTAAGTGGTTTTTAAAATGACGACATAACTTGTGAATTTAATTTTGATTTTAGATGGCATCTTTATTTTTGTTTTTCATTGAAGTTCATTCATATTTTTAACTCAGACAGGAAAAAAATAAATATAATTTCTTGTCATTGCATTCAAAAAACTTTTTTATTTGTTTTTGTATTTAAAAACATTTTTCTCAAACCTTTCGTACTTTTGTTAACTAAACTTTAATGCAGAATTAAAACAGATAAAAATGACAAAAATGACATAAATTAGAGAAATGACACCAATGATAAAAATGACATTTTATGAATTTCATATAACCTGAAAGCTCTCCCCTACAAGGAAAAAAAAAATCTGAAACATTCAGAATAAAACTTAAATAATACTCGAATAATTTAGATTCGATTTGTACCGTTTTCCTGTAAATGAGAATAAACTGAATGACGTCTGGCAAAAACAGAGTACCACAGCCAGATTTTACTAAAATGCACGTTTCAATTTTAATGTTTCCTCCAAGATGTTCGTCGATTTTCCCCTTGCATGGTGGTCACACAATTTATTTTATTTTGCATTACATAAGAAAGACGAGGGGCGGGCGGCGGATTGGTTTGTGTTTGTGATGTGTACGTTAAATCGAGTAATAAAGGACAGTCAGAGCGATGATGGATGGTTTATTTTTAGCGAATTATCTAATTCAGCCAGTGGGATTTGTGGGATGATTAAATAGTATGTATATATTTTTTAAGCTTGCTCATGTTTATTTTCTTATTACCACATATTTCAAGGATCAAAGTTTGGAAAACTGACTATCATTAGAGAAAAAATCGAGATCATAAACACACTTTTTTGTTGATAAAATGGAAACTAAAACACCGAATTCTAAACTTATAGGGTGCTTTCTTATTCTTGTGTGTTTACTTTTATATGAGAAATCCACTGAAGAATGTGTTGACAAAGTTTATGGGAATTTTTGTCGAACTTTGTAATTACTTTATGATGACCATCACACATCCGTACACGCCCTAACCCAGGCCTTGACAATGAGAAAACATCCGTTTGACTTGGTTCATAGTGGAAAAAGCGCCGGGAATATGCTGACGCTAGAGCTAGAATGCCTAACTAATGCCTGTTCAAGGTTCGTGTCAGATATTAATAGTGACTTGGTGTTATTTTTTTTTTCGCTGCCTTCCTCATTCAACTTTTCCTAAACGCTCACAGAAAAGAAATGATCTAACGATTTGGCATCGAAAAATTTTTCCATCGTTGTGGTTTTTTTTTCTCTGTCGTTAGATTTCTTTAAATAACACAGCGAGATGTTTGTAAGCTACTTTTGAATGTTTGCAAACGAGAAATGAAAAAAATAACCTAGACGACAGACAGGTGACCAAAATTAATTTGAAATATTGCACTTTTGCTGCTCAGCTGTTTAGTCATTTTTTCCGCCTCTAATCGTTGTATTATTATATTTTGTCGAAATACCGTCGATCAATTGCGAATAAATCTCTGGTCGAGTCAAAAAGTTTTAAAATAGATAGAATTCAGATTCTTTTTAAATATTTATTTTTAGGATGCATAGCAGAAAGTTGACTTTCCATTTCTTCTATTGAAAATAAATTGAAATTCGTTCTCATTGCAGAGTTACAATTACAACTTCTTCAATTACCTTCCATGAAATTAGGAGATCGTAACGTTTCTAAGCTCCTAATATCTTATTTCGTTTACGATAGCAATCCACAGTGCTCTTTTAATTCGTTACCCATTTGATATCGTTATTCGATCGTCTCGGTAGAATGAAACAATTTAAGGCATGTGTTTTGTTGATAAAGTATAGGGCATTCAGCGTAAGTGAAAACCAGTATCAAACGAGGCTTAAATTTGTTCGTTGACCACCTGGTTGTTTCGGTTTTGGAATGGTGCGGTTGAATGCGATCAGTCAGTTGAACAAGGTGCTGTACGGTGAAGATGATAAGGTTTCTATTTCTCCGGTTCCGGTGGATAAGTTTTTCTTTCTTTGTTTGCATTCGTATCTCTCTAAATACTTCTTGGAGCTGTAGAGTGTGTGGTGCTTTGTTGTTTTATTCGTGTTTCAATCAGGCAGGCAGCGGCGTGACGCATTACGATTTTCGAACCAAACGTGAGCGTAAAAACTTTACAGCTAAAACTTGAATGAGAACAACAGAGCGCGTGAGTTTGGATATTCAATAAGAACTCCCCAACTTACTTGCTCGCTTAAGGGGGGGGTAGGGTCTAACACTTTCAAAAAATCGATTTTTTTTTATTTTCTTATTGTAAAACATTTCAAGAATGTTGTGTCAAATTTTCAAGTCAATTGAAGCAAAACTGTAGAAATTATAGGCCTTTATCTCCTCCTATCTAATACTGCAAGAAAGCAAGAGCAGAAACTTCAAACGCGTTTTTCTCGAAAGCACATTTTTGAAGTCCGTGGACATCGTCATTTGAAAACTACTTATTCGATTCTTTTCAAATTTGGAACTTATTTTCTACACATAAAATACCAGACCCCAACGTTTTTTTTTTACTTTGGGAAGATTTTACAGATAAAAAATGGCGGAGTTTTTCGTGAAAAATCGTAGTTTTTACTTCAAACAGCCACAAAAATTTCATAAATTTTTTTTTAAGTTAAATAAAAACGTTGGGGTCCAGAAAAACATCTTTTATCAATATTTTTCTCTGATTTTTTGACTTCAGATGATTCTGTGCTGAGATACAGTGTCCACCGCAAATCCTGTTTTCTAAAAGGCGTCCTCGAAAGTGCTCCGTCGCCGGCTCATTTTTCAATATTTTTTTACGAAAAAAGTACTAAATGTTCTTTTAACAATGCTTTGTATAATGCAAAAAATTTGAATACATTTGTTTGAACGATAGCTCTAGAAAAAAATCGTGAAAATGGTGTTTTTTTTACCCGTTTGACCCTACCCCCCCCTCCCCCTTAATCACTTGCACTCACTTTTAAACTTGCATCACTAACTCACTAGCTCACTAACTCACTTACTCACTTACTCGCTACTCACTTACTCACCTACTCACTTATTTATTTTATCAAACACTCACTTACTCGCTTGCTTACTGAATCAATTGGAAGTTTACTCACTTACTAACTTATTTACTTACTCTGTTACTACTCATTTACTCATTTTCTCGCTTTCTGACTTACTTACTCGCTTGCTCACTTACTCACTAACTTGCTTATTCGCTTATTCTCTTACTCACTTACTCACTTACTCGCTTACTCACTTACTCACTTACTAACTTAATCACTTACTCACTTATTCATTTACACAAGGAAGGTTGTTTTGGGCCGAGGATTGTTTGTATTATAGTTTCAAAACCGCAAGAGGAAGAATGACCATGTTGGTTAATATCCTCTCTAAATAAACAAAATTGAAATTGAAATTAAATTGAATAGGTTCAAAACCATCAGATGTTATAGAAAGGGGGCTCTAATACAAATTCAACTGGAAGTATGACATAACTCAAACGATTTACATATGATTTTCATGAAACTGGGTGCAGAAGCACAATTTGACACGAGAGTTTGATTCATTGTCCCTAATGATGTTTCTTGCTTTTGAAACGGGGAGCTCCCATACAAAATTCATAGAAAAAAACTAAAAAACTCCTACAATGTTCATTCTTTATTTATTTTTTTTATTTTCATAGTATTCCGTCTCACGACATAACTTGACGAACATAATTCTCCAATTCCTCGGGCACCCCACGTTCGCCAGATCACGCTCCACTTGGTCTAACCACCTCGCTCGTTGCGCCCCCGCTTGTCTTGTTCCTACCGGATTCGTAGCGAACACCTGTTTTGCAGGACAGTCGTCCGGCATTCTCGCAACATGTCCCGCCCAGCGTATCCGGCCAGCTTTCACCACCTTCTGGATACTGGGTTCGCCGTAGAGTCGCGCGAGCTCGTGGTTCATCCTTCGCCTCCACACTCCGTTCTCCTGTACGCTGCGGCCAAAGATGGTTCTTAACACTCGTCGCTCAAATACCCCGAGTGTACGCAGGTCCTCTTCGAGCAATATCCATGTCTCGTGCCCGTAGAGAACAACCGGTCTAATGAGCGTCATATACAGGTTACACTTCGTGCGAGGGCTAAGTCTTCTCGACCGCAGTTGCTTGTGGAGTCCATAGTAGGCACGACTTCCGCTGATAATTCGCCTCCGGATCTCACGGCTGGTGTCATTGTCTGCGGTCACCAGTGAGCCGAGATAGACAAAGTCTTCGACTATCTCCAGCTCGTCGCCGTCGATCGTGACCTTGTTATTACTGGACAAGCGGGTTCGGTCGGTCTCAGATCCGCAGGCCAGCATGTACTTCGTCTTGGACGTATTAATCATCAACCCAACCCTTCCTGCTTCGTGTTTCCGTTTGCGATAGATGTCTTCCACCGCCGCAGATGATCTGCCGACTATACCAATGTCATCGGCAAAGCAGATAAGTTGACTGGATCTGTTGAAAATCGTGCCCCACATTTCGCCCACCGCTCGTCGAATAACACCTTCTAGCGCCACGTTGAACATCATGCAGGATAGACCATCACCTTGTCGAAGCCCCCTGCGTGATTCGAATGAACTCGACAATTCACCCGAGATCCGCACACAGCACTGCGTTCCATCCATCGTCGCCTTGATCAGTCTGATCAGCTTCCCGGAAAAGCCGTTCTCGTCCATGATTTTCCATAGCTCGTTACGGTCGATCGTGTCGTATGCGGCACGGAGGTCGGAGGTCTTTGCTAAGAGAGGACTCCTTAGGTCTCCTCTACTGAGCAAAGTAGTAAAGGAGCTAGGAAAGGAGATTGGCAGGGAGGTTGCTAAGGAAGCGGGAAGAAGCCCGGTCGCGGAGGGGTCCACTGAAAACCTCAACAGTTCCCAGCAAGAGGAGCAGGTCCCAATCGCAGGAAGAGGTGCACCAAGGGGCATCAAAAAGTGTGGCCTTTTGGAGGCAGCCGACATGGTCGACAAGATGCAGGAGTTTGTGCGAAGCACCAACAACGTGCACACGCACATCAAGACCTGGGTGCCGAAATTGATGGTGCTCCTGCAGAGTGCCGTCAAGGAACGAACGGAGTTGGTGCGGAAGGCCGAGGCTGCAGAAAAGGACCTGGAGGAAGCAAAATTGGTTGCTTCTCAAGGACTTTCGAAGGAGTCTAAGCCAAGAAAAACCGCAAAAAGAGACCGCGACTCCCCTGTCGTGAACGATTCCTCCAAAAAAAGGAGGGGCACGGATTATGAGGATGCCGACGGTGAAAGCAGTGCTGGAGGCTGGCGAATGGTTCGCAATAGGAAGGAGAACGTAAAAAGAAAGGTCGTTATGAAACCAGAACCACCCCCAAAACCCAAACCTCAACGGGTGATGTCCAGGGGTGATGCGCTTATCGTGGAAGCGAAAGAAGGCACAACGTATGCGGACTTGTTCCGGAAGTTACGCGCAGAGCCAAAGTTATCTGCTTTTGGCGAGAGCGTCACCAAAACAAGACGCACCCAAAAAGGCGAACTGCTCTTCGAGCTAAAAAAAGACCCGGCGGTAAAAAGCGCCGACTTCAAGGAGCTTGTCGAAAGCACCCTAGGCGATGAAGCGACTGTCCGAGCGCTATCACAGATCGCGTCCATTGAATGTAAGGACCTTGATGAGTTTACCACTGCAGAGGAGCTCGAGAAAGCTCTCTCCAGCATACCTGGCATGAGCAACGAATCGGTAGCTATAAAATTAAGAAAGGCGTACGGTGGAATGCAGATTGCAACGATTCGCCTCTCACCAACAGCGGCCAACAAGCTACTGACGGTAGGAAGTGTAAGAGTAGGGTGGTCAATAGGGCATTTTAAAACCGCACCCAGGATACCGAAGCAGATGCAACGCTGCTTCAACTGCTGGGATTTTGGTCATCTATCCCGAAGCTGCAACGGACCCGACCGGTCACGATGCTGTCGAAGATGCGGTGAAGAGGGACACTTCTCTCGAGAATGCAAAAAACAGCCGAAATGTATGCTATGCAAGCAGGAGGATGGAAATGTCCACGAAACTGGTGGCTTGGAATGTCCGGTATATATAAAGGCAAAGGCAAGCCAGTAAAACTGGAAATAATCCAGCTAAACCTCAACCATAGCGAGATTGCACAGCTTCTGCTGGAGCAAACGGTAGGCGAAAAGAAGTGTGATGTGGCGCTTTTATCAGAACCATACAGAATCCCGTCTGGAAACGGTAATTGGGCAGCGGACAGGTCTGGCTCAGCTGCTGTCTACGCCACGGGACGTTTTCCTATCCAGGAGATAGTGGTAGATTCTCGGGACGGATTCGTGATTGCCAAAATTAACGGTATCTTTTTCTGTAGCTGCTACGCTCCACCAAGATGGACGATCGGGGAGTTCAACACAATGTTGGATGAACTCACTCACGAACTGGCAGGAAAGGCCCCTGTTGTAATAGGAGGAGACTTCAACGCCTGGGCGGTAAACTGGGGTAGTAGGTGCAACAACCCTAGGGGCCACAGTCTACTAGAGTCCTTCGCAAGACTGGAAGTTGAGCTGTGCAACACTGGATCCATCAGCACCTATCGCAAGCATGGATTACCAGACAGAACGTCAGTGATCGATATCACCTTTGCGAGTCCATCATTAAAAACTGATATGAATTGGAGAGTGTGTGACGATTATACCCACAGCGATCACCAGGCGATACGCTATAGCGTAGGAAACCGAAATCCGGTGGCAGTAAGGCAACTGCCATTGCACGAGCGGAGATGGAAGACTAAAGTGTTCGACAAGGAAGTGTGCACCGAAGCTGTATACATGCAGGACTCATCCCAGGTCCATAATGCTGAGCAGCTGACGAAAATGATGGTAGCGGTGTGCGACATGACCATGCCCAGAAGAAATACACCGAAGTGGTGGCGACGACCGGTTTACTGGTGGACTTCAGAAATAGCTGAGCTTCGTACTAGCTGTCTAAAAGCGAGACGACGAGCTCAACGGGCGAGAAATGAAGCCGACAGAGAAACGAGAGGTGCCGTTTACCGAGCAGCCAGGGTGGCACTTAAGCGAGCTATTAAAACAAGCAAGGAAAACTGCTACAGAGCGTTATGCCAGAGCGTAGATGATAACCCATGGGGCCAAGCCTATAGAGTTGCACTGGCGAGATTCGGTGGCCCAAGGTCGCCGACCGAAAAGTGTCCGGAAAAACTGAGAGAGATCGTTGCACATCTTTTCCCGCAGCATGGCCCGACGCAGTGGCCACTTACCCCGTACGACGCGGGTGCCCACGACATCGAGCCAGTAACGAACGAAGAACTCGTGGCTATCGCTAAGAAACTTGCGGTGAATAAGGCCCCTGGTCCGGACGGAATCCCAAATGCAGTGCTGAAGGTGGCGGTACAGACCATTCCGGATACCTTCAGAGTGGTGCTACAAAAGTGTCTCGACGAGGGATCTTTTCCCAATTCGTGGAAAACGGCGAAGTTGGTGCTACTACCGAAACCCGGGAAACCCCCAGGGCATCCATCATCATATAGACCCATTTGTCTGCTGGACACCCTTGGTAAGCTACTGGAGAGGATAATATTAAACAGACTTATTATCAGCACAGAAGGCGGAAGTGGACTGTCGGACAGACAGTTCGGTTTTCGGAAAGGGAGATCTACGGTGGACGCCATCCGTATGGTGACAGAGTACGCGAAGCGCGCATATAAAAAGAAGCGAACAGGTGTTCGTCACTGCGCCATTGTGACGATCGACGTTAAGAATGCCTTCAACAATGCCAGCTGGGAAGCGATTGCCAAAGCGCTTCACAGGATGCTTGTTCCCAATACTCTTTGCAGGATAATAGGAAGCTTCTTCGAAAATCGAATCCTGACGTACGAAACCGAAACTGGGATACGATCTACTGCCCTAACAGCGGGTGTTCCACAGGGTTCCATACTCGGACCTGTGCTTTGGAATGCCATGTATAATGAGGTGTTAACGCTGAAACTACCAGCAGGCGTGCAGATAGTCGGATTTGCTGACGATATCGTGCTCATGATTACCGGCGAAACAATCGAGGAGGTAGAAGACCTTGCAACGGTGTCCGTAGAAAGGGTTGGTATCTGGATGGAGGGAGTTAAGCTTCAGATAGCTCACCATAAAACTGAAGTTCTGCTCGTGACCAATAAAAGAGTTGTGCCGCACATGGAGATTACTGTTGGAGGGCACACGACATCTTCGAAACAGCAGCTGAAATACCTTGGAGTAATGGTCGATCATCGCTTAAGTTTTGGTGCGCATGTCAAATACTGTTGCGAAAGTGCATCGAAAGTCATAGATTCATTGGCCTGGATTATGCCGAACTGCCATGGTCCAAAGAGTAGCAAGAGACGTCTCCTTGCGAGCGTAGCACTGTCGAAACTACGATACGGAGGAGCGGCCTGGAGCTCCGCGATAGAGGTAGAGCGCAACAGATCCAAATTACGGAGCACACATCGGTTGATAGCCATGCGAGTTTCCTGTGCGTACAGGACCATATCAGCAGATGCAGCTTTTGTCATCGCGGGCATGGTTCCCATCGACATAACTCTGGCGGAGGATATGGAATGTTACAAAGCAAGAGCTGTTAGAGGAGTGCGTAATATTCAACGAGCAGCGTCAATGCTCAAGTGGCAGGAGCAATGGGACGCATCGAACAACGCAAGATGGACGCATAGGCTAATCCCGAGACTTTCAGACTGGGTAAATCGGAAGTATGGAGAGGTCAACTTCTACCTGACGCAGTTCCTTTCGGGTCATGGGTGCTTTAAGCAATACCTTCATCGGTTTAAGCTTATCAGCTCGCCTTATTGCCCGGAATGCGTAGAGACGGAGGAATCGGCAGAACACGCTATCTTTGTCTGCCCCAGGTTCAATTCAAGGCGTCAACAACTTCAAAATTTGAACGCTGAAAACATAGTGAGTGAAATGTGTCGCGACGAACAGTCATGGCGTGCTATAGTCGACGAAATCTCGCAAATCATGCGCGATCTGATAAGGATCAGGAAAGATGATGAACGAAGAGAGCGAGATAGTCAATCAAATTTGACAAGCTAATGAAAGGTCTTGGGCCTCGTATGACACTTCAATTCAAAAGCAACGCGATCTTAGGGCGCGGTATAACCCTAATCTGGACTCATACGTGTGGTGGGACTTAAAAGGTCTCACGTACTCAGCTACGATCTTTCCTGCAGCAAAAGGAAGCGGAGATACCATTCGGGGTGGTCGTGTCGGGATTCTAGCTTGGTAGTTTCTCAATCGGCCATGCCTTGGTGGTTAGAAATCCTGCGGAAGTGGTTACTGTGACGGGCGCGAGTTACTTTGAAAGCGTTACCTAACCGGCACACGTTTCGAGGTCCCCGGGATAGTGGATGCTGTGACGGGCGTGAGTTATTATGAAAGCGTTACCTAACCGGCACACGTTTCGGGGTCTTCCGTACCAGTCTGAAGTTCACGATAGAGGATAAGGAGAAGGAGGAAAAAGGATAAAGCAGAATGATGATCAAGGAGAAATTGAGGAAAAATTGAGAAAGAGGAAAAGGGTGAGATGTATAAGTGCATGAGCACAGCCTACCCCTTGATGTAGTATCATAGGGTGAAACCAAGGGGCACATCTGGCACACGAAGCCCAAGGTGGTTTTAGTGGGACAAACCCACACACGGCAGCAAACACCCGGCTGTTATGGTTTGAAGTCAAATTTCCATCTTGTAAAAAAAAAAAAAAAAAAAAAAAAATATGCGGCTTTGAAGTCGATGAATAGATGGTGCGTGGGGACTTGGTGTTCCCGGCATTTTTGGAGGATTTGCCGTAATGTGAATATCTGGTCCGTCGTAGACCGTCCCTCCATGAAGCCGGCCTGATGACTTCCCACGAATATGTTTGCTTGTGGCGTTAGGCGGCGGAGTAGGATTCGGGACAGCACTTTGTAGGCGGCATTGAGGACAGTGATCGCTCGGTAATTCTCACAGTCCAATTTGTCTCCCTTCTTGTAGATGGAGCATATTACCCCCTCCTTCCATTCCTCCGGTAGCTGTTCTATGTCCCAGATCCGGACTATCAACCGGTGTAGGCAATCGGCCAACTTGTCCGGGCCCATTTTGATGAGTTCAGCTGTGATGCCATCCTTCCCAGCCGACTTGTTTCTATTCAGCTGGCGAATGGCTTCCTTAACTTCACTCATCGTTGGGATTGGCTCCTCTACGTCGTTGGCTACGCCGGCGATGTACCTTCCCCCACCGTCTTGATCTCCTGCATGTGCGCCGTTCAGGTGTTCATCGAAGTGCTGCTTCCACCTTTTAATCACCTCACGATTGTCCGTCAGGATGCCTCCGTCCTCATCCCGGCACATTTCGGCTTGCGGCACGAAGCCTTTGCGGGATGCGTTGACTTTCTGATAGAACTTTCGTATTTCTTGGGAACGATGCAGCTGCTTCAGCTCCTCGAGCTCCTCCTCCTCCAGGCGGCGCTTTTTCTCCTGGAAAAGTCGGACTCGCTGCCTCTTCCGCTGTCGGTGATTTTCCACATTTCGACGGGTGCCTCTTTGCACTACTGCCGCCCGCGCGGCATTCTCTTCGTCCATCACCCTCCTACACTCCTCATCGAACCAGTCGTTCCGTCGAGTTCGCTCCACATAACCGATGACGTTCTCCGCAGTACTGTTGATGGCTGTCTTGATAGTATCCCAACAGTCCTCGAGAGGGGCTTCATCAAGCTCGCCCTCTGCCGGCAGCGCTGCTTCGACCGATTGCGCGTAGTCTGCCGCGACCTCAGGTTGCTTCAGTCGCGCGATATTTAACCGAGGCGGGCGCCGGTTGCGTGTGTTTTTCACTACGGAGAGTTTTGGGCGCATCTTCACCATCACCAGATAGTGGTCTGACTCGATGTCGGCTCCTCGACAGGATCTGAAGTCGATGATGTCCGAGAAGTTCCGGCTGTCAATCAAAACGTGGTCGATCTGTGATTGCGTTTGGTACGGTGATCTCCAGGTGTACTTGTGTGGGAGGCGGTGCTGGAAAAAGGTACTACGTACGGCCATTCGTTTGGAGGCGGCGAAATCTATCAGTCTGAGGCCGTTTTCGTTGGTCAGCTTGGCGCACTGAACCTTCCAATTGTCGGTTTAAATTCCTCCTCCTGGCCGACCTGAGCGTTGAAATCCCCGATGACGATCTTGATATCATGTTTTGGGCAACGATCGTATTCACGCTCCAGCTGCGCGTAAAATTCGTCTTTGTCGGCACCGGTACTTCCGAGGTGAGGGCTGTGCACGTTGATGATGTTGATGTTGAAGAACTGGCCCTTGATTCTCCACCGGCACATTCGTGAGTTGATCGGCCACCACCCGATCACGCGCTTTTGCATCTTTCCCATCACTATAAAAGCTGTTCCAAGCTCGTGTGTGTTGCCGCAGCTCTGGTAGATGGCACGACCATCTGGATACGTTCGTACCGTGGAGCCCTTCCAGCATACCTCCTGCAGCGCTACGATGTCGAATTTGCGGCTCTTCAATTCGTTGGAGAGCACGTGGGTACTGCCCACAAAATTTAGAGATCGGCAGTTCCATGTTCCAAGTTTCCAATCGCTTGTCCCTTTTCGTCGCGTGGGTCTTTGCCGATTTCCATCTGAAATTTGTTGTTCGTTGTTCGTTGCTTATGTTTTTTTGTAGTTACGGGCTCGCAAGGCCCGCAGCTAACCCCACTATCTCGCAGGAGGACCGTCGTGATGTTGCTGTTTTGGGTCCCGAACACCACCAGGACGTTGTTGCACTCCGCACGCCGCCCCTGACATGGAGAACAGACGCGTACGAAGCCCCCTATCTCAGTCTGCATGCGACCAAAGCATCCACCGGGGTTGGGTACCCGATCTCCGCTAAGGTTGCTCGCACCCCAGCTAGCACCACGGGGAGGTAGAGTTGCAGACAAGAGGTTATATGACCACTACCCGAAGGATGGGTGTATGGGGTCTCGAGTTGCACATTGTCTACCGTTCGCTAGCCAATTATACGCTCATTTTATTATAAAATGTTTAAGTTATTCTCGTTGGGAGCACATTTGCTAAAATTGATTGTGCTCCTTGATGATTATTGTCGTTGAGATTTCTTCCTTCTTCGGAAATAAGGTTTTTCTGCACAGAAATCCAAAACTTCGCGATATAGTTAACTAATTTATGAAAAGATAGTAAATAGTGCTGCATTTAGCAAAATCTCTTGTTAAAAATTAGCATGACATCTGTAATAAACGCTTCATAGAATTGCATGTTTTGGATTTCCGTGCACCATCATCTCTGGTTCTCTAATGACCTTGGATATAGCGCCTTTGCTCGCTCTTGAAAAGAAACTTTGAAGGAACAGAAAGACAAAATAATGTTTTTTGAAATTTACTCATTCAAGATTGCGTTGAATCAATGTGGAAGTTTTAAAATAACCAAATAGTCATAGGGTAAAAGTTCAAGACTAAAAACCCTCTTTAAATAAATGTACAACAACAACAACAACCAAATAGTCATCAAACACAGTTACCCGTAATGTCATTGAAGCAACGTATTGCAACGTATTGCATCACTTTTCATTAGGTAGCTCAATGAACCATTAAGTTTTAAGTATCATAAAATATTTTTTAGATAATTTAAAATTTTACAACAACCCCGTATATTTATATTTTTAAATTAAGTTTTACAACAACATTCAAAATGTATAATTCTCGACAAATTCTCAAGGATACTTATCTTTTGTGGCTCCCATATTCAGTCCTTCAGTTGTTCTCTTAAGAGACAGTTGATAATTTGACATATGACAGGGATAGTCACAGCAAACCAACATCACTTCACTAACAGGTACATACATAATTACTTTTACTGGCACATGAATCGGCAGAAAGTATTTATGATCTTTAAATTTTCTGTGCACTGATTTCGTGTGACACTTACCAGTTTTTTCTTTATTTTACACACGTTGAAATGTTATGAAAATTGTCTCACCAAATCATGGCTGAATTCACCGATAAATTTTCCAAACCCTTTTTTTAACAGCCCAATAATCTGCTTATAAATACCTTTTTCACTGAATCTGGGCACAATCTTTCCCATTCAATTAGGCTCGAACAAATATCAATTTCTTCTTTTGACAACCCCCCATTTCCAAAAAATCAGAAGGGGGAATTAAATAAAGTTTGAAAAAATTTATGTAAATTTCAATACAGACCCCATTCGATTCTGGCAACATTCGATTTTGGCAACATCCGAGCAAAAACCGTTCGATTTCGGCAACATCCAAAAAAGACGGTTTTTTTTGTAACTTTTTTATTTTTTATTTTCATTTCAAATTAGTAAAAATTCATTTTCCATGTTTTACTGCTTAGAACTAATATAATTGAGCCAAATTGAAAAATTTTATGCTTATATAAGGTTTTACATAAATTTAGAATAATTTGAAATATAAATTTGAAATAAAAAAGTGACAAAAAAATCCGTTCGATTTTGGCAACATTCGATTTTGGCAACATGAAATTTACGAGCGTGTTGCCAAAAACGAACGGGGTCTGTATAAAAAATCCATTATCTAAAAGATTACAAGACCAAAAAGCAAATTTAAGAAGATGAGAGTTATTAACCTTTTGTTTTTTTTTTTATTTGATTGAATTATTCGATAAAAAATTACTTGTTTTATAAGTTTTGTGTTAAGATATAGTATGCAATTTTGTTGCATAAAAGCTTCCGTGCAATTTATTCTAATTTATTTGTTTTTGGCATTGTTTTTTATTGACCCCCCCCCCCCCTCGCGATGTCCCAACTCTGAGAGACAAAAGAAGGATTTGAAATTTGTTCCGGCCTTATAAGCTCCACCCAAAATTTTCACTATTCTTGCGTTGTGGAGACTGCATCCACACGTTTTGAACATCTTAATTTTGAACATCCAGAAACTGCCAACTATCTTGCACGAATCTGATGGAAAGGATGCGCTTTCACATAATTATCCGCATATCCAACAAGTCAAGTGAAAAAAAAAATTCCTTCACAGATCACCAAAAATATAGTATAAAAATGCCATCACTCCCCCTTTCTTGGCATTAGCGTCGCCCAAAAGTCATGGCTTTCTCCTCGAAAAAAATAAGTTTCTTAATTTGGTTTAAAACTTGATAATTGAATTCATTCATGGATTTTAAACTATCATTTTTCAATATTTTTTTTTTATGTAGCTAGATTTTTAACAAAGTTATGTTTTAAATAAAGAATGACTGTAAAAACCAGTTTATTTTCGTACTTAAATTTTAAAATTTCAACTACAACATACTCAATTCTAAAAAAAGAGAACTGAATATCTTTTGATGGAAAATGAAGCTCAAGGAATAACCTTTCTAATGCTGTGCAATTTATTACTGAATAACGAAAAATAAAAATCGGTTTTCCAGTTGAAACGTGCTTATAAGTTTTTCAATTCAAATCACTAATATTTTCTGCCCTTGATTTTTTTTATGTTTCGGTATGACAAAACCTTAAATGAAAATGAAAAAATAAAATTTTGATAGAAAAACCTTGCTACTCCATTGTACTGATGAAAATTTATAAACATGGACTACAAATCTTAAAAAAAAAACAAAGCGTATGTAGACTCACCGACCAAATATTTTAATTTTGCCTAAAAAAGACTCGGAAAATGGCTAAATATTCCATTTATGAAAAGATTAGAGTTACTGTTTTTTTTCTTTCTTTCAAACATCTTCTAGAAATACATAGTGAAAGGATATGAAATATTCACAAAAGCTAGATTGACCGGAGAAAATCAACCCTGGAGCTTCCTGAAGTTTAAACTAAGTTAGCTTTAGAGATAGGAACATATTTTTCAGTAATATCACATGATAAGAGGAGAGTAAATGAAAACAAAGCCATAGAGCTAGTAAGTTTCTCCAGCTGCTGAGTGATGGATGAGTTTCTCTGGAGCAAAATCGACTCAAACACCCCTTCTAACGTGGAAACATTTTGGTATAAATAACACCAGAGGCGCCAGCCAAGTGGAACGCATCTTCATTCATATGGCACCCACCAGCTCAAGCCAGCTAAGCCAGGTAAAACACAGCAAAGTAAGTGAATCAGCAACCGGCAGTAAAAGACCACTCGGTTGTTTGAAGGTACACAACTAACTAGTGCAGCTACGTTAGGGTAGAGTAGGAATTTGTGCATTACTTATACATTCCAACGTGAGGCATGACACGTTCCAATCCTTAAATTTAAACAGTTTTATTTGAATTTTTCCTTTTTTCGAACGAAAGAAAAAAACAAATAATGACGTTTGACAACATATTGCCCATTTCACCCTCCGAACATCTTCTAGTGAGCGAACGAGCGAGCGAACGACCGTAAAACTTTGTACCACACAAAACTTTTCGGTTCAGTGCGTCCGACGAAGGAACTTTTCGAGCACCTTTCCTCTGCATGTGTGGTGCATCCGAATTCAGAAGTTTGCCTATCGTAGAATCAGCACACATGTGGGTATCTACCTTCGTTTGCCTAGCTAGAATATATTGCGAATCACTTAGTTAGAGACTAAGTTAAACCACCATTTGCATACGACTTTCGAATGGACGACCGAACGTAAGGTACGGAAAGATCGACACATTTCCATCATTCGTTCTTCGTTCTCAGTAAATTTCGAATGTTTAGAAAATTGGCGCTGAAAGGTCGGCCGGTTGATCCATTTCCTGAAACAAAAACCTTACCCCGGTTAACATTAAGCCAACTAAATGGAATGACTAGAGGCGGTCAGTGGAAGATGGCGTGGTGCAGGTGCTGGATTGTTTGTTTTCTCCGACCCGATTGTATTTCTCTGACTTTCCCATAAAATTAGGAATAATATTTTGATGTTTGGAAATCGGTCCCGGGGTTTGCTTTCGTCGATTGATTTCTCCACCTCCCCCTGAATCAAGGTTATTGGGGAAGCGAAAGATCCTGCCGTTTTGAGCAGGTTTATATTGGTCTAGCTAGGCAAAACATTTTCATTCATTCTAAGAAACAATATAGTTTTAGGTTTAAGGTGGATTAGGTTTGATGGTAGATTATTGAAGAAGAATCGAAATCTTCCAGGAATTAACTTCATGATGTTTTGGGCCAATGACGTCCTCTAGCATCTCAAAGCTGGTAAACATAGAAGTTGTAGGTCAAACTATGGTACAAATTTTCGTATGAACATGTCATCAAGTTGATAAACATCTAATAATTCTGAGAGCCTAATGATTGCTTATTTGGGAATCATTTTGTTTTCTACATTAAAATGATGTCAGTTATTTACTCAATCGATTGGCACCTTGTCGTGATTTTTGTTTAGGTCGCTTCTTAACTTTTCGAGCAATCTCCGAGACATTGCAATGCAATGCCATCTTTTGATGATGACCACTATGTTGTTTTTTCCCTCTTCTTACCACGATGCCAACTCATTAGTTTTTTCCCTCTCATACTAGCCAGCATCATTATCACGAGTAATGTGCGATAAACAACAACTTTGACAAATACAAATGAGGTATTGATTTTACGGATTGATTTTTCAGCTTAACATGAGCGATGATCGCATATTTATTTAACAACCAAAGCTCATGATCAAATTTTATGATTAAAAAAAAATTCTTCTACTCATTATTCTGACCTTCGCTATGAGAGTAGTCGCTCAACATGGTTTTTATTTGTAACGAAAATTTGAAAAATTATTTCTAGGGAAATTTAAAGAAATTTATGCATGCTCTTATTTAGAGTATTTAGTGCATTAGGGGGCAATTTTGGAATATTTTATGGAATAAATTGCATATTTAAAGGTTAAAAAAGGTGTTTTTTCAAATTGACAAAAACAATGGGGTTAAGGGAAGTTTTGACCGTTATTTAGGAACTTTCGGTAATTTAAATTTTTTTTTCTTTGATTACTTTCCATTGATTACTCTCCAATATCTATGTTTTACAGTATATAGGAACGAACCTAACTTTTATCTAAGCCAGGGATGGGTAACCCGCGACCCGCGGTCAGTACACCCTTCGAGACATGTTTGTGCTGCCCGTGAAGCTAATCTCAAATTAAATTAATTTCACGATATTTTTCTAGATTGTTAATTATCATACAATAAAGGGTGATACGGTTAAAATTTGGTCAAGGGAAAACGCGTGTAAATCGGTGAAATCGTTCATTTAACAAATCAAATTAAATTTCTTTTTCAAGTTTAATTAGTATAAAATTCAGGAAAAATAGTCAGTTAGGCTTCCCTTTTTCCAAATCCGAATTACCGGGCCTTACGCTTAATCCCTGCCATCAGATTTTGTACAGCGACCTTGTCCACCTTCTTCGCCGCGGAAGCCATTTTGCCTTGAACTTCTGCTCGTCCTTAGCAGTTTTTTTGGTCTTCTTTAGGTTCCGCTTGACAATAGCCCAGTATATCTCAATTGGGCGAAGCTCTGGCGTGTTGGGAGGGTTCTTGTCCTTGGGAACCACCTGCACGTTGTTGGCGGCGTACCCCTCCATGGCCTTTTTACCGTAATGGCAAGATGCCAAATCTGGCCAAAATGGTACGAAACAACCGTGTTTCTTCAGGAAAGGCAGAAGACGTTTATTCAAACACTCTTTCACGTAAATTTCTTGGTTGACAGTCCCGGAAGCTATGAAAATGCTGCTTTTCAAGCCACAGGTACAGATGGCTTGCCAAACCAGATATTTCTTCGCGAACTTTGACAGTTTCATGTGCTTGAAAATATCTGCAACCTTTCCCCTTCCTTTTGCCGTATAAAACTTCTGCCCCGGAAGCTGCTTGTAGTCGGCTTTGACGTGGGTTTCCTCGTCCATTACCACGCAGTCAAACTTCGTCAGCATCGTCGTGTACAACATCCGGGATCGCGCTTTGGCCGTCGTATTTTGTTTATCATCGCGATTTGGAGTCACTACCTTCTTGTAAGTCGATAGTCCAGCTCGTTTTTCGGCTTGATGCACGGTTGTAGACGATACACCCAGCTTATTTGCGGCATATCAGAGAGAGAGGTTAGGGCTTCGCTTGAAACTACCGGCAACTCTCTTTGTTGTCTCAGTGGCTTCCGGTTTTCGATTTCCCCCCGATCCAGACTTCCTGGCTGTCGACAAACGTTCCCCAAACACTTGAATTACATTTGTAACGGTTGATTTGGCAACTTTTAACGATTTTGCGTGCGAGTAGCTCGGATTTTCGCGATGCGTGAGCAAAATTTTGATACGCTGCTCTTCTTCCTTGGATGGCATTTTGACAACTGAAAAGTGAATTCCCAAATCAAAATAGGAGCAACACATACACCTTCAAAATGAGGGGTGTTCAGGTTTTTTAAATGCAAAATTGAAAGAAATACGTCAAGGTGATATTGACCAAATTTTGACCGTAACACCCTTTATAAAAAGCAATTTCTGCATGTTTGTTTATCCTCTATAGACTCAGCCGTGGATACCCATTAGGATCAGGAATGATGAAAAATGTTTTCAGATTTTCGGAAGGAGGTCGGCATACAAGACAAATATTGTTTTCGCGATATTGACGTTACTTTTCGTCGGATTGTGTTGAAAATTTGCACACGAGTGTTTTGAAAGACGAGCAATCGATTTCAGATGACAAATTTTGTGTAAGGGGTCAGCCAAAGGGGTCGTCCATATGAATTGTTCGCTGTTTTTGCGATATTGACGTTATTATTCGTCGTATTTAGATGAAAATTGTTACACGATAGTTTTGAGTGACGTGCAATTGATTTTAGGTATCAAGTTCAGTGTAAAGGGCCAGCAAAAGAGGTCGTCCTTATTAACTTTTCAATATATTAGTTATATTGACGTTATTTTGCATCGGATTGGAATGAAAATTTTCACATAGGAGTTATTAGGGACAAACAATTAATTTCACTTATCCAAATTAAAAACAGGGGTCATCCATATTAACTAATCACTGTGAATGCACATCGGATTCAGATGAAAATTGGCACACGAGTGTTTAAAGAGACGAGCAATGAATTTCAGGAATTAAATTCAGTGTAAGGGGCCGGCAAAGGGGGTCGTCCTTATTAACCTTTCAATATTTTTGCAATATCGTCGTTATTTGGCATCGGATTGAGATGAAAATTTGCACGCGGTAGTTTTCGGGGACGGGATTTCAGATGTCAAATGTTTTGCCAGGGCTCGACAAAAGGGGTCGTCCATATTGACTAATTTTTCACTGTTTTTAGCAATATTGACGTTATTATGCATTGGATTGCTTTGAAAATATGCACACGGGAGTTTTCAGGGAAGGACAATGAATTTCAGATTTCAAAGATTGTATAAGAGGCCTTCGAAAGGGGTTTAACTTTTTTGGCTATAATTACGTAGTTATGTGACGATCGAGTCGATATTTATACACGAGGATTTTTTGGCACGGTCAATTGATTTCTGATTTCAAATTTAGCAGCAGACGCAGAAAAAGTGATCGTCCAATATTTTTGCAATTGTTACTAAACAATGAATTCGGAAGTGCATCTAGAAATAGCTTGGCAATCGGCTTTCATACAAACTGTTCATGACATATTCAAAGTTGAAAGCGAAACTGAGTTCGTATGGGATCAGCTAGTAACGTTATAAAATTGAAAAAATTAACAACATTGAACAATATTTCATCCATTAAAATTTTTGTCAAACCTCTCAATATCAAATCATAACTTCTTGAGAAATCATCGAAAGCCTTTCGATGGAATTTGAATTTGAAATTTTTATTAATCTTTCAAATCTAATTTTTTGTTTTACCCTTTACTGTAATTAAAGAAATCTGATATCAAATTACCATTATTCGTAAATTCGTAATTCGTAATTAAATTATCATTAATTAAAATTGTGACCTCCCTGAGCTCGTATAGATTAATTTTACATATTTTGCAAGTAAATAGATTCACTTGCAAAATATTAATTAATTTAATTTATTTTAAGCCTCTCTAATAAAATAAATTAAATTAATTAATATTTTGCAAGTGAATCTATTTACATTTCACATGTTTTCACATTTTAAACGTTTTTTTTGCATAGTGTGTGAAAAGCAAACATTTCGTTTCCTTAGGCAGTGTTTTACATTAATGTGCAGCAGTACCTTCACACATATTATGTATTGGACTACTTATTTCCATAGTGTGTGAAATTTCACACACTAATGTGTGATTTTTTTCCTTAGTTCTCAGGGATTTTAAAAAATGTGTGAAATGATTTGTCAGTGTACCTAATAGGAATATTTGCTTAATGAACATCTCGTACAAATTCCGTGAATTTTAAATGTGTCAAACGTGATTTGAGGATGGAAGTTTCCTGTAATGTGTTTATAAAAGAAATAAAATTTGGATCTTTCCTATTATTTTTTTGTTCTTCTTTACTTTGGATAATAAAATAATAATAAATTAAATTTAATCGTTTTAATGATTTAGTAACATCATTGTAAGTCACACTGCCGCTACACTCCACTCATAATGAAAAAATCAATTCCTCTTTCCAACGAGTTGGTTTGTGGAAATCTGTAAAAATTGAAAAAAAAATATAATGATTAAAAATAGAATCAGCAAAATGATTAGTATTTACCTTGTGAGGATCAGTAGAAAACTTGTTTTATTTTGCCATAAATGTATATTCCATCTGGGGCTGATACCTCCGAAATAAAAAAACATGGATTCCTCACCCTAAATCAAACAACGTCACTTACCTTCACGCTACCTTGGGTCATGCAGGACGTCCAGAGTATACCTACTACTGCTCGTTAGCCTAAAGGGTGTCCACGATGAAATTGCCACACACAAAATTGATTAACAAAATTCGAGTTTTCATCCGATTGCCATCAAATTTTCAGGGATTGAAGAATGACTATTAAATTTCATTTTACCATTTTTCTCGTATTTTATTTACAGTCCATACGCAAATGCCAGCACAATGGCCTTAACCCTGGCCATAAGATTCTGCACAACTTGTGAATCAACCGTTTTTTGCATGTAAACTAGAGTGCCCCAAATGACCCGACTTTTAAAAATGTTATGCACTGCAGGCTTCAATTGATCCAAAGTCAAGTACAAGGTCCCACGCCAAATTTGGGCCAGATTGGAACATGGGAAGGGGTCGCTCAACAAGCCTGAAGTTTGTATGGGATATTGAGACATTTTGTTCGGGAGAAATATGAAAAACAAGTTTTTCATCAATAACTTTGGTTCCTGTCGACCAATTTCTTTCAAAAATGGGTTTTCTCAAAACCTAAATTATGAAAAATATTTCATCCGAAGACTGCATTTCGATAAGAGTTAAGATAAAAAAGTTATTGGGCTTCAAAAATGGACAAGCGCATAACATTTCACAGGTTTTGAATTTCCCATACAAATTTGGGGCAGTCTAATGTAAACCCATACTTTCTTTAGCTCCTCGACTTCACTACCGTTTAAGAAAGTGCTGCGTCATTATCGCCCAGTTCCAGAAGGCCAAAACTAAGGCTGGGTTTCGAACGTTCAAGGTATAAAAGGCCCCTAATCGTGACGAAAAGCAGAGCAAGTCTGCCAAACCAGGAATTTCTTCGCAAATTCGGACATCTTTTGAGTGTGAACATGCTCCTTATCCTTGGCCGTAAAAAACAGGTTGCCGGGGATCTGTGTGAAGTCGGCCTTCACATATATTTCATCCTCCATGATGCAGCATTCAACTTTCGCCAGCATGTTGAGGTACAACTTTCTGGCACGGGTTTTCGCGGACTTGTTCTGCTTCTCTTCGCGATAAGGGGCCTTTCGTACCTTGAAGATTCGAAGCCCAGCCTTAGTTTTGTACTTTCGGAACCGGGCGATTAGGAAGCAGCACCTTCTTAAACGACCTAAGGTAGTAAAACAGTCGAGGAACTTAAAAAAGTACGGGTTTACATGCAAAAAATGGCCGGGGTTAAGGCCAATGTGCTGGCATTTGCGTATGGACTGTAAACAAAATACGAGAAAAATGGTAAAATGAAGTTTAATAGTCATTCTTCAATCTCTGAAAATTTGATGGCAATCGGATGAAAACTCGAATTTTGCGAATCAATTTTGTGTGTGACAATTTCATCGTGGACACCTGTAAGCGCCAGATGACACTTCCAATGAGGTTTCATAGATTGTTCGCGTTAAATGTAAATTTTGTTTATTTGTAGAATATCGCAGTGAGTGTCATTGGTATGTAAAGTTTTCTCTCCCAAAAGCAGTCCCCAGATGATTAAGCCCCCTGCTGTCAGACACATACACCGACCAAGCTTAGGAACTTGACCACCAGATGGCCGTCAGCTGAACCCGTTGGTAGCAGATAGCTAACGATAGTAACGATGTCGACAAAACTCTACTCGAAAAGCAAGAGCGCCAAGGCGAGGGCAACGACCTGAATGAGAGGTGAAGGTCGCTCAAAGAACACTGGCTGATCCTCGTCGACTCTTCCAAAACCCACCAAAGCGCGAACATTATCTTGTGACTAAAAACCAAGAAAAAAGTCAACCATAGTCGAAACTGTGAGAAGAGTATTGTAAAAGGTGTGAGTAAGGACATCAGGACCCCTTTGGCTTAAGCTAAAGCCTTTGTTTCCGGCGTCGTCGTTAGGCCAGCCATTGTTTTTGGTACCCATCGCTAGGCCGCATTGGTGCACCGACGGAAGCCATCTTGTTTCGGGGAGAAGGTAGCCTGGAACGTCCTGTCGGGGTTCCCACGACGGAAGCCCCCTTGTACTGGAACGCAACCCCTCCAGGAACAACTATCGAGGTCGCCATCAGACCTCGAGGTTTCGTCAGTAGCAGTAAGGGCAAGGTCCCTAACAGGTTAGCCTTAGTTAAGGAAGTGGGGGGCAAGCAGTGTAAAGTCTGGCAATATACGTGTACACATAGAGAAGCATAAATTTTGGGAGTTTTCTTTCATTCGACTGATATTCCCTGCGATTTGTTTTTGTGGATAAGCGTGCCGCCCTGAGGCCCAAAAAAAAGGGAGTCTTTGAGACGCCGGCGGAAGTGGTAAGACGGATCTTACACACCCTTTAAGCTAAATGTTCCTGAATTACCGCATTCATTGTGCATTATCGCAGCAAATATCAGGTTTAAATTCCTTTTTTCCTATAAGAATTCAGTACCACAAGCTTGAGAAAATTGATTGAAAAAACGGATTAGAATCTTTCCACTTCGATTTTACGTGAAACTCATGTGCCTATTAAATGGAAGTACCAATAGCTACTAAAAGCACGCGAAGAACCGATGTAATGCAGTTAAAGTTGAGTTTACGTGAAACATCTCCTGCATTTAATTTCTAAATTATTTTGCGTGTAGACTCCCTTCGGGCCCGAGGAAAACCACCTTTTGGTCCGTACCAATAGCAAAAAGCGAAAAATAAATATAAACCACCCTATGTTCCAGTGAGAGATGTGCTAGCTGTGATGGACTGGGACTACATGTTCGAAATATACCTTTTTCTAAAAGCTATTGATCTTCGTATTTAATTCTTTTTATTTTCATATTTACCTATCTATCTTTCAAAAAGTGAACTAGATATAAGCATACAATTGTAACCAAACAAAACTAGTTTTGCTCCTTAAAGCCTAAAGGTATGAACCGTTTAAAATAAAGAATTTACAAAATAAAAACAATACTGTTGATCATACGCAAAATGAAGTTAAGATGATAGATTGCATATTTATTCACATTAAATATGCCAAAAAATATGCCATTTTATGTTTGGAGCATAACTCAAAAAGCGGTTCAACTGAGTTTTTTCGTATCATTTTTGAATACAGTGCCCGATTACACATTAAAAGTTATCTACAGTTCGCTTAGCTCAAAAATACTGTAAACTAGTGTAATTAGGCAAGGTTTCGGTTTTGAAGCATTTTTTTTAAGTATCTACGGGAACTTTATTGTCACTCTGTTTATAAATGTTATTAATAAGGTATTAAATAGCTGTTATAGGGCTTAAGGCTTATAGTAAGCGTGTCTGATTGCCCGTTTTTATCCGGGTTTGCATATTTAATTCAAAATTTTAGAAAAGTCTGATACGGCCCAGTTGCCCGGATTTCATTGAAAAAAGCGAAGATTTTGCCCAGAGTTATCCCCTTTTTTCGCCAAATCAAACGTAAAACATTTGAGAATCAAAAATTTTTTATTAATCAAGAAATGTTTTTTGCAAGCTTAAAATACGATTTGAAATCAGCTCCTATATATTGAAACGAAAATTTTCCCTTTTTTCTTCATTTTTGTTGAGTTTCTGAGTTCTTACAAAATTTGCCCAGATATTTCCCGGGCTTTGGTTGATAATTTTGAAATCAAGTGCTCGGATTTTGCCAGGTTTTTAGATAAAATAGCCCGGAGGTTTGCGGCCCGGATACGAGCTGAAAAAATTCAACCTTATGTTGTAGGGCTGTTGTACAAATCCTTTAAGTATTACCGGTTGTTTTACAAATCCTTAAATTCTGTTTAAACTCGAGTGCTGAGTAAGGTTTCAGATAGAAAGATAAAATTTATTCAAAAGTTTATTTGTCAATATTTACGCAATTGAGAGGTCATTGGAATGGCAACATTTCAACAGGTGCGCGAGTCGTAACTCGTTGCATTGCCGTGATATAATTCCTAATTTCCGGTTATTTCTGCTGAGTTGACCCTTTCCTTCTCGAGCAATTAAATATTTATACTCAAATGCGACAAAATTCCGATAGCTCTCCCAGGTGCAAGTTCTAGTTCAGTGAAGCAAATTTCCGGCATGATCATTTCTATAGTTCATCTCAAAATGTGTGACGCATGATAGATCTGTTTTTTTGTAGATCTACAACCATTTATGCAATCAGTATTTATCGCCCACAAATGGAACACAAATTTGAACTCCGGATGCCTCGGAGTATATTATCAATATTTTGCACTACCTTGGAGGATTCCTGACCCAATCAATAGGTGTTATGGTTGAAATGGCTACCTACTTTTGGAATTGTCGTTTTCAAAGTAAACTTTCCGGAATTGACAGGGGAAAACATAAATAATGATCGATCATTTCCTCCGCCATATTACGTCAGACGCGTGTGTGGAAGCTATTTTCCAAAATTGAATTATCCTTCCCCTCGCGCTTTTTATGTTTGGGTCATCTGATGCAGAGCATCAGATGGTCGTTACAACAGGCGACCATATGACTGGGGTCTCAACTTATCATCCACTACATGGTGGCACGTGGAAACGGTCGAGAAAATGATGTTCGGAAAGCAGGAGAGCGTCGTCGTTGACGTTTAGACTTATGATTTGCCTGTTGTTGCTGCCGGTTCGCTTGCTTGGATGCCTCCTTGTACATATGCCAAACGCTCCTCTAGTAATTCCTATAGTGGTCGAAGCGCAGCAAACCGTAAAACGTTTCGGGGAGGAAAACCCATAGAGCACGACGACGACGACGATCAACGGTTGGTTCCGTTTTTTATTTCGCTTGCTTCCTCCTACTAGTGGAAGGTATGTGTAGTATGGTAAGCGCATTCCGTTTGCCTCCCACTTGGGAATCCGTTTCGGGGTTTTCGGTTTCGGATGGGCCGCAGTCGTTTTCCTTCGCTCGAACGAATCGCACCGACCAACGATTGACGATCCATCCGTGTTTTTGTGTTGAGTGCACGAGAGTCGAATTTTCCGCCGCGCGCCAACATTTAGACTACATATTTTCTAGCTTTACTGGTGGTTTCCGATCTCTTTCGGATTCGCGCGGTTGAGTGGACCTTCGGGAAAATTGAAGGAGAAAAAAACCGCCGAAAGGACGTAGGTTGAGAATTTTGGCGCGCGCTTCGCAGTATCGGAATCGCGTTTTGGAAGCGAGCACGTGCTCCCCCGAAAAAGGTGAGGAGAACGAAAGAAAGCGAAGTGCCCTCTAGGGACCGGAGGTGATATTTGATGTGTGTTTATTTTAGGTATATTAACGGTCTTCCGGTTTTTATCGCACGCCGGATTCCAGTGTTGTTGTGTTGTGGGCCTAAAGAGAGACAGAGAGAGAGAGAGAGAAAGAGATGCAATCAGCCAGGAGGAACCGCATTATTGTAATCAGCGGCCTGACGGATGAAAACACCGTGAATTCAAGAGTGGGGAAAAGGAGAGAAGCTGATTACCGAAGCGTGGAAAATTAAATAGGCAACTTACGTTTCGGGCTTGTGCTGTGCCCTGGTGGTGGTTGTTGATGTTTACAGTGTTTTCCGTTTCGAAAAAAATAACAAAAATGTGAAAAATCGCAACGTAACGGTGCAAATTTAAGTGTGCTTGTTGAGTTTAATTCATTCCGATAAGTTGATTTTAATCTGAGTTCACGAGGACGGGCAGAGGACAGAAGCAGGTCCAGGACCAGGAACAAGATGGATGGACGCAGTGATGGAAGGATACACTGTATGTTTACACTGTGCTGTGACTGACTGACTGTGTGTGTGTTGTGCAGTAATAAGGATCAGTGTGAGGAGGGATGCTTTATTTTTGTACCATTAAAATGGAACTGGCCAAAAATATTGCTTTTGCTCTTCGTTGCCTTGGAATACTGGTGGCGGCTGGCCGAACTGTTTCGGATGCTCACTTTACATGCAAGGATAAGTGGAATGCTTTGGGGTCAAGGATTTTTTCGGGTGAAAATTTATGGCTTGGTGAAATTTCAATCGGTAATTGAATTACGCTCTGTGATGCGATTGGGATCGAAGAGTGGGGAAAAACCAAAAGATGGTTTACAACTAATGTTTAAAGAGAAAAATAAGTTGCTTCTCATTTAAAATGATTACTTTTTTCCAATTTAAAATGAATACAGGCGTTTTGTTCTTATCACTTCCCCTATTAAATTTTCTGATAGCCCTTGATAAAACATCTTCCTACGCTTTGTAAATTCCTTCCCTTCGAGGATTTTGATTCGATTTGATTTCTAATACCATTTTTTACTCATAAGTCATGACCATCACAGAACTTGGAAAAATAATAAATTTTACTAATACATTTCCAAATGACAATTGTAAAAAAAAATGTAACGAGTTTGGCTCCTTAAAGCCTCAAGGTATGAGCCGTTTCGAATAAACGAATTACAAAAAAAAATTAAAATGAATCAGAATCGAAGTTTCAAATAAATGTTTTCTCCAGAAAGTCATAACAAAATTATCAAAAATCATGTTCTTTTTTCTTGAACTACAAATTTGCTTGAAAATCAATTTTAAGCAGTCTAGTTTACAAATTTGCAATCAATATTTACAAAACATCAAAAATGGAATACAAATTAATATTTTGAATGAAACCGGAATTTAAAGCTGAAAAATATTATTTAATCAATATTTAAAGCACAAACTATATTAAGGCTACAGAATTTTTCCAGCACTTATGGAAAGTGAAGTAGGCGTGTGCCGAGAAAGACGTGTTGTTTTTCATCTGCCAAAATCAAGCTAGCGAAAATTCAAAATTATTCAAAAAACTTCAACAGTTTAATTGAAATTTGCTTTGAATTGCACCAAATCAAGTTTTACCAGAAATGAAGCAAAGAAAATATTCAAAGTTGGAACTAGATTCAAGAAATTGATTGGGCATCGTGACCAGAGAATAGTAGTTTTCAAGATCTGAAGTGGTTGCCAGCAGATACTCGGGTTAAAACAAAAAATTGGTGAGCTCTTTCCATTTTACTTGTATATTTGTGAACATCATAACAATTCCTTATTCATCAATCCTATCTGTCAAGTAGGATTTCCCATCAAAACGAGTAACCCTTCCCTTTCCTGTCTGAAACAGCATCTTTACACGTAGGGTCGTATGAGTTCTCTGCACCTGAAAAGTTCATTAAGCTGTTCAGACTATCCCTATATGATTACATTGACTAGCCACGGTGTGCATTGTGGTACCACACTGATTCTCAATATCAACACTTGAAATGAGAATTGAATCCAGGTTCTCATTTTGGCATCTTGTGTTGAGCTTGATGATTAGTTGTACCTCGTGTATCAGCCAATGCAAGATGTGTGTAGTCACCCTATGCTATGCTATGCTATGCTATGCTATGCTACAGAATTTTTCCAGCACTTATCCGGGCAATTTTATATGAAAACCTTGCAAAATCCGATTTCAAAATTGACGACCGAAAATCCGGGCAATATCCGGGAAAATTTTGTCAAAATCAAGAAATTACTTGACAAAAATCAAGAAAAAAATGGAAATTTTTTTTTTATCAAAATTCATCGAGAGATTTTAAATCGTATTTCAGGCTTTCAAAAAACACCTTTCTGGATTATTTTTACAATTTTACAACACTTGCTCAGAAATTGTGTTTTTCGAGGCATAAGAAAATAATATTTTCAACACAATTTTTTTTATTAGCCAAAAAAGTTAATAAATCCGGGCAAAATCCGGGGAAAATCCGGGCATTTTTCACTGAAATCCAGGCTACCGGGCCGGACCGGACTGTGCCCAAATTCTGCATTAAGTATCCGGGCAAACCCGGATAAAACCGGGCAATCTGGCAAGCTTAATCTATATCGTTATATAGTTTAGAGTTTGAAGTTCTTTATATTTTGATACCGTCAATTTTTAAATGTGGTTCTGGAAAGGACGAAATTAGATTCATACACAAAATTTCATAAATGGAAAACAAAGTCAACTTATTAAAAAAAAATCAAAAATTCAAATAGTGGTAAAAGAAATTGGCTTCGTGAACTAGAATATTTTGTCAGATTTTGTCTAGTTTTAGTGGTATAAAGTTTATAAGGTAAAAAATGAATCAATTTTGAGCTTGAGCTTAGCTTGATTGACTACTCACATCTACCTTGAATCATTGAACCCGAAATGCAAATTAAAAAGTCTTTTAATTTTAGAGTATTTTAGTAAACTCTGTGATAGATTTCTAAACTTGGTTTAAATACATTCAATACATTTCAGTAGAACAAGTTCCACATCGCCAATGGTTGCTACTCCGTGATTGACCTAGGCCATCAATTTTGTTCAAAGGTCAAATGAACGGAACCTGGGATTGGCTACACATTCACAATGCACAAAACTGATGCTCTCTCTTTAAACATCAATAACGGCGCCGGCCACGTCCTAGTAGTCAATAGATAGGTTAGGAAAAATGAGAAAGGGATAAAAGAACAACTTTATGCCTAAGGACCGAGGTCACCTCGGCACCCTTGCAAAAAAAATTTATTGGGAATGTGGGGGAAAGGAAATAATTAGGAAACACTTTTGACTAGTGTTATGCTGATAGCCTTTTTTCCTAAAAATATATTTTTAATTTGAGTGAAATCAATCATTTATAATTGAGAAACTAGCAAATTTACACGAAACAAAAGTTAGCCATCTTTCTACTTATTTATTTTTCGACCGGGAATAATTTATAGGTTATGTTCGGCTTTCGGTCTTTCGGTCAAAATTTACAACACTTTTTATGTGCTCTTCATCCAACGTTTCGAATTAATATTTATTCTTTTTCAAGGAACTAAAATAAAATCGGGCACGTAAGTTACACGCTATCCTCCTCACTTTTGAGCTGAACCATTTCAAATTCCAAAATTTAATAGCCAGAAACCGACGATTGATGAACGCTTTAGGAGCGCATCTGTTTCGGACTATAGCACGAATGTTCGAGTAAGTGAACATTTTTGGTTCCATAAGAAATATGTTTTATGCTTTATGTTTTATTTTAGTTCCTTGAAAAAGAATAAATATTAATTCGAAACGTTGGATGAAGAGCACATAAAAAGTGTTGTAAATTTTGACCGAAAGACCGAAAGCCGAACATAACCTATACACGAAACAAAAAAAATCTGAATTTGTTTGGTATTCTTAATTTACCCAAAGAATGGCATTTGCCTGAAGATATTCTAATTTCAGAAAATAAACTATCTCAAAAAGTTAAATTTTCCTTTTTTTTTAGTTTTTGAAGGATATGATTACGATTATTTCTGTCATTACTTAAGAAAGTTAAAAATGGTTTTATACCATTGAACACATTTATAGAAGCCCGCAAAACGATTCGATTTTTACTTTAAAGTCATCTACTCAAATTGGTTTAAAACTTCTGAAATTCGTTAAAATTCCCGTAGTTTAGAGAATAATTGTAATTGTAATTTTTCTTTATTGATTTAACGTCAGTCCATCGATAGAACAATATAGTCAGGGTCAAGTAAATAATGAGAAAAAGTAAACAAAATGAAAGCTTCTTTAATTTTTTTCCACCGCAATCAAAATTACTTACGGTCTTTGGGAAAGTTGAGTATTGATTTAAAATCTATATTTTAGAATATTTTAAAACCTGCACTCAAAATTAAAACCCGTTCATCTCAGGGTGGGGTGGACCAAATTTCAAAATTAAAGTTGCGTTCCAACCCTTATTCCATACTTATCAACACACATTTGTTGCATCTAGTGCAAAAATTTTGAAATGTACTAAAAATAAATAAGTTTTCGTCCAAAAGGTTGGGACCAACCAGGGGCGGTCCTAGAGCTGGCTCTTGGGGTGGGGGGGGGGGGGGGGCTGGGGGTTGATTTTCCAAATTTCAAAAATCAGTCAATAACGTAAATATATTGCGAAAAAAACGTTGATTTGGCGAGTGCGAGTGGGGGGAAGGGGGGGGGGGGGGAGGTTGTGTGCAGTTTCAAATGAGACTTTAATATTTGCTCCACACCAGACCCGTGCGATGGACACGTCCATGGGTGAGGGGTTTCGAATTTCAAATTTTGTTAGAAATTATAACAATACCAAAAAAGAACAAAAAATAGGCAAATTGAATTCAATAACCATATTCAAACCCATAATCATCACACAAACTCGAAAAAAAGATACTGATACGAATCAAAATAAATCAGAATCAAAATTTCAAATCAAGTTAATTTCCGGTTAGTCTATAATAAATCATTCGAAATGTAGATTCTTTTTCTGAACAAAAAAAAAATCAAGCAAGTATTTTCAAAACATCAGAAACAGAATGCCAATTAAAAATTGGTATTGAGCCAGAATTTGAAGCCTCGGACATAACAATCAGTGCACAGAAGAAGAATAGATCAAATATAACACCAGGTTTGTGAGAAATTTAACTCGAATTCTTACCAAAATCAGATCAGGTCAGAATAATTGATGACAATTTAAATTATCAACCATATTAATTTACATTTCTTTTCCTTAATTTCAATTGTAGTTTTGGTTGAAAAATTCCTTTGTAATATCTTCCATTTGAAATAATATTCAATCACAATTTGAAATGTGAATTATCGATGAGGAAAATATATCCATTTTGAACTTCAGAAAATTTATTCGAAATTAGTAGATGATTAATTTAAAAATGAAAATAATTAATTCTATCAAGTTATTAGGTTATCAAAGATAAAATCCCTAACTTATATTCAAATTCTACCAGTTATTATTATAAAAGGCAAGGAAAGTTAATTTTAGATTGTGGTCGCAGTTATAACTTTATGGATTTAAAATACAACGATAATTCATCATTACTGAGTACAAACAATTTGGGAAATTGAAGAGTTCTTGAATGATCAAACACGAAACTGTTCCCTTTAATTTAGGTATTTATTTATTTATTTGTTTATTTGTCTATCCATGAAGAATGAATTGATGACATGTGATTAAAATGCTTCTTATAAAATTTTACTCTCTCATTTTCAACATCCATACATTTCTAACTTTCTATTTGCAAGAATTTTCATAATGTTGAATTGTTCTTAGTTATGTTCTTTTAATTTCCATCGATAAGGTCGATAAATAAAATTAACAAACAAAATCACGGTGATTAACTCTTCATAAATTTTAATATAATATGAAGATGGAAAAGATTAGTTTTTAACATTTGGAATGTTTTTTCTAATAAAAACGTCTTACCAAAATAATGTAAGATAGCATTTTGGTGTTTAATTTTTGATGATTGATTTAGTAGATTTTGGTGCGCTGAACTTGAATCTTCAACTAGATTTTGTTTATCACCTCTCGTTATGTGGAGTTTTCAAAACAATCAGTTTTGAGTGAAATCAATCATTGATAACTGATGAACTTACAAGTTAACATGAAAAAAAAAAAAACTGATTCTGAACTTGTTTATTATACTTTATTCAATTAAGGAATACTACTTTCATGATGATGAATGATCGAAAAAAATCTAGTGTTTTATAATTCTGGAAGACCAGAATTTCTGACATTATTAAAGAAAGTATTAAAAACAAATATTTTATTTCATTTAAAAAAATTGCTGTATCTGAAAACAGATTTAGTTTATGCTTTGAGAAATATCTTAAATTCTATACAGTCATTACATCCTTAAACATTCCTTAAAAGTCAATTATTTTACAAAATTGGGAACAGTTAATGAACAGCAATAAAAATCAATAAAAAAGTTTCACAGAAGTCAAAATAACTTGCTTTCTTACGGAAAGAAATGTGATATGAACCTTTATTCCGAATTTTAATTGTTATATTTTAAAGTTTTGTCAGAAAAGTGCAGAATTATCTTGAATAATTTGTAACCTATTTGAAAATAATTTAGGGCACCAACATAAATCAAGATTAGCTCTCAAATTCTTTTCATCTAAAAAAGTGTTAATTCTGTGGCCATGTGAATTTAGAAAAACCCTTTTGAATGTGGAGTTGAACATTGAGATAAAAAATAGAGGCTGAAATTGGCCCCCCCCCCTTTCGTACACCCCCACTGGAAAAGGGAAGGATCTGAAATAATCATTAGAACATTTCTCCCTTGCCAAATTAGGTTCCACTTCGGTTCCCGCGTTTTGTAAAAAAATATAAGGTAGCCCCCCTCCGCCTTCCTATTGTCCTTTGAAAACGGTTGAAATTTTAGAAAATGTTTTCTGAGATTTCAACTTTTTAATTTCTGAGGAGAGAAAATCATATCGAATAATGAATCCTCTAAGTTTTTGTTAGTTTTGTTTACTATTATTAGACACCAAATGGCAAAAGTTTTACCATTATTAGATTTGTGCCAATCATTGTAATTTTCGAAATATTGAAAGTGTCCTTCTTACCCGACTTTCTTTTATGCTTAGAAAACCATAAAAGATTTGCGAAAGAGCTACTCTGGCATTTTGACAGCTGGCACACTTAATATCTGGTTTTCAAAGAAAAATTTCGACGGAGAAACTTGCGGCGACCATGAACCGTTTCCGATTTGCGTCATATTGAACTATCATCATCTGTTTTGTGTAAAGCGAACAACTTCAGCTCGATTTGCTCCGACAGACTTCAAACCCAAGTCAACTATCGGTGTAACTTTTACACATTTCTAGGGCCGAAACCATCAAAAGATTCCAGTAACAATAAACAGGAAACATGATTACGTTCAAAAGTTTACTGTTTTTCAAGAATCGCGACGCATCTGGCTGGGTGTGAACAATCAAAAATCCAACGAAACTCCATTAGATCTCTTCATCAAATTTTCGCTTTGTGTTGCTACCTTCTCTCTCGTCTAGTATCGGGAGACTTCTCGGAAAATGAAACACTGACCGGCCCTTCTTCAACCTACAGTTTTAATTTTTCCTTTGCCCATACACATAAAACGAGCAAGGAATGCGTGAATGCCGGTCAAAATTTTCTGTTACGCTCAGCACGTTCAATGAAGATCCTGCGAGAGACGGACGCCAAACCGAATTTAGGCAGGTACAGAAGCATGGGAGATGTAAGAAGGGGAAAAGCTGCTGCAGTAATCGCGAAATGGAGCGTCGCGATCCGAAAAGTAGCGGGCAATAACAGAAAATAAGAAAATCGGTACACACACTTGTTGCATCGCTTTGCCCGCGTCTTGAGTCTTGAATTGGATGCCTGACCGAACGTAGACGATGACGGACGTTGCAATCCGAACGAAAAAAGTTGCTCGGCACTATCACATTTCGCATTTTTATCGGAGCGCTCGAGTGGGCGAAAATTGAGCGGTTTGAGAGGAAAATTAAGATATGTGTTGGTTTTTTTTTTCATCAGTTGTTTCGCCCTGCAACACGAGAACAAAAAAAAATTCTAGGTATGAAAGTGATGTTTTTTTTCTTGGGAATCTTGTTCCCAAAATATACTTCTGGTAAGGTGATAATCCTAGTATGAAGTCACCCACTTTTTAACAAAATTTTCTGTTCAATTTTCCAACACATCCCACCAGACATTGTACAACATGCAATTGTATTCCGCAGAAAATAAAAATAATCTCCAACAACCGGATGACCATGGCCATGGGCACTGGTTTGGAGAGTGTTTTTATTTTTATGCAGCTTCTTTTGGTAAATAAGAAAAATAAACCATAGATATTTGCCAGGCCGAACACTTGCTGCTGTCAGTTTAAATGTTGGTGCAAATTTATAACATGTTTCTGGCATCTTTGGAACGAAAAATATACAAGATGACCGGCACTCCCTCCATGAAGCGAACAAATATTACAGAATTAAAATCACACTAATCATCACTGAAATTTAATTTGAGTAAACAATAAGAATATTCAGCTTAAGTAAAGAGACAGATTTATCAAAAAATTGAGCCTGGAAACAATAGGATATTACATGTTCACTTTGCAACATTCGAGGTGAAAAAATGAGCTTTTGTAAACCTTTTAAAAGAAGTCTTTCCAAAACTTTTTAACAAAACTTTAAATTTCAACTTCACTTACACTTCATATTGAAAAGATATTTGAATCTTGGTGCTTGTTCTAATTAGAAACAAGATAAATAAAATATGAATGAACCGAGCGAAATGGGAACAAATTTGGTGAAATTGATCACCTTTTACATGTTAGGTTCACTTATCGGTTTTGGGTGATTGTGATATGATGAGTATTCATTAGAATATTTTTTTGTTTAACTAGTGAATGAACGATCATTTTGAAAGAGTGAAGGTGAGGGACGGGGGGAGTGAAGGATGCGACACTAGACCGCTGCAAAAAATTACTTTTTGCTTTCGTATGTTTTTCAATGCCTTTTGGGTCACCGAGCAACCAAGTAAAATTTGTGATGATTTGGTTGATATCTGAGTTAGAACAACGCGTTTCAATTTTGTATGGAAAAAGAATTTTTTGCACATAAAATCATCCAGAAAATTCAAATAAACTTGTAATAAAGTTGGTCTTTAATTTCTGGTTTTGATTATTCTTAAGCTTTATTTTTTGCTATCTTGACAAGCAGCTAAACATTCCATGAAAAAAAGTAATAACCATTTCCAAATTAAAAATCAGAAACCATTGAAAAGTATTAAAAATGGTCAATTTTGCTTGCTAGAACTTTTAATAAGTTCATGAAATGTGTTTGCAAAGGTTATAAAGGGTGATACGGTCAAAATTTGGTCAATATCAACTTGACGTATTTCTTTCAATTTTGCATTTAAAAAACCTGAACACTCCTCATTTTGAAGGTGTGTGTGTAGAATGTTGCTCCAATTTTGATTTTGGAATTCATTATTCAGTTGTCAAAATGCCGTCCAAGGAAAAAGAGCAGCGTATCAAAATTTTGCTCGCGCATCGCGGAAATCCGAGCTACTCGCACGCAAAGCTGGCAAAATCGCTAAAAGTTGCCAAATCAACCGTTACAAATGTAATTTAAGTGTTTGGGGAACGTTTGTCGACAGCAAGGAAGTCTGGATCGGGGGGAAATCGAAAACCGGAAGCCGCTGAGACGACAAAGAGAGATGCTTATAGTTTCAAGCGAAACCCTAACCTATCTCTCCGAGATGCCGCAAATAAGCTGGGTGTTATGATATCCTGATGTGCACAGATTGATGGTCCTCTCCAGACTGAGCGTTGCGCCTGCACGTCTTTGCCTTTTATAGTTTTGGATACCCGTCGTTCACTCATCTGACTGCGATGATTTATTCTCTTCTTCAGGATGCCACATCCTCCCTTTGCAGGGAAATTGATTATTGTGAATATATTGCCATTTCCTGTGAACAATTTTAAATGATTATCTCAGTTTTCCTAATTAAGATGTGCTCGTGCCATCATTTTCATTTACTTTATTTCTTTATAAGTTATATCCATGAATGGTTTTCTTGTTTCTGTTTGTTTCTATTTCTTTCAACCGCCCTTTATATATTTCTTCTCACTATTAATTCAATATTCCGTACTTGTACTTTGCTTTTTTTCCTTACTTTTCATATTTCTGTTCACGTTATTCTGTTGTTCTTTTTCTTTAGTTTTCATTATATTCACCTCTTCCTCTCCTTTTCTTGGTCTATTTTCTATTTATTTCCCTTCAGTAATATAATGTTTAGTTTACTCTCTATTATCACTGGTTTAAATTTTTTTTTCTTTAAATATTTCGATTTCGTTTCTGTCTCTATAACACTTCAATTATTTTTTTTTTAAACGCTTACGTTTTAATTTGGAAAAGCTTTTGAATTTCTTTCTCTTTCGATAAACTTTTTTTCAGTTTTCGTTTTATTCTCTCGCTTTCTGTATTGGAACACTTTTCTCATTTTCTGATATCTACTTTTATTTTTTTTTTTACCTTTCATCACTACCATTATATTTTCATTTTTCTATTAGTGTTTTAAACCTTTATTGACCTGACCATGAGCTTGTACTCGGTTCAGGATTTGTCTTTTAATTCTTATTTTATTTATTTGCGCCTTGGGCTAAACCCGACTGCATGCTTGTCCAACACCTCGCAAACCGAACAGAGCAGAGAACCAATTACACTTATATCATTTCGGTTTCCGAGTGCACTGCTCAGCCGATCAACGTTCACTTATCTTTTTGCCGAGTGCGCCCAATTGCGGTTGCTCCGACGGTCGGGTGGACGTCGCTCGCTCTAAAGAAAAGAGAAGGAGCTGGCTAGAAAATTGTGCTCTAGCGACGCTGCTGAGTCGCTCAGTGTATCAAGCCAGAAAGATTTCAATGCAGGAATGTTTTTTTTTTAAAAGCCGCTATGCA
Source organism: Uranotaenia lowii (assembly GCF_029784155.1). Lineage (NCBI taxonomy): Eukaryota > Metazoa > Arthropoda > Insecta > Diptera > Culicidae > Uranotaenia > Uranotaenia lowii. Next base: position 366,830,520 of record NC_073692.1, on the reverse strand, counting down.
GTGCGGAACAGTGCATCAGTCGAAAAGGTCCAATGTAGGTTTATGTATAAAATATTTTTGTACGTAGCCGGGCCGGGCACTTCCTAGCAAATTATTTGAAAAACATGTTGAAAACCGGGTAAATAATCTGAAATTTTCCATTCACAAAACCGAGCAATATCTCACCAAATCTGAGGAAATTCCAGACATTTATCTAGTGGAGAAAAACGACTTACATTTTTTTGTCGCAACACATCAGCAGTGTTACATTTATGTTTAAAGCATACGAAGGAAAGTTTTGGTTTGATTTTTGATGAAACAAACTTTCACAAATCCAATTTTCGACAAACAATTTTAAACTGAATTCGATTTTCTTGTTTCATTTTCCAAATAATGTGGATAAAACTGGGCAAAATCCAAGTAGTTTTTTCACAATATCCGGGCATCCGCAAATTGCTGTATATTTAGGTTTATGTACTTTAAATATCGTACGTGAGTAGCATTAATTTACTAAAGCAGCAATTCGCAAAGTAACATTTACTAAAATTATCCAAAAATCTTTGTCTATTAAACAAACCGTGAAAATAACGCGGGGATCTGGGACAAATTTTAGTAATAAAACTGCAAAACTTTCACAAATCGTAAAATTTAGGATTTATCTTCCTTTACCACTATGCTTTCGATATTTTTTGACCGAAGAAAGCTTTTGTAGCTAATCATTGGTCCTGGTGCAGAACATCAATCTAGAGTAGAGGACTCGCTCAGGAATGACCGTGTAGGTGTTTTGGGCAAAGTTGTTAATTCGCATATTTTGATATAAAATTTAAAGTGAAGAGATTAAAAATAGCGTGATAATAACAATAAATTTTTGTAAAGTTTTTTTTTTAATTTAACCGTATCTCCTTGGGTTAAGATTGTTGAACTTTGACATGTTAAGCAAAGTTGTGTGTTTTATTGAGATAAATAACTTTGTAGAAAAAACTAAAGCTCTAAAATGCTAAACAAGAAAGTTATGATTTATATCTTGGTATTAGTGGACCTCTAAACTTTATATTTCATATCAAAATATGCGCTTTATTATACAGAGCAATATTGTCGAAGACACCAGCATTCTATCTTAACTACCTTTGGCGTTATTTGTTTAGTTCCGTTAGATTTATGTTCTGCATTGTAAATTCTGACTCACTTCGAAACATCGATCCAGGCGCAACCGATGAAGACAAACCGAGTTTTCTGTAAAGCTTCTCTTTCGCCCGAGTGCGAACGAATTTATCTGCACCGAGAACGCACTTCATCAGTTTGCTTGCATCTCTTGTTCACACTTGGGTAGACGCTTGGTCGCTCTGGAGGTAACTGAGCATTTTTTAAAGATTCTCCGTTTGGGGAGAGCACAGCGAAAAAAATACACGCTCTTACTCTGAACGGGCTAATCTGAGCTGCGATTCCAAGCATGCCCGACTGCATAAATTCGTCAATGGTAACACTGCCTTGACCTAAACTCGACTAGTGTTTGCGTCTTGGGCTTACTCCGACTGCAATTGTTTTCATATAGTAGCACTGCCTTGAGCTAAACTCGACTAGTGCAGCCACTTAATGGCCAATTCATTGCCTTCTACTGGTTCCTTATTATTTTTCCCATTGGCGGTGATTACCCACCATCATTGAGCGGAGCACCGCATTCATTCCACCCACACTGGAATCATGGAATCATAACCGACTCTAGCTTCATCTCATAAAAAAAATCGCAACATCGAAGACACCAAGATCCAGTTGGCACTGTAACCTCTCCGGCACCGCATTTTGGGCATAGCAACATCTAAGCAACACCTTCGGCACTACAACACTTTCGGCACTACAACACTTTCGGCACTACAACACTTTCGGTGGTGAAACTAAACTTGGATTGCCACACTTTCACAACTCAGCAAAATGCATCGCAGCACCAAACATCGCCACAACACCTTCAACACCACGCATCTGGGGCCTAGCATCTTGCACCTTCTGGTCTGGCACTAGCCCTCCCTCGGAACTAAAACCTATCTAAACTCTCTTCGAGGGTAAGGGCTGTGCTCCTGGCACGGATCGCCAATATGATACCCTGATGTGCACAGATTGATGGTCCTCTCTAGACTGAGCGTTGCGCCTGCACGTCTTTGCCTTTTATAGTTTTGGATACCCGTCGTTCACTCATCTGACTGCGATGATTTATTCTCTTCTTCAGGATGCCACAGGTGTATCGTCTACAACCGTGTATCGAGCCAAAAAACGAGCCGGACTATCGACTAACACGAAGATAGTGACTCCAAATCGCGATTATAAACAAAATACGACGGCCAAAGCGCGATCCCGGAGGCTGTACACGACGATGCTGACGAAGTTTGAATGCGTGGTAGTGGACGACGAAACCTACGTCAAAGCCGACTACGAGCAGCTTCCGGGACAGAAGTTTTATACGGCAAAAGGAAGGGGAAAGGTTGCAGATATTTTCAAGCACATGAAACTGTCAAAGTTCGCGAAGAAATCTCTGGTTTTTCAAGCCATCTGTACCTGTGGCTTGAAAAGCAGCATTTTCATAGCTTCTGTGACTGTCAACCAAGAAATTTACGTGAAAGAGTGTTTGAATAAACGTCTGCTGCCTTTCCTGAAGAAACACGGTTGTTCCGTACTGTTTTGGCATCTTGCCATTACGGTAAAAAGGCCATGGAGTGGTACGCCGCCAACAACGTGCAGGTGGTTCCCAAGGACAAGAACCCTCCCAATACGCCAGAGCTCCGCCCAATGAGATATACTGGGCTATTGTCAAGCGGAACCTAAAGAAGACCAAAAAAACTGCTAAGGACGAGCAGCTGTTCAAGGCAAACTGGCTTTCTGCGGCGAAGAAGGTGGACAAGGTGGCTGTACAAAATCTGATGGCAGGTGTTAAGCGTAAGGCCCGGCAATTCGGATTTGGAAAAGCGGAAGCCTACTGAATATTTTTTCTGAATTTTATACTAATTAAACTTGAAAAAGAAATTTAAACTGATTTTTTAATAAACGATTTCACCGATTTACACGCATTTTCCCTCGACCAAATTTTGACCGTATCGCCCTTTATGTTAAGAAACCTTAAGAAAATTTTCATAAGATTCCTTCGCGGTTCTCAATATGTCAATAAGGCAAAAAAGCTTTAAATTAAAATTTGTCTCCAGTGCTTAGTTTTGATTTAAAGAATAAAATTTCGAATCATAAATATACGATGATTTTAATCTTATAGCGAATATTATTTTGAAATTTTTTTAACGAATAAAACAAAATGCATGTGAATTCGCGTAATGCTCTGAGACGTCTTTTCACGAAGCTGATTTTATACACTTAAATATACACATTTGACTCTGAGGACTTCATATAAGAGACTATATAAGATAACCCACTTATAGGATATAATTTCTAATCTATTTCTTCATGGTTTATGTAAGTTCATGAGAAATTTCAGTTTTTTCGCTGAGTTACCCAATTTTTTGAATAAGAAATGGTGCTTCAAGTTTCCAAAGTATTTACGCGAAATTTTTGTGAGTTTTTTTAACTACCTTTGCATTATCAAAAATCATGTCAGGTATGGCTCAGTGTCATGTTAATCTAAATCATAAACAATTGAGTTGATTTTCAATAAGTGAATAAAAAATTATTGAAAATGATATGAATCTCAAAGATTTTCTATAGTGTCGCTTGAAATTGTTATCACTGTTGAATTAAATTTTATTCTGAAATTAAAGTTCATTTTATAGAATGCAACGTATTAAATCCAGAGTATATAATAAAGTAAGTGAGTCTTTCTTAGGGTGGGCTAAAAGGTTTTACCAAAACCGGTAAAACCGTCAATTTTCCAATATCGAAATACCGGTTTTTGATTGGTAGAAAAACCGGTATATCTGGTAAATTTTTCTTCATCTTGAAAACATCATTAACACGTTCGTCGCCACGGCACTCATATTCGGGTGACGGGTGTATTTCCTGGGGGGCCCCGTGACATCAAAAAGCGTGTGACGCTCTCTTACTTAAGTTTACCGCTCAGATTCACCACACTTTTCAAATATGGGAGTTCTCCCTCTTTGCTTTCTCTCTCTGAAAATTTCTTTGGGCCCTGCTAGTAAAACTACCAAAATGAGCGTGGCGACGAACGTGTTAATTAAAACTACATTAATTAAAACAAAAAAAATTGTTATTTGATCGCAAAATCAAATATTTAATTATTTCAAGTCTCTACTTTATGATTGGACCTTTAATTTGGTTCAGTCGGATTTACATTCATTAGTTATACAATCAGGTTTTCATACCTATATGTTTCTCTGAAAAACTTTTTTATTTCAAATAATCAAACCAAACAAAAAGTTATTGAAAAGAAAAATTTTAAGTTTTAATTGCAAACTCATATTTCAATATGTGCTACGTTTCAATTTGTATTGCAAAACACGGTGTTTCGAATAATTGTTCAGATGTTCAAATTAAAATTTCCGCTTTGAGTTTGGGAAAATTAGCAGAAAATTGGTCAAATAAGGAAAAGAAATACAAAATTCTGCATTCTGTGATGATGGCCTAAGAATTCTACAGTAGTTTGTGATTGTTATGAATTTCAATAAAACCTCAAACTCAATCAAATTTTATCTTTTGATTGATATACAAAATTTTTTAAATATTATTTTTTCATCAAATCAAAGATTTTAAATCGGGTCTTAGGCTTACAAAAATGATTATATTTATAAAACTTGCTCAGAAATTTGGTTGTGGACGCATAAATAGAAAAAAACTAACAACACAATTTGTTTTTTTTTAGTTTGGTTTTGGCAAGCCAAGTGAAAAAATCAGGGAAAATTCCAGGCTTTTTTCAATGAAATCTTGGCAGCCGGGCCGTGCTGGACTCTCTCCACCGGATAAAACCGGTCAATCTGGCAAGCTTATTTTAGAATAATATTACCAGAATTTTTTTAGCATGTATCTGGGCTATTTAAAACCTGGCAAAATCCGGCCATTTGATTTAAAAATTCTCGACGGAATATCCAGGCGAATTTGGTTAAGACCCAGGAATAACTCAACAAAAATCAAGAAAAAAAAACTAGAAAAAAATTTTCACGAAACCTTTAGTCGTGTTTGAGACTTACAAAAAACCCTTTCATGATTATTTTTATGAAACTGGCCAAAAAAATTTGGGCGCATAAATAAAAAAAATGCAAATTAAATTGATTTGAGAATGACAATGGGAAAAAAACCCGGTCTAAATCCGGGCTTTTTCAATCAAATCCGTCAACCAGGCCGGAATGAACTTTTCCCAATTTTATGCTAAATATCCGGGCAAACCCGGATAAAAATGGACAATAAGACAAGCTTATTCTAGAATCAAGAATACCAGGAAAATAATTTGTCTAACATTTTAGAGGAAAATGAATCTATTGTCAGATTTTGTTTTTAAACACCAATTTTGATGATATTTTATAAAAAAATCGGAAATATTTGAGAAAATCAAAAAAAATTTTTAGAACTTTGTTAAAAACCATGTCATGCTTTTATACAACAAAATAGTCATGCTTTATAAAACAAAAATTTTGTTTTGATCTAATATTCCTCTAAAAATTTCTCGATATCCTAATATTCTACGGTACGGAAAACAAAAACAAAAAAATAACTTCTGTAACTTTTTTCCTTGAAATTATAATAACTCTAAATCTTCTAGAAAGATGATGTATGATTTGAAACCTCTCATTTCTTGAAATTGAATATCTTGGAAGTATTCTCCAGTGTTTTTGGCAATATATAAAAAAAGGATTTTTTTCAATTTTTTAAATAATCGATTTAAAAAACCGGATCTGTTAAAGAAAAAATGATAGCAAATGTGTATTCAACAAATTAGTGAGAATCAGCCCCAAAACAAATAATTTTTTTAGACCTGTTTTGCTAATATTGTTAATTATTTTTTTATTGGCGGTCATAAGTTCCGTTCAAAAAATACATTGAAGAAATTTGCATCGGCTAGGTAATCCGCTAACTGAATCGTAAGTTTTTAGCCGTGAATGACTTAAATGAAATAAAAATATTAAAATGAGGACGTATTATCAAATCAGAACTAAATTAATTTCCTTTGAAATTAGAATAAGAAAAAAATTTTAAGCTTCCATAACAAATTATTATTTGTGACTTATCTTGTTGAAAAATTAAATGTAAATTTAGGTGAGACGTAGTTTTAAATTCTACAAATAATAAATCTTCTGAAATATAGATTATGATATTTTACTCTGAAAATTGTTATGAAATTGGCGAAAGATTCTTTGAATTTCACCAACCCACTGACTTTAAACTTGTTATAAATATTAACTTTCAATTGAATGATTTTTCTCTAACCTTTAAATAGATATTAATCGAGAAACTTTTTAAACAAAATTATCCTAAAGTTTTGAATCAACAACCAACACCAACCAACAGAAATCAAGATTGTGATGGCGTGACGATGAGTGCAACAGGGATGCTGTCTAACGAAAAGCATGGTCGAACCAAGTGCACAAATGCATTCTTCGGCCGCCGAAAAACTTGCCAAAAAGCCATTATTAAGTCAGTGTCTGTCTGTCTGGTCCATATAGAAACATCGTTTGTTGTTTTTTTGTGTGGTTGATTTTCGGCTTGTGTATGTTTGCATATGGTCGAAAATTTTGACGATCGTGTCATTTTACATTTTCTTTTCGGCTGTTGGCCGTTAAGCCTCTTGGGAATTTTCTTCTTTACATATTTGAAGCTATCCGTATACCCCTACTTATACTTTCAGAGGTAGGAAGGTTTATAAATAACAGATCTCGACTTTTCCGAATGCGCCTGAGGAAAATTAAGAGTGACGGACTTTTTCTCTCGGTGGTTTCCGACCTGTCCCATAGAGTGAACGTACAGAGTACCTACTGTGGAAGATTTGATCAAAAACTAGGGATTTTACCGCTAAGACCGACCGCAAATTGATTATCGTCGTCCTCCTCGTCGTCGTCGTGAAATAATTTTTCAAGTGAAATTATTTAAATTTCCTTTCGATTTTTGAATTAGCAGCACGTGAATGCCAAAGTGACTAATCAACCAACTGATGATGGGCAGTGAAGAAGTGTTTTGAACAGAAGAGCACACAGATGAGATCAATTAGAGGATAAAATAACATACTTACAAGGCCGCCAAAGAAGAAGCTGTGATAATTGAATATACGAAGCAGAAGTGTGAAAACAAATCAATTAGTGAAGAAGTGCAATCGTGTTGGGGAGAAATCAGTAACACCACCCGGGATAACATCCCATTAGAATCGAGTCTAGTGAATGACAAGTTACCAGTAGTCGAGGTACAAATCGAGGTGAATATTTGTTTCGGGGGAAATATTTACAAACTTCCGGAAAGCTGTGGGAAAAGTGTTTTCCCCCGGAAAAGCGATGGCGTCAAACAAAGTGGATACCCGACAGAAATACTTTTCCGCCAGTCAAATGAGCGGACTCTCGTGGTGTAAAATTGGACTCGTGCTGCTTCTTGCGGTGGAAGGTAAATATCATTTTTGTTGTTGTATTTTTTAAATTTCAATTCCGATTGTTTTTCCAAAACCCAACTTTGGATATATGGATATTAAGACTCATTTTATGAAAAAAAAACAGCCAGAAATTCAGATTGAGGAACCTTTACAAGAATTAAGAAATAAATTATATCTAATCCTGGAATGAAGATCTTGTGATCAAAAATTGTTTCTCGACGTGTCAAAAGTGTCTTACCAATTTTTAACCCAAAAACATAAGGACGCTTTAGTTTGTTATTGTGTATTAGCTTAGCTTGTTTGACTACTCACATCCACTCCACACACCCACTACTCCGTGATTGCCCGAGGCCATCAATTGTGCAAAGGTCAAAAGAATGGTGCTTGGGAATAAATAGCAGCTCATTCTCTTTGCACAAAACTGATGCTCTCTCTTTGAACATCAATAACGGCGCCGGCCACGTCCTTGAAGTCAAAAGATAGTTGGAAAAGAGAGAAAAGAATGAAAGATCAATATTGTGCTTTAGGATCGAGGTTACCTCTCCATCCTAGCAAAAAAAAATGTTTCTGGAAGTATGGATGAAAGGATATGATCAGGAGACACTTTTGACTAGTGCGATCATCTAGAACAAATTTTTCATGTTATTTCCGGTATAAAATTAAAGTATCGTTATAATTTATTTTGAATCGATGATGGATTTTTATGTTTCCCTGTCTAAACTTAGCCTCGAAAAATCTCTATAATTGTTCCAAGTATAAGACCATTATGTCTGCACTATAAAACGAAAAAAAAAACAAAAAATGCAATGAATTAGGTTCGAACGGGTATCATGTAGGTCGTTTTATCAAAGCACCGATTTTTAATACCCTTAAAAAATTATAAACGGCTTGACGCGCATTCCTTCTTGAAGATTAAGAAAAATCTTACGATACTTGATTTTTTTTTCTATTGTTCTATGTTCAAGTTGTTCTCTTAATTTGAATCATGGCACTGTAATTCAATACTTTATCTAGAAATAACAAGTCAGCGCTACCTAAAATCCAAGAGAATGGCTGTTTTTACCGTAACAGATATTTCCTCTGAATGTAGAAAATCGTAGATTTAAAATATGAGAAGGGATTACTTTGGCAGGAAAAATCTGTGTATCTGAAACGAAGTGACAATGTTTTACAAAAAAGCAACTTGAAAAAAAAAAGTTTTATCTTTTCGCTACTTCAGGACGGTCATCTTTTCCAGAAAAAAACTCCCCATTCTTCTACTTTTTTTATTTCCTAAACCAATTATAGATATTGCTCGTTCGTCTTGGATATCTAAGTTGACTGACAATATTCGAGGTCTACACAGTATTAAATATTTACATGTTTTAACCTGCAAATAATTGGAACAAGTTATTTCTACTAAATTTACATGATTTATGATGTAATGTAAATTCCCGAAACGAAAAAAATGCTACTGTGAATTTTCATGACTGTTCGGATGACGTAAGTGAAACCACCAAGATTTGATAGCCGTAAGCTTCAAAGCTAAAACATAATATAAGACTTTTAATATTAATTCAGCTGATAAATTAATTGAACTTACATTTTAGTGTTCACAATACTTCGAGCGGTAGTGTAATCTGGCCTATCTCGAGCTGAACTCGAATCTTAACGTCGATACTAAATAATTCGTAAAGGAATGTTATAACGTATTTTAGATAAATTTAATCGTTGGACTTACGATGAACTATCCGATTGCTACGTATCTCGTGTGATACTTCCAATACGTTAATCCGAAACGTCTAAATTATTTGCCTTCTTTGGCTAGTTTCTTTAAACTTGCTGCACTTTGATTACAATAGTGAATTAGTTAGTTATTGGTGTGGAAATTATTATTATAATTGTAATACTAACCAAATACTGCTATTAGTGTAACGCAACAATTGTGCTAACGATTTCTGCTAAACTGAATGTTAAATATAGAGTATAACTGATACTGAATTTGCCGCCACCGGTTTCACGTTCTTCTTGACATTCCTTTTAAGTTCCGCTTCGTAGTCGGAGAGGTGCAAAATTTCAAACCGTCGTAAATCACAACTTCTGACAGAACTGCTGTTATCGTTGTCAAGCACTGTGGGCCGCGTGAACATTCCCCCACCCGTGCATTTCCGACGGATCTGGAGCGTTTTCTGCAGTCCCGGGTTTAACCTCGAGTAGCGCCAACTTTACCACTGGTTTCAAACTTTCACCGTTGGCAGTCATAACATACGCCTTTCGCACTTGACCATCGGGGGCTTTGACGACGCTAGAAACGCGACCTCGAATCCAACCGTTCCGTTTATTTCCGTCTACTACGAGTACAAGATCTCCTGGTTCCAAAGGTTTCACCGGCTGGAACCATTTTGTTCTTCGAGTTATAGTGGGTAGATATTCTCGAACCCATCTGTTCCAGAATATGTCTACTAAATTTCTGGACAGTTTCCAACTATCTCTGAGCACTGTTCCTTCCGGTTCCGCCAGGCTCATCGGTTGGGTGATACCGTGTTCACCATACAACAAAAAATGGTTTGGTGTAAGCGCCTCAGAATTAGCCGTTTCTAGGGGTATATAGGTAAGAGGCCTGGAATTGACTATAGCTTCCGCTTCGAGCGCTACTGTCTCCAACACCTCATCGCAAGGATTTTGCGGGTGTTTCGAAATTCCCTCCATAGCCACTTTAATAGAACGAACCATTCGTTCCCACGAACCACCCATGTGAGGAGCGGCAGGTGGGTTGAAATTCCATCGTGTGGTAGAATTGGTGAATGTAACAGCGCACTCCTGATGAATGTGTTTTAGCTGGTCCGCGAGGATGTTTTTCGCTCCTTGGAAATTGGTTCCATTATCGGAGAAAATTTCTGCGGGTGAGCCTCTGCGGGCAATAAATCGACGAAATGCCAGAATACACGAACTCGTTGTTAAGCTGTGTGTTATTTCGAGGTGAACTGCTCGTACCGTTAAACAGGTGAATAGTGCAATCCAACGTTTGACCAAGCTACGACCTTGCTTCACTAATTGAGGTCCGAAGTAGTCAACACCCACAAAGGTGAACGGCTTGACAAACGGAGTAAGTCGAACTCGGGGAAGTGGTGCCATTATCGGCGGTCGTGGCTTGGCCTTTCTGAGTATGCAAAGCTGACAATCCGCGCTGACTCGCTTGACCTGGGCTCGGAGTCCACATATGAAGAACCTTTGTCGCATTTCGTTCACTACTGTCTCGTTGTTCCCGTGTAAGTAGCGCCGATGATAGCTGTCAATGATAAGGTTTGTAAGACGATGCCTTTGCGGAAGTATAATAGGATACTTAGCTTCGAATGGGGTGAAGGGAGCTGCCCCAATCCTGCTGTTCATCCTTATGACTCCGTTCTTGTCGATATACGGTGAGAGTTTATATAACAGGCTCGACTTTACTATCGGTGGTGGAGTATTAGTTCTTTGATTTTGTTTGAGTGTAGCATATTCATCTGGGAACGCGTCCATCTGCGCCATACGCCAGAGAAGATTCTCCGCCGCTGCATATTCCTCAGATGTTAACAAACCCAGTACTCGATTTTTGCGAAATCCGTTTATAGCTCGAACCAAAAATGTTGCTCGACGAAGAAGGGACCTCCAACAGGAGAACCTTGTAAAGTCAATCGGTGAATTTGGAGCTTCTCCGTGGTGTAGAAATACGGCGCGAAGTTCATCTTCTGTGTTAATTTTTGCATTGTGGTGGGTCGGCCACCG